>NC_085140.1:52189363-52494988 GCF_024139115.2 Armigeres subalbatus
CACAACAGAGATAATAACTCTCAAACTTGTTAGTCACATGTCATCACCAATGAAGAAGCGGAGGTAAATGAAATAGTACTAACTTGTCTTATGACAGAAAAAGGGTTTGAACTATTTAATAAGATTGGATCTGAATATGGGTCTGGAGGAAGCAAGTTGGGGATTGGATTTGCAGATTGATGTTCTTTTTCTTTGGTGGTACAATTGAAGGTGATCGCGTTCCGAAAATCATCGGCAACGGCGTTTTTTGTAACTTTGATCGCCTGCAATGGCGTTTTAGTGTCACGCAGAAAAAAACATTTGAGCTGGCAGCGGCATGAATCAACGTGGCAATTTATGCTGCACGATTCAAGTGTAGTTCTCATGGAAAATATTGGAAAGAAACATAAAGAAAAGTAGAACACACTCACTGGAGAGACCATTATTGATCACTACACGGCCCAATCCAATTTGGAAATTGGTGAACAAAATTCTACTTTATTACGGAGCTACAATTCACAGCCAAGACACACAATCGAGTTGGCAGCATAACTTCGATGTACGCCTTCGCATGATGTTGTTGTCTGATTTACTTACCGTATCTCTTTTATTCCTCGACGGATAACTGGCGCGCGGGCCCCAATATCAATTTAGGACTTGATGTAATGGGGAGCAATAGATTTCCGCTCGGCTGGGAACGGGTAGATTTCGATTATCTTTTGGTCTTTTTGTCGACCTTTTTTTTCCCGGGCCGGGAGCGAGGGAAATGTTAGTGAGGACATACAACGTCGCGCCGAACTCCGAAAAGGTTGTTTGTGAATATCATCGGCGCAAAGTTGTTCCGAGAAGGCACACGGGGCGGTTTACATTGGATCGACGGTTCATTCTGGCATTCTTAACAAGCGTTTTGTATCCACCGAGAGGGTATCATGTAGTACGATTATTTACTTGGGCAATTATCGATAAATCATGTTTTGAATGCTGGTAAGTCGTTTGTGAATCTTGTTTTCATGTCGAGTTGTTATTGTAGCCGTCCCGGTCAAGGGCGTGGTTTTGTGATTTGGTAAACAGGGTTTCAGCGGTTCATATGTCAGCTAGCTTCGAGATTTCGAAACTTGGAATGGAAGGAGCTGATATTAATTCAAGAGAAGTACTTTTTTAACGAATATTACCATTAAAATGTAATATTAGTTATTAGTTATTCATTATCGAGCTGTAATGGAAGGTTTAATAAAATCATTTAATTTGAGATTCATTCACCTCACCCGTAAGATTTTCGCTTATTTCTGTAATAACAATAATAAAAAACACTGTAGTGCACAAACTTTTCCACTGCGAACGTGTCAGAAGCATCTGAAGGTATCAACGGAGGCAACAATAGGCTACTTTACAAAGACTTGAACCAGAAGATTTTGTGTATCCGATTTTTCAAACCTTAAGACGCACTTATCAAAAAAATATAATTGTAGTACATACTAGGGAAATCTTGTAGCTATGTAACAGAAACACTTCCAGCAAACGTTTACCTCAATGTGAATCACTAACTTAACGATAGAATAAAAAGTTTTATAAAAAAAATCTGCAAAGATAAACAAACAACCATGCGTTCACCATGTATCTATCATCATTTTGCACCACCATTTGTGCGTTTTGTCCCAGCACCATTCTTTTTATATTTTTATTTTTTCAAATCGTTTATTTAGTAAGCTCAGTTGTTTTACAAATAAAAACTCTACGGAGCCGAAAGCAATTAATTTAAATTATATTAATCTGAAGATGTTTCAGACATACGATGTGAAACATCATTACGAGAGGTCTTTTTAGGAGGCGACTGTAACCTCAGCTGCTTGATCCCTTCGTTGACTCGTTGATGGCTTTTGTTGCATCTTCTCCTCCGTCTTCTGCGAATTTACGTAATCCGTGTATCCCAGTATCGTCTTTTTCACGAACCATATCCGATCGGTTTTGTTCTTGAAACTCATGGTCTCCCTTTCTACCATTGAGTATGGAATAGAAATTTCTGCTTGCTGTGTTGTCATTGCTGCTGGGCTAGCCTTCAACTCAATCACTCCCTCCGCTACTACTTCTATCACAACTACTCTTCCTTCGAATCCAATCATTACATCCGAATAGGTTTTCTTCTCATCTTCTCTTTATTGGCTGTTATCCTTCTTTTCTTTTTGGTTCCTGTTCCTCAATTTTGGACACGAATCTTTTTCTGCTTGACACACAAAGCACTTGTTCCGTAAATTATGGAAATATATTCGTGCCGTCCACTTGTTCAGTTGGAGCGAAGGGGGAACTTCCTAATTTATATCAATGTACACTCAGCTAATTTCGGTAAACATGTGGTCCAAACCCAAATCCTGTGGGAATTTCTCCCGGATAATATTTTCCACTCTCCCGTATTCACCAAGGCGTTCTTCTAAATCGTTGACTCGTTGTCCGATAGTTCAAGCGGCAAATCAAACACACGAATGTATTGAATGCTACTACCTGCCACGACCATTTTAACTTCTACGGAATTTCCATTCGAATAAGAAAACTTTCGGGGATCCTTGTTCCTGATCAACGCATTTCGCATAGCATCTTGCGAAACGAATTTTTAATAAACAGCGATCTATCCCTTGCTGTTCTACAGTGACCGGCATAATAAAAAGCCCACTCGCCGTTTTTCATACAAAATGGTCAATTTTGGATATCTAGATCTCGATTGCTTATTAACCAATTTTGCTGAAAATTTGACCAGAGCTCAGATATAACTTAAATTTTATCACACTTGAGTTTCGACCATATTGATTCATAGGGTAAAAAATTATTGCGGTTATACCAAAATGAATTTTGTGGCAAAAATTTTTTTTAATATCTTGAATTCTATAGGTTGTAAACTGATGGCTTATTCAGCAAAAACGCGTATTTTTGTAATACAAAAAAGTTTGCGGAATATACTTGTAGTTTAGTTTTCAAGCTTTTATAAAATCAATTTTTTGCCAAAAAAATCGTTTTTGTATTACCGTGATAATTTTTTACCCTATGAATCAATATGGTCGAAACTTAGGTGTGGTAAAATTCAAGTTATATCTGAGCTCTGGTCAAATTTTCATCAAAATTGGTTCACACGCAATCGAGATCTAGATCTCCAAAGTTGACTATTTTGTATGAAAAACGACAAGTGGGCTTTTTATTATGCAGGTCACTGTATACACTGTTTCCATATGTGATACATCCGTGCCAAGTTGTCGAACAAAGACTGCTATCTTAACCCATGTCGGACGGGGAGCTGAAGGTGGGAACCAAAGCTGCACAGTAGGTATTCACAATCATTTCGCTCATGGCATACAAACGAGAGAAATCTAGAAAACAAACCGAAAACAATAGCTACCGCTTTGGGGTGCTGTTCGAGAACAACCTGCTGCTATACGTCTGAGGATCATTCTTGAAACATATTTTGCATGCGTTAAAAAGTCACAAAAACTTTGTGCTTTTGAGAAGAAAATCATTATAAAATATAGATTTTTAAATTTTGAATCTGCACGTTCGGCATCCTGGTTTGGATTGGCGATAACATACAAAAGCTTTTGTGGTGCATATTGGATTGACCTCCCAGATGTGTGAATCTTTAGTTGTTCGATATGTGACACCATGTATTAGTGATGATAGAAATGTTTTAGGTAAACTGTAAAAACATAAGTTGAAGTTTTTCATTTTTTTTATTTAAAAATTTAAAAAATATATAGTCATGTTATGAACCGGCCAACCTAGGTGCAACGTGGCACGCAACGTAGACAAATCTTCATCGAACCACCAGAACGTGGCGTGCAACGTCATCAACTGCTGACCAGACCAACGGAAATGCAGATTCAGCAGTAATAATAAAAAAACCAATGCACGTACCGCGATCGTATCTCAGTATCTTTTATCAAGTGTCCGCATTGGACGTCGTATTTAAAAAGTATACATAAATGTTCTAGTTAAATGAATAAATTGTGCTAAGATCTTTTTTTAAAAACCCGAACCGCCTGCACGACGCAAGATTATATATATTGCAGTTGTCTGTTTTTCGAAGTAAGTTATGAAGATCATTTGATGTTAATAACTGCCTTTCTTGTACATAACAGCCGGAAGGGTTTAGTCAAATACATATTTTTGACAAATGCTATTAAGTTAAACGGAAGGGCAGCGGTTCTCAACCTGGGGTACGTGTACTCCTGGGGGTACCTTCGCTGATGCCAGGGGGTACCTCGTACAAAAATGCGTAATGGCGGATGTGTTACAGTTCCAATAAAAACTATTGAAAATATTTTAAAATCTCTAATTCCAAAATTTTGTTCTGGTACATAATATGCATGGCGATCAGTAGATCAAAGACTTTTGAACCCTGTCTATCCCATGCAGAGCAGTGTATGTGGGACAAAAGATCATAAGGACAAAACGTCTATCTGATCGAGACAAAATATTGAATAATACGTGATGAACTTATAATAAGAATAAAGAATCACTGAAATAAAGGTAATTAAAAAAAATAATATTGAGTAATATGCTTCCGAACTAAAATAAAAAAATCTATAGGTTCGGAAGCTTCCAGTTAAGAAACGAGACGACCTTTTTCCTAAAAGTTCAGTAGCTTGCAAGAAGCTTGGAAGCAACCTTTCAAGAGGCTCCTTTGAAGCAACTCGAAAGCCTCCTTTCAAGAGGCTCGGAAGCCTCCTTTCAAGAGGCTCGGAAGCCTCCTTTCAAGAGGCTCGGAAGCCTCCTTTCAAGAGGCTCGGAAGCCTCCTTTCAAGAAGAGCTCAGGAAGCCTCCTTTCAAAAGAGGCTCAGAAGCCTCCTTTCAAAGAGCTCAGAGCCTCCTTTCAAGAGGCTCAGAGCCTCCTTTCCAAGAGCTCAGAAGCCTCCTTTCAAAGAGCTCAGAAGCCTCCTTTCAAGAAAGGCTCAGAAGCCTCCTTTCAAGAAGCTCAGGCCTCCTTTCAGAGAGCTCAGAGAGCCTCCTTTCAAAGGCTCCAGAGCCTCCTTTCAAGAGCTCAGAGCCTCCCTTTCAAGGAGGCTCAGAGCCTCCTTTCAAGAGGCTCAGAAGCCTCCTTTCCAAGAGAGCTCAGAGCCTCCTTTCAAGAGGCTCAGAAGCCTCCTTTCAAGAAACTCAAGCCTCCTTTCAAGAGGCTCAAAGCCTCCTTTCAAGAAGGCTGAAAGCCTCCTTTCAAGACAACTCAAGCCTCTTTTCAAGAGCTCAAGAAGCCTCCTTTCAAAGAGGCTCAAGCCTCCTGTCAAGAGGCTCAAGCCTCCTTTTCAGAGGCTCAGAGCCTCCTTTCAAGGAGGCTCCAGGCCTCCTTTCAAGGAGCTCAGGAAGCCTCCTTTCAGAGGCTCAGGCCTCCCTTTCAAGGGCTGAAAGCCTCCTTTCAAGACGCTCAAAGCCTCTTTTCAAGAGGCTCAAAGCCTCCCTTTCAAGAGGCTCAGCCTCCTGTCAAGAGGCTCAAAGCCTCCTTTCAAGAGGCTCAGAGCCTCCTTTCAAGAGCTCAGAAGCCTCCTTTCAAGAGGCTCAGGCCTCCTTTCAAGAGAGGCTCAGGAGCCTTCTTTCAAGAGGCTCAGAGCCTCCTTTCAAGAGGCTCAGAAGCCTCCTTTCAAGAGGCTCAGGCCTCCTTTCAAAGAGCTCAGAGCCTCCTTTCCAAGAGCTCAGAAGCCTCCTTTCAAGAGCTCAGAAGCCGCCTTTCAAGAGAGCTCAGAGCCTCCTTTCAAGAGCTCAGGCCTCCTTTCAAGAGGCTCAGAGCCTCCTTTCAAAGAACTCAGAGCCTCCTTTCAAGAAGCTCAGAAGGCCTCCCTTTCAAGAGGCTCAGGCCTCCTTTCAAGAGGCTCCAAGGCCTCCCTTTCAAGGCTCAGAGCCTCCTTTCAAGAGCTCAAGCCTCCTTTCAAGAGGCTGAAAGCCTCCTTTCAAGACAACTCGAAGTCTCTTTTCAAGAGCTCAAGCCTCCTTTCAAGAGGCTCAAAGCCTCCTTTCAAGAGGCTCAGGCCTCCTTTCAAGAGCTCAGGAAGCCTCCTTTCAAGAGGCTCAGGCCTCCTTTCAAGAGGCTCCAGAGCCTCCTTTCAAGAGAGCTCAGGAAGCCTCCTTTCAAGAGGCTCAGGCCTCCTTTCAAGGCTCGAAGCCTCCTTTCAAAGAGGCTCAAGCCTCCTTTCAAGAGGCTGAAAGCCTCCTTTCAAAGACAGCTCAGAAGCCTCTCTTTCAAAGAGGCTCAAGCCTCCTTTCAAGGCTCAAGCCTCCTGTCAAGGCTCAACTCAGGCTCAGGCCTCCTTTCAAGGCTCAGGAAGCCTCCTTTCAAGAGCTCAGGCCTCCTTTCAAAGAGGCTCAGAGCCTCCTTTCAAGAGGCTCAGAGCCTCCTTTCAAGGCTCAGGCCTCCTTTCAAGAGGCTGAAAGCCTCCTTTCAAGACAACTCAGCCTCTTTCAAGAGGCTCAGCCTCCTTTCAAGAGGCTCAAAGCCTCCTGTCAAGAGGCTCAGAGCCTCCTTTCAAGAGGCTCAGAGCCTCCTTTCAAGAGCTCAGAGCCTCCTTTCAAGAGGCTCAGGCCTCCTTTCAAGAGAGCTCCAGGCCTCCCTTTCAAGAGGCTCAGGAAGCCTCCTTTCAAGAGGCTCAGAAGCCTCCTTTCAGAGCTCAGAGCCTCCTTTCAAGAGGCTCAGAGCCTCCTTTCAAGGCTCAGGCCTCCTTTCAAGAGGCTCAGGAAGCCGCCTTTCAAGAGAGCTCAGGAAGCCTCCTTTCAAAGGCTCAGGAAGCCTCCTTTCAAGGCTCAGGCCTCCTTTCAAGAGAGCTCAGAAGCCTCCTTTCAAGAGACTCAGAGCCTCCTTTCAAGAAGCTCAGGAAGCCTCCTTTCAAGAGGCTCAGAGCCTCCTTTCAAGAGGCTCAGGCCTCCTTTCAAGAGGCTCAAGCCTCCTTTCAAGAGGCTCAGAGCCTCCTTTCAAGAGGCTCAGAAGCCTCCTTTCAAGAGGCTGAAAGCCTCCTTTCAAGACGCTCGAAAGTCTCCTTTTCAGAGGCTCAGCCTCCTTTCAAGAGGCTCAGCCTCCTTTCAAGAGGCTCAGAGCCTCCTTTCAAGAGGCTCAGAAGCCTCCTTTCAAGAGGCTCAGGAAGCCTCCTTTCAAGAGGCTCAGAAGCCTCCTTTCAAGAGGCTCCAGAGCCTCCTTTCAAGAGAGCTCAGGCCTCCTTTCAAGAGGCTCAGAGCCTCCCTTTCAAGAGGCTCAGGGCCTCCTTTCAAAGAGCTCAGAGCCTCCTTTCAAGAGGCTCAGGCCTCCTTTCAAGAGGCTCAGAAGCCTCCTTTCAGAGCTCAAGCCTCCTTTCAAGAGGCTCAGAGCCTCCTTTCAAGAGCTCAGAAGCCTCCTTTCAAAGAGCTCCGGAAGCCTCCTTTCAAGAGGCTCCAGAAGCCTCCTTTCAAGAGGCTCAGAAGCCTCCTTTCAAGAGGCTCAGGAAGCCTCCTTTCAAAAGGCTCCAAGCCTCCTTTCAAGAGGCTCAAACCTCCTTTCAAGAAGGCTCAGAAGCCTCCTTTCAAGAGGCTCAGAGCCTCCTTTCAAGAGGCTCAGAAGCCTCCTTTCAAGAGGCTCAGAGCCTCCTTTCAAGAGCTCAGAAGCCTCCTTTCAAGAAGGCTCAGAAGCCTCCTTTCAAAGAGGCTCAGAAGCCTCCCTTTCAAGAAGGCTCCAAGCCTCCTTTCAAGAGGCTCAAGCCTCCTTTCAAGAGGCTCAAAGCACTCCTTTCCAAGAGGCTGAAAGCCTCCTTTCAAGACAACTCAAGCCTCTTTCAAGAGGCTCAAGCCTCCTTTCAAGAGGCTCAAGCCTCCTGTCAAGAGGCTCCAGCCTCTTTTCAAGAGCTCAAGCCTCCTTTCAAGAGACTCAGAAGCCTTCTTTCAAGAGGCTCCAGGCCTCCTTTCAAAGAGGCTCAGAAGCCTCCCTTTCAAGAGGCTCAGAGCCTCCTTTCCAAGAGGCTCAGAGCCTCCTTTCAGAGAGCTCAGAAGCCTCCTTTCAAGAAGGCTCAGAGCCTCCTTTCAAGAGGCTCAGAGCCTCCTTTCAAAGAGCTCAGAGCCTCCTTTCAAGAGGCTCGGAAGCCTCCTTTCCAAGAGGCTCGAGCCTCACTTTCCAAAGAGCTCAGGAAGCCTCCTTTCAAGAGGCTCAGAGCCTCCCTTTCAAGAGAGCTCAGAGCCTCCTTTCAGAGAGGCTCAGAGCCTCCTTTCAAGAGGCTCAGAGCCTCCTTTCAAGAGACTCGGAGAGCCTCCTTTAAAAAGTGGCTCAGGAAGCCTCCTTTCAAGAGGCTTGGAAGCCTCCTTTCAAGAGGCTTGGAAGCCTCCTTTCAAGAGAGCTTGGAAGCCTCCTTTCAAGAGGCTCAGAAGCCTCCTTTCAACAGGCTCAGAGCCTCCTTTCAAGAGGTTCAGGAAGCCTCCTTTCAAGAAGCTCAGGAAGCCTCCTTTCAAAGGCTCCAGAGCCTCCTTTCAGAGAGGCTCCAGGCCTCCTTTCAAGAGCTCAGAAGCCTCCTTTCAAAAGCTCAGGAAGCCTCCCTTTCAAGAGGCCTCAGGAAGCCTCCTTTCAAGAGCTCAGAGCCTCCTTTCAGAGAGCTCAGAAGCCTCCCTTTCAAGAGGCTCAGCCTCCTTTCAAGAAGGCTCAAGCCTCCTTTCAAGAAGGCTCAAGCCTCCCTTTCAGAGCTCAGCCTCCTTTCAAGAAGAGGCTCAAAGCCTCCTTTCAAGACAGCAAGCCCCTCCTTTCAAGAGGCTCAGCCTCCTCTCACGAGGCTCGTAAGCCCCCTGTCAAGAGGCTCGAAAGCCTCCTTTCAAGAGGCTCGAAAGTCTCCTTTCAAGAGGCTCGAAAGCCTCCTTTCAAGAGGCTTGAAAGCCTCCTTTCAAGAGGAAGGAAGCCTCCTTTCAAGCCTACTTTCTATAGGTTAGGAAGCTTCCAGTTAAGAAACGAGACGACCTTTTTCCTAAAAGTTCAGTAGCTTGCAAGAAGCTTGGAAGCCTCCTTTCAAAAGGCTCCTTTGAAGCAACTCGAAAGCCTCCTTTCAAGAGGCTCGGAAGCCTCCTTTCAAGAGGCTCGGAAGCCTCCTTTCAAGAGGCTCGGAAGCCTCCTTTTAAGAGGCTCGGAAGCCTCCTTTCAAGAGGCTCGGAAGCCTCCTTTCAAGTAACTCAGGAAGCCTCCTTTCCAACAGGCTCCAGAAGCAAGAGGCTCAGGAAGCCTCCTTTCAAGAGGCTCAGAAGCCTTCTTTCAAGAGGCTCAGAAGCCTCCTTTCAAGAGGCTCAGGCCTCCTTTCAAGAGGCTCAGAAGCCTCCTTTCAAGAAGGCTCCAGGAAGCCTCCTTTCAGAGAGCTCAGGCCTCCTTTCAAGAGGCTCAAGCCTCCTTTCAAGAAGGCAAGGGAAGCCTCCCTTTCAAGAGGCTCAGGGAAGCCTCCTTTCAGGAGGCTCAGGGAAGCCTCCTTTCAAGAGGCTCAGGAAGCCTCCTTTCAAGAGGCTCAGGAAGCCTCCTTTCAAGAGGCTCAGGGAAGCCTCCTTTCCAAGAGGCTCAGGAAGCCTCCTTTCAAGAGGCTCAGGGAAGCCTCCTTTCAAGGAGGCTCAGGAAGCCTCCTTTCAAGAGGCTCAGGGAAGCCTCCTTTCAAGAGGCTCAGGGAAGCCTCCTTTCAAGAGGCTCAGGGAAGCCTCCTTTTCAAGAGGCTCAGGAAGCCTCCTTTCAAGAGGCTCAGGAAGCCTCCTTTCAAGAGGCTCAGGAAGCCTCCTTTCAAGAGGCTCAGAAGCCTCCTTTCAAGGGCTCAGGAAGCCTCCTTTCAAGAGGCTCAGGCCTCCTTTCAAGAGGCTCAGGCCTCCTTTCAAGAGGCTCAGGAAGCCTCCTTTCAAGAGCTCAGAAGCCTCCTTTCAAGAAGCTCAGAGCCTCCTTTCAAGAGGCTCCAGGGAAGCCTCCTTTCAAGAGGCTCAGCCTCCTTTCAAGAGGCTCAGAAAGCCTCCTTTCAAGAGCTCAAGCCTCCTTTCAAGAGGCTCAGCCTCCTTTCAAGAGGCTCAAGCCTCCTTTCAAGAGGCTCAGAGCCTCCTTTCAAGAGGCTCAGGCCTCCTTTCAAGAGAGCTCAGGAAGCCTCCTTTCAAGAGGCTCAGGCCTCCTTTCAAGAGGCTCAGAGCCTCCTTTCAAGAGGCTCAGGCCTCCTTTCAAGAGGCTCAGAAGCCTCCTTTCAAGAGGCTCAGAGCCTCCTTTCAAGAGCTCAGAAGCCTCCTTTCAAGAGGCTCAGAGCCTCCTTTCAAGAGGCTCAAGCCTCCTTTCAAGAGGCTCAGAAGCCTCCTTTCAAGAGGCTCAGGCCTCCTTTCAAGAGGCTCAGGCCTCCTTTCAAGAGCTCAGAGCTTCCTTTCAGGGCTCAGAAGCCTCCTTTCAAGAGGCTCAGGAAGCCTCCTTTCAAGAGGCTCAGAGCCTCCTTTCAAGAGGCTCAGGCCTCCTTTCAAGAGGCTCAGGCCTCCTTTCAAGAGGCTCAGGCCTCCCTTTCAAGAGGCCTCAGAAGCCTCCTTTCAAGAGGCTCAGAGCCTCCTTTCAAGAGGCTCAGGCCTCCTTTCAAGAGGCTCAGAAGCCTCCTTTCAAGAGGCTCAGAGCCTCCTTTCAAGAGGCTCCAGAGCCTCCTTTCAAGAGGCTCAGAAGCCTCCTTTCAAGAGGCTCAGCCTCCTTTCAAGAGGCTCAAGCCTCCTTTCAAGAGGCTCAGAAGCCTCCTTTCAAGAGGCTCAAGCCTCCTTTCAAGAGCTCAAGCCTCCTTTCAAGAGGCTCAGAAGCCTCCTTTCAAGAGGCTCAGGCCTTCTATCAAGAGGCTCAGAAGCCTCCTTTCAAGAGAGCTCAAGAGGCCTGGAAGCCTCCTTTCAAGAGGCTCAGGAAGCCTCCTTTCAAGAGGCTCAGGCCTCCTTTCAAGAGGCTCAGGCCTCCTTTCAAGAGCTCAGAAGCCTCCTTTCAAGAGGCTCAGAGCCTCCTTTCAAGAGGCCTGGAACTCCTGGAAGCCTCCTTTCAACAGGCTCCAGGAAGCAAGAGGCTCCAGAAGCCTCCTTTCTAGAGGTTCAGGCCTCCTTTCAAGAGGCTCAGAAGCCTCCTTTCAAGAGGCTCAGAAGCCTCCTTTCAAGAGGCTCAGAGCCTCCTTTCAAGAGGCTCAAGCCTCCTTTCAAGAGGCTCAGAGCCTCCTTTCAAGAGCTCCAGGCCTCCCTTTCAAGACTCAAGCCTCCTTTCAAGAGCTCAGAGCCTCCTTTCAAGAGGCTCAGAAGCCTCCTTTCAAGAGCTCAGGAAGCCTCCTTTCAAGAGCTCAAGCCTCCTTTCAAGAGGCTCAGAAGCCTCCTTTCAAGAGGCTCAGAAGCCTCCTTTCAAGAGGCTCAGAAGCCTCCTTTCAAGAGGCTCAGGCCTCCTTTCCAAGAGCTCAGAAGCCTCCTTTCAAGAGGCTCAGGAAGCCTCCTTTCAAGAGCTCAGAGCCTCCTTTCAAGAGGCTCAGAGCCTCCTTTCAAAGAGGCTCAGAAGCCTCCTTTCAAGAAGGCTCAGGCCTCCTTTCAAGAGAGCTCAGGAAGCCTCCTTTCAAGAGGCTCAGAAGCCTCCTTTCAAGAGCTCAGAAGCCTCCTTTCAAGAGGCTCAGGCCTCCTTTCAAGAGAGCTCAGAAGCCTCCTTTCAAGAGGCTCAGAGCCTCCTTTCAAAGAGGCTCAGAAGCCTCCTTTCAAGAGGCTCGGAAGCCTCCTTTCAAGAGCTCAGAGCCTCCTTTCAAGAGGCTCAGAGCCTCCTTTCAAGAGGCTCAGAGCCTCCTTTCAAGAGGCTCAGAGCCTCCTTTCAAGAGGCTCAGGCCTCCCTTTCAAGAGGCTCAGGCCTCCTTTCAAGAGGCTCAGAGCCTCCTTTCAAGAGCTCAGAAGCCTCCTTTCAAGAAGGCTCAGAGCCTCCTTTCAAGAGAGCTCAGAGCCTCCCTTTCAAGAGGCTCAGAAGCCTCCTTTCAAGAGGCTCAGAAGCCTCCTTTCAAGAGCTCAGAAGCCTCCTTTCAAGAGGCTCAGAGCCTCCTTTCAAAGAGAGCTCAAAGCCTCCTTTCAAGAGGCTCAGGAAGCCTCCTTTCAAGAGCTCAGAGCCTCCTTTCAAAGAGCTCAAAGCCTCCTTTCAAGAGGCTCAGAGCCTCCTTTCAAGAGGCTCAGAAGCCTCCTTTCAAGAGGCTCAGAGCCTCCTTTCAAGAGGCTCAGAGCCTCCTTTCAAGAGGCTCAGAGCCTCCCTTTCAGAGGCTCAGAAGCCTCCTTTCAAGAGGCTCAGAAGCCTCCTTTCAAGAGGCTCAGAGCCTCCTTTCAAGAGGCTCAGAGCCTCCTTTCAAGAGGCTCAGAGCCTCCTTTCAAGAGGCTTGAAGCCTCCTTTCAAGAGGCTCAAAGCCTCCTTTCAAGCAGCTCAGCCTCCTTTCAAGCAGCTCAAGCCTCCTTTCAAGAGGCTCAAGCCTCCTTTCAAGAGGCTCAAAGCCTCCTTTCAAGAGGCTCAAGCCTCCTTTCAAGAGGCTCAAAGCCTCCTTTCAAGAGGCTCAGAAGCCTCCTTTCAAGAGGCTCAGAGCCTCCTTTCAAGAGGCTCAGAGCCTCCTTTCAAGAGGCTCAGGCCTCCTTTCAAGAGGCTCAGAAGCCCTCCTTTCAAGAGGCTCCAGAGCCTCCTTTCAAGGAAACTCCAAGGCCTCCTTTCAAGAGGCTCAGAGCCTCCTTTCAAGAGGCCTCAGAAGCCTCCTTTCAGAGAGGCTCAGAGCCTCCTTTCAAGAGCTCAGAGCCTCCTTTCAAGAGGAGCTCGGAAGCCTCCTTTCAAGAGCTCAAGCCTCCTTTCAAAGGCCTCAAGCCTCCTTTCAAGAGCTCAGAGCCTCCCTTTCAAGAGCTCAGGAAGCCTCCTTTCAAGAGGCTCAGAAGCCTCCTTTCAAGAGGCTCAGAGCCTCCTTTCAAGAGGCTCAGAAGCCTCCTTTCAAAGGCTCAGAGCCTCCTTTCAAGAGGCTCAGAAGCCTCCTTTCAAGAGGCTTGAAGCCTCCTTTCAAGAGCTCAGAGCCTCCTTTCAAGACGCTCAGAGCCTCCTTTCCAAGAGGCTCAGAGCCTCCTTTCCAAGAGGCTCAGAGCCTCCTTTCAAGAGGCTCAGGCCTCCTTTCAAGGCTCAGAGCCTCCTTTCAAAAAGGCTCAGAGCCTCCTTTCCAAGAGGCTCAGAAGCCTCCTTTCAAGAGGCTCAGGCCTCCTTTCAAGAGGCTCAGAGCCTCCTTTCAGAGGCTCAGGAAGCCTCCTTTCAAGAGCTCAGAAGCCTCCTTTCAAGAGGCTCAGAAGCCTCCTTTCAAGAGGCTCAGAGCCTCCTTTCAAGAGGCTCAGAAGCCTCCTTTCAAGAGGCTCAGAAGCCTCCTTTCAAGAGCTCAGGAAGCCTCCTTTCAAGAGAGCTCAGGAAGCCTCCTTTCAAGAGGCTCAGAAGCCTCCTTTCAAGAGGCTCAGAGCCTCCTTTCAAGAGGCTCAGAGCCTCCTTTCAAGAGCTCAGAAGCCTCCTTTCAAGAGCTCAGGAAGCCTCCTTTCAAGAGAGCTTAGGCTTTTTTAAGAAGCTCAGAGCCGCCTTTCAAGAAGGCTCAGGAAGCCTCCTTTCAAGAGGCTCAGGAAGCCTCCTTTCAAGAGCTCAGAAGCCTCCTTTCAAGAGCTCAGGCCTCCCTTTCAAGAAGGCTCAGAAGCCTCCTTTCAAGAGGCTCAGAAGCCTCCTTTCAAGAGAGCTCAGAAGCCTCCTTTCAAGAGGCTCAGAAGCCTCCTTTCAAGAGCTCAGGAAGCCTCCTTTCAAGAACTCAGAGCCTCCTTTCAAGAGGCTCGAAAGCCTCCTTTCAAGGGGCTCGAAAGACTCCTTTCAAGAGGCTTGGAAGCCTTTCAAGAGGCTCAAAGCCTCCTTTCAAGCAACTGGAAAGCCTCCTTTCAAGCAGCTCGAAAGCCTCCTTTCAAGAGGCTCGAGCCTTCTTTCAAGAGGCTCAAAGCCTCCTTTCAAGAGGCCTCAAGCCTCCTTTCAAGAGGCTCAAGCCTCCTCCTTTCAAGAAGGCTCAGGAAGCCTCCTTTCAAGAGGCTCAAGCCTCCTTTCAAGAGGCTCAGAAACCTCCTTTCAAGAGGCTCAGGAAGCCTCCTTTCAAGAGGCTCAGAAGCCTCCTTTCAAAGAGGCTCAGGCCTCCTTTCAAGAGGCTCAGGCCTCCTTTCAAGAGGCTCAGAGCCTCCTTTCAAGAGGCTCAGAAGCCTCCTTTTAAGAGGCTCAGGCCTCCTTTCAAGAGGCTCAGAAGCCTCCTTTCAAGAGGCTCAGAAGCCTCCTTTCAAGAGGCTTGAAAGCCTCCTTTCAAGAGGCTCAGGCCTCCTTTCAAGAGCTCAGAAGCCTCCTTTCAAGAGGCTCAAAGCCTCCTTTCAAGAGGCTCAGAAGCCTCCTTTCAAGAGCTCAGAAGCCTCCTTTCAAGAGGCTCAGAGCCTCCTTTCAAGAGCTCAGGCCTCCTTTCAAGAGGCTCCAGAAGCATCCTTTCAAGAGGCTCGAAAGCCTCATTTCAAAGAGCTTGGAAGCCTCTTTTCAAGAGGCTCGCAAGCCTCCTTTCAAGACGCTCAGAAGCCTCCTTTCAAGAGAGCTCCAGGCCTCCTTCCAAGAGGCTCAGGCCTCCTTTCAAGGCTCAAGGAAGCCTCCTTTCAAGAGGCTCCAGAGCCTCCTTTCAAAGGCTCAGAAGCCTCCTTTCAAGAAAGGCTCAGAAGCCTCCTTTCAAGAGGCTCAGGCCTCCTTTCAAGAGAGCTCGGAAGCCTCCTTTCAAGAGGCTCAGAAGCCTCCTTTCAAGAGCTCAGGAAGCCTCCTTTCAAAGAGCTCAGCCCTCCTTTCAGAGGCTCAGAAGCCTCCTTTCAAGAGGCTCAAGGCCTCCTTTCAAGAGGCTCAGAAGCCTCCTTTCAAGAGGCTCAGAAGCCTCCTTTCAGAGAGGCTCAGAAGCCTCCTTTCAAGAGGCTCAGAAGCCTCCTTTCAAGAGGCTCAGAGCCTCCTTTCAAGAGGCTTGGAAGCTTTTTTAAGAAGCTCAAGCCGCCTTTCAAGAGTCTCGGAAGCCTCCTTTCAAGAGGCTCGGAAGCCTCCAGTATGCCTGAAAAGTTGGTCAGGAAAAATTTCCAAAATTCCATTAGCAGAATTCCTTTTATAAAATTCTTTATGAATTCTTTGGAAATTGCTTTAGTAGTTCCTTCGGACATTTCTCCGGGAATTTATTAAGAAACTAGTCGACCCGGCAGACGTTGTCCTGCATAGAACCGAAGACCACTTTATCACTTGATAATGTGGTCTTCGGGTTAAGGTAAGCTGTTAAGCTTTTTCTCAAAGCTTGTGATAGTTTCTTGCGAATTTTGTGTTTGCTTTCCTAAAGGTTGTGCAGTCTTCAGTCGTTTTTAGGAAAAACTTAAATTCTGTGATTGAGAAGTCTGAAGCTTTTAAATATCTTTCCCAAATCTACTACAAAGCATGAAGCTTCTTTCTTATTATTATAAATGACGCTCGTATAAATTCATTTAACTCATTATCTACTTATTAAGCAAAAACATGCTTCTTGGAAAATTTATTCTCCAAAATCCATTCGCGACCTTTTTTTTGTCCATAATAAGAGTACTAATTTGTTGCATCCCTTTTCTCGTTCCAGTTAATTCTCCTCTCTAGTTGTTATAAATCAACCCCGAAAAGACAAATTGCTCCTCAAGAATGGGAGATGAGCGGAGTTTTTCTCAAAAGGGTTGATATTTGTCATTCCTACATGTCGTGCTTATCTCGGGAAAGAAAAAAAAAAATGCCCCATCTTTCCGAAATGGAGACACCAAAATCAACTAATAAAATTATGATCTATGACCGGAAAATTATTGAAATTTATGTTCTGTCCAGGACAAGAGTGAGTCGTCGTCGTCGTCGTCGCCAAAGCTGGTTGGCATAAAAGAAACGGGTCATGCGACGGACACGCAGCGAACCAGCCGGGGATGATTTATTCATGAGAGAACATCTTGCTCAAATGAGAGGACATGGGCCAAGAAATTCCCTTCTGAGAAATACCGGTCCAACGAAATCCGAATACCGGAGCCAGAGTCCACAATGCCAGGACGGTGGCCAGAGGACCCAACTCTATCCGAAACTGATCTGCTCACTCCAGCTTCGATGTGGCAGGCAGGAGCCGTTGTGTTCGCCTACATTATTAGCAGTGGCAGGGAGCCGGGTGTCCTTGCGCTCGCTCCAACTACCCTGCAGGACGACGGGCGCTCCAACCTTTCCTTATCGTTAGCCCCCAATCGTTAATGGGACATAAATTATGATCACAATTAAGCGGACGATACGTTTCTGTTCTTCTCGCAGCTTTATTTTTTATATCGTGCTCGGAACTTGCTCACTTCATGCTGGCTGCTGCTGCTGAAACATGATGGCGAGGGTACAGAAGGGAGAAAAATATGTGCAAAAAACGAAACGGGTGCCAACCGTATGGACTTGACCTCGACTGGAACGTAAATTTTGTCGACTAAGCTTCATTACCCTACTCCGTCGTCGTTGGGATATTTATGATCAAGAGATGTTCGTAGATTATGGATAAGTCGATCCGTATCAGTGTCGAGTCGATTTTGAACGGTAGCATCTTTGTCAAGGCTGAAAAAAATTAAATGTGCAAATTTATTTAGAGAATACATCTGTTTGGGCAGCATCCCCATTCCCGTCTTTAACGTGTACAACGAATTAGGAAGCCACATTCGAATAGAATTACTTTGTTTTAAGTATTACAAGGTTAGTATATGTAGATGAATCAGAAATCGAGTCATTTGGTTAGCAAAACGATTGACTAAAGCTGGGACGCAATCATCTTCCTACAATGCGAATTTTTGGTACTGAATGATTCGAAGAATGAATTCCAGAAATAATTTCAAGTCTGACTATTCTGCCAGTTGCAAAAATCATACCGCCATTCTGCAATTATTGTTAGATTAGCATTTATCCTTGTTCTCTGCATAGCTAGAAGCTACAACACCATTCGACAAACCCTATTCGTACAACGTCAACATCTTTTAGAATACTCAAAAGACTTGCACAAATGGTACAGGAAATAAATATTTATGAATGTTTATAAATATTCTCGACGCGATAATGACTCAGAGCATAAGATTCTTCAAATTTTAGGATCATCATGTAGGATAATTGCAAATTAGTGGATATTGACTTGTTGACCAAAAGTAGCCTTAAACTGATTGCAATGGTGAAGAGCTTTTATCACCATCATTATTCGTGCCTCAATGATCAGCTATTTGTATTCGACCACCTTCGCCAGCTGATAGTGCAATTCCCAATCTTTTTCTATTGACTTCGCTTTCAGCAAAGACTGCAATTTCGCAGTGGACGTTAACGTTGCTGAACAATGTCACAAAAATTGTCCCCCCTCTCCACCCCACACTCCGTGTTTAAACTCCCGGCGGACATTGTTCCGCCGCCGACCGCAGATGATGATGTTCATTCAATTTTCATGCCATCATTTGACTACGTGCATCCTCCAGCCTTGGTTCATCTCTTCTTCTTCTGTATGCACACTCTCAATGCGCGCCGAGTGCCAAGAACCCCGTTTTCTTTCTTGTCTGGAACGTGCTTTCAGGTTTTATTTAATTTCCACGATAAACGATATAACGAGCCCACTCTGCTGCACTGCATCAACCGATTCCGATGGCAACGGTGGACTAAACGTCGTTGTCGACGCGCGTCCTGATCGAGACAACGTTGGGATGATGGCACTTTCTTATTGGTCGATGGAGTTGATTCTTGAGCTCAATCTTAGACAAAACTGGCACCAGTCTAGCGTACTGAGGGTCTAAGGTTACCTCCAATACATTTTTCAAATCAAAATCAAACTGTGTCAAAAAAATGTCCGTACAGTGATTGCTCGGATATAAAATCATTCATAAAACATTTTTAATGAATTAAAACAAGCGTCACATTCGTTTTAGGAATAATACAATGTATGTTTATGTCTTTTCAGCGTTGGTCATCAGCAGAAAAAATGTTCGAAATCAACGTCAAAAAATTGTCCTTACATTGATTAAAGTGTCCCAAACTTTATGTTAACCCTTCGTATGCCCAGTATTTTTTTTTTCTGAAAACGCTCTATAGACGCCTTTCTATTGATTTAACTAGTTTTTGGGTTGTTTCCGGGGAGATATTCTGTTATTTTTCGACGAGAACCTTCTTGAATTGGTTTAAATTCTTTATCGTGTGTTTTCGAACTTTTTATACAAGAACCCCACCAATTTTCAATAAAGTTGAGGACTGGACCCAAATAACATTTTTAGTTTTATAACGGTCATAAAAACCATTATTTGCTCTACACGATTTCAATAAAAGCAGCCTAAAACCAAAATGTTACTAGGGGAGATTGAGGAGATTGGAAGAATGTTTTCAATAATTGTTTTGAACACGGTGAAATTTGGACCTAAAAAGATTTAACGGCGCTCGCTTTCAAGTTATCCTTCAAAATGTTCAAATAAATCATACGACCCTCAGTACTATTGATAAACTTTAGGTTTTTGACGCCATTAGCACCTGAAGCACCCCAAACTAAAACATGAAAAATATATTGCTTCGCAGTCGGTGGAAATCTTGTTCGATCCAATTCTGTAGCTGGTTTGCGTAATTCTCCAACCAGCTCGTCGATCCCAAAATAGCTAAACTTTCTCTGGTCCTTGAATATGACGGCTCATTTTTCTGGGCTTTTGAACATTTTTTTTTTGTTTTTGCTTCCGGACATGATTCTTTCGGACTTCCGAAAGGATATCTGTTGGTCATCAGAACGGTATCTTTTTGGGGCTTTCCGGAAGTATTCATTTTCTTGAAGTACTTCGGCAACTGGAAAGAATAAATTTAGGCCATTACTCTCTTTTCAAATATGGGTCTAGAGATGTCCAAGCACTCGAATATGGAATAGGTTTGGTATGCTCTCCCGAAGCAATTATCCAGCAGAGGACTTGGTGAGGTCAGATGATCAAATACGAGTACTGAATACAATAAAACACGTTAAGAAAGAACACTTCCGGAAAAGTATTAAAATATGCCGTTCGGAAACCCAGCAGAAATCCTATCGGAAATCCGAACTTCCCAGAAATATTTCATTCGGAAGCTCCAAAGACTCCGATCGGAAGTCCAATATGGGACTCCGAAGGGAAGTCAAAAAAAAATTTGATTGAAGGCCCAAAAAGGTTTTGTTCAAAAGCCAAAAAGAATTCCATTCGGAAACCCAAAGGGATTCCGAAAGAAAGACCAAATAAGATTCGCTCGGACACCTAAAAGCATTCCGTTCAGCAATCCAAAAGAATTCCATTCGCATCCGAAAGGATTCCGATCGGAAGGCCAGAAGGATTCCAATCGGAGGCAGCGAAATATTTCGTTCAGAAGCCCAAAATAATTCCGTTCGGAAACCCAGAAGGTTTCTGTTCAGAAAACCGAAAGAGCTTCGTTCGGAAACCTAAAAAAACAATTTGGAAATCTGAAAAGATTTTGTCCGGAGGCCCAGCATAATTGTATTCGGAAGCCCAAAAAATTCGTTCATAAGCCCATAAGGATTCCGTTCGGAAGCCCAGAAGAATTTCGTTCAGAAGCCCAAGAATAATATCGTTTAGATGCCAAATGAAAAATTAGCTTACGTAAACTTAGAAGGATTCCGTCTATAGGCCCTATAGGTCTATAGTAAGGGTATGCGATAACACACTTTTTCCTAACGAAACGAAACGAAACGAAACGAAATTTAAAATGTCTATGTTGATTCGGATCGAAACGAAACGAAATATGGATTTACTTTCGAAACTTCGAAACGAAACGAAATCAAGGTTCATTTGATTCGAAATTTTTCGAAACGAAACGAAATTTCAATTTTTTTTCCGCGGAATTTTTGATTTAATTGGTTTCACATTATGTACTCAATTCGGATTTCACTTTTTTGAAGTCTATACTGCCGTTATACGCATATTTGTCCCATGTTTGCTGGGATTCCTTTATACATGGGACAATTATGCGTATAACAACAATATAAGTCTATTATAATAACAGAAAAGGACAGTCACCGCATTCTCGCCGCATATACCATTGGCGATAAGGCAATAACCCAGCATTTATGCCGCTTCCATATCAGAAAGTAGAAAAAATATAGAAATTGTGGGATTTTTCATATACGGATTCAAATTTCGTTTAAAACCTTAGTTCACTTAAGAATAATGTAATTATGCTAAAGCATACTTCATATTGTCTTGTCAGCGTGGTTTTATAGTATTGACCTAATTCAAAATAAAAAAAAATATGCTTAAATTCATTTTTTTTATTTAGTGGGATACTCAATTATGTATCCACATCTGTCAGGCGCATACACAGATAGAGAATTGATATTTGGAAAGTGTGTAACAGCCAAAACTTATTCCTTCTTATTATTCGTCTACACATATATAGCTTACATTTGCTCACTAGAAGAATGCTGTGCACCTTTCTAAAATGCACAAAGATATGTACTTCAGATTGAATTTCACAGACCCATAGTCTTATATACAATCAGCTCGGCGAACTGAGCTATTGTCTGTGTGTCCTTGGCATATGAGAACAGCTGTTTTAGTCAGTATGAGCTAAAAGCAATCATAAGTAAAGAACTTTCAGCAATTTTAATGATATTTCAACCCGTCCTGGATTTTTTTTGCAAATTCCATGCGAAAATCTAGAAATGTCCACATATCTTCAATGTTCCTTACATATTGTGGAAATAGTCAAACAAGAGCTTAGCTTGATTAACTGTACACATCTAATCATGATTGTCCGAAAAACAGCAAATATGCACAGTAGGGTGGCTCAAAAAACACTTTTTCAAATTTTTGATAGGCCGCCGGTTCTATTTGATGCCCTGATGCTCTGGACAAAATTTCAGCCAAATCGGTCAACGTTTGGGCGGTGCTAAACTCGTTGGAAGTTTATATGGAAAAATGTATGCAGAAATATCCAAAAACAGTGATTTGCAGTTAGACGGTACAATTTACGATCAAGAACCATGATACTCATTCAGTTCTTGTAGAATTGAATACAAAATGTTCTGCTAAAAACCGCGAGAAGATTAGAGTTTTTTAGGCAAAGATATTAGCATTTTACTGGAGTGTTGTAGGGGTGAATTTATTTCTTTTCAAAGGTAAAAGAAACGAAATTTGCTCAAACCCCACTTCAGAGAAATGCTAATAACTTAGAGGGGCAAACTCTGATCTTCTCGCGGTTTTCTGCATAGCATTCTGTATTAAATTCTTCAAGATCTGAGTGAGTATCATAGTTCTTCATCGTAAGTTGTGCCGTCCAACTGCAATTCATTGTTTTGGGATGTTTCTGCATACATTTTTGCATATAAACTTCCAACGAGTTTAGCACTGCCCAAACGTTGACCGATTTGGCTGAAATTTTGTCCAGAGCATCAGGGCATCAAATAGAACCAAATAAAAGGGCGGCCCATCAAAAAAATTGAAAAAAGTTTTTCCCATACTAATTTGAGCCACCCTAATGCACAGCTCACCAATTAAATATTATTCTTGGGATACAAATAAGTTATTCTTATTGTACATGCTTCGGAGTTTTCAATTCATGACCAATAACCAACCTGGTCACGTCCAGTCAATTTAGGATTAGGAGAGGAAAATTAGTTTAACACTCATTGTTTTAAAACAGCGGTTGTCAACCATTTTCTTGAGAGGTACCCTTCGATCTTTTGCATTAATTGAGATACCCCCTATGATTTTTTTTTGCTGTAAATGAAAATAGTCGTAGCTCTTCAAGTATATAAAAAATGGACCTGAAATCTAACGGAATATATAGCTCTCCATAAATGTTTCTGAAATTTTTATTTTTTTAAACTTACCGATTAAAATTAAGTTCTTACATGGGACTGACTGTAGGAAATGTTTCGACTATTGAAGGCTTCCGAGCCTCTTGAAAAGAGGCTTCCAGAGCCGCTTGAAAGGAGGCTTCAGGCCTCTTGAAAGGAGGCTTCGAGCCTCTTGAAAGGATGCTTCCAGAGCCTCTTGAAAGGATGCTTCCGGAGCCTCTTGAAAGGAGGCTTCCGAGCCTCTTGAAAGGAGGCTTCCGAGCCTCTTGAAAGGAGGCTTCCAAGCCTCTTGAATGGAGGCTTCCGAGCCTCTTGAAAGGAGGCTTCCAGGCCTCTTGAAGGAGGCTTCCAGGCCTCTTGAAGGAGGCTTCCAGGCCTCTTGAAAGGAGGCTTCTGAGCCTCTTGAAGGAGGCTTCCAGGCCTCTTGAAGGAGGCTCTGAGCCTCTTGAAGGAGGCTTCAGGCCTCTTGAAAGGAGGCTTCCAGGCCTCTTGAAAGGAGGCTTCCGAGCCTCTTGAAAGGAGGCTTCCGAGCCTCTTGAAAGGAGGCTTGGGAGCCTCTTGAGAGGAGGCTTCGAGCCTCTTGAAGGAGGCTTCCAGGCCTCTTGAAAGGAGGCTTCCAGGCCTCTTGAAAGGGAGGCTTCCGAGCCTCTTGAAAGGAGGCTTCTGAGCCTCTTGAAAGGAGGCTTCCAGGCCTCTTGAAGGAGGCTTCTGAGCCTCTTGAAAGGAGGCTTCGAGCCTCTTGAAAGGAGGCTTCGAGCCTCTTGAAAGGAGGCTTCCGAGCCTCTTGAAAGGAGGCCTTCCGAGCCTCTTGAAAGGAGGCTTCCTGAGCCTCTTGAAGGAGGCTTCCAGGCCTCTTGAAAGGAGGCTGAGCCTCTTGAAAGGAGGCTTCCAGGCCTCTTGAAGGAGGCTTCCGAGGCCTCTTGAAAGGAGGCTTCCGAGGCCTCTGAAGGAGGCTTCGAGCCTCTTGAAAGGAGGCTGAGCCTCTTGAAGGAGGCTTCGGGCCTCTTGAAAGGAGGCTTCCAGGCCTCTTGAAGGAGGCTTCCGGGCCTCTTGAAGGAGGCCTGAGCCTCTTGAAGGGAGGCTTCCGAGGCCTCTTGAAAGGGAGGCTGAGCCTCTTGAAAGGCTTCTGAGCCTCTTGAAATGAGGCTTCTGAGGCTTTCGAGACTACGGTTCCAAGCATCTTGAAAGAAGAATTCCGACCCTTTTAAAGGAGGGCTTCGACGCTCTCGAAGGAGGCCTTCCGAGCCTTTTGAAAGAGCTTTCCGATCCTTTTAAAAGAAGGAGAAAAGAAAAAAAAGAAAGTTTAAAGAAAAAAGCCTTAAAGAAGATTTCCGGACCTCTATAAAGGAGGCTTCCAACCCTCTTGAGTAGGCTTCCGAGCCTTTTAAAATGAGGCAGTCGATCCTGTTCAAAATCCCTTCCGAGCGCCTTGAAAAGATCCGAGGCTTTTAAAAGAAGCAGAAATAAAAGGAAATTTCTAGAAAAAAAAGCTTGGCTTCCGGGTCTCTTGAAAGAAAGTTTTTGAACATCTTAAAATGAAAGGAGGCTTCCGAGCTGCTTGCAAGGATGCTTCCGAGAAGCGAAGAAAGGATGCTTCAATTCTCTTGCAACGAAGCAACTGGGCTTTTCGGAAAAGCCTTCATGTCTTTCAAATGGAGTCTTTCGAATCTGTAGAGTCTAGAATCATATTCTTAACATATTATTCAACATTCTGTTTTGACCCGGTAGATTGCATAGAAGATTTTTAAAATTTGTTTATTCGAGGTTTTGCCCTTTTGATCTTTTATCCCACATCTCTTCATCCATTGTACTGGTTGTGAAGGACAGGATTCAATAGGCCATGATTTACTGATCGCCATGCATAGGATAAGGGTGGTATTTTGGACCAACAGTTCGAAGGACCACTAAGTGCAAATTCCTCTTGGTGGTCCAAAATAAGAGCCCCCGTAAGGGTGGTCCAAAATACATCTTTTACCCTATTATGTACAAGACAAAGTTTAGAAATAAAAAAATACAAAACTTTATCAATAAGTTTGGATTAAAATTGTTATTCATCCGCATTAAGCATTTCGTCCGAGGGACCCCCTGGGCCCGGCGAAAGTACTCTCAGGGGTACATGTACCCCAGGTTGAGAACCGCTGTTACAAAATACCGAGGAATGCTCTGCATCTCCGTGAGCGCTACGGGAAAGGAATCGTTGGTTAGTAGAGAAGGTAATTCATGTGAAGCCCCTAGGTAAGCGACTGAATATTTATTGTAAACAAAGTTATTTTGAAATCATGAAGACGAAAACTGTGTTTTAAATCAATCTAACACAATTCAATGTGCTTCGTTTAATAAGCTTCTACAATACGATTGATCCCGCACTAAATAATTCTGTGCTCTTCGCTGCAGGCATTAGTTTTATCACTTCGCGTTCTCCACACTAGCTGGCGTGATCGGCATCTACAAGATGCCGTCTCATGACCAGCAATAACACGATCGATTCCGCATTCATATTGTACAAATAGTAAAAATATCACAAAATATAAATTTGAAACTTGGAAACACTGAAGACGTTTTATAGAAGAAAACTACATACGTATTTGTCGACTAATAATGGGGTTATGTAGTAAGCGTTAATAGAAAAAATTGTATAACCTAAAGTTTTGAAAACAACTTAACGATTAGCGGCGCAGCCAAAATTTTTGATAATATAAATAACGGTTTAAGTTTAAATTTGTTTCGAAATTCCGCGGAATTCCGTTAAATTTCGTTAGAAGCTAGTTTTTTCTAGCGAAATTTTTGTAATTTTACGAAACGAAACGAAATCATGAAATGCGATTTCGCCATGCTAAAATTCCGCGAAATTCCGCGGAATTTCGTTTCGAACCACCTGAAACGAAATTTTTCGAAATACCGCATATGCTTAGTCTATAGGTCTATAGGTTAAGAAGTCCAAAAGAATTACGTGTAAAGCTCAAAAGAATTTCCATCGAGAGCCAAAGAAAATTCCGTTTAAAATCCCATACAGTTTCCATTTGGAAGTCCAAAAAGATTGCATTCGAAAGCCTAAAAAGATTCGGTTCGGAAGCCTAAAGATTTCGTTTATAAATTCAAAAAAAAAAATTGTTTGGAAGCCAAAAACCAAAAATGATTCCGTTCGAAAGACTAAAAAGATTTCACTTGGAAGCCAAAAAAAATCCGTTCGGAAGCAGAATCCGGATAATTGGAAAATCAAAGGAGTTTCGAAAGGAAAGCCCAAAACAAATCCTTCCGGAAGCCCGAAAGAATTCTTATCAAAACTGATTTCGTTCGCCAGCACAAAAGGATTCGGAAGCTCAGAAGAGTTCCGTTCAGGAGCTCCAAAGAATTACGTTCATAAGCATAAATAAAAATTTGTTCCACAGCCCAACATGTTTCCGTTTGAAATCCCAAATGGATTCCATACAGAGGTCGAAACAAAAATAACGTTCTGAATCTCCACAAGAATTTCGGTTAAAGGCCAAAAATAATTCCATTTGAGCCCACAAGGAATCCGTCTGAAAGCCCAAAATGATTCCGTTCCGAATGTCCAAAAGAAGTTCGCCTGGAAAACCAGAAAGATTCATTCGAAAGCCCTGAAGAATCCCAATCGGAAGTCTAAAAGGTTGCCGTTTGAACGTCCAAAAGGATTCCGTTCGGAAGCCGAACAAGATTTCGTTTGGAAGTCCAAAAGTATTTCGATCGGAAGACCAAAAGAATTCCATTCGGAAACCCAACAAAATTTCGCTCGTAAGCCCAAAAGTATTCCGTTCAGAGGACCAGAAAAATTCCGCCCAGAATCCCAAAATAATTAGGTTCAAGATCCCAATTAAAAATTCGTTCGAAAGCTAAAAGTTCAGAAGCCGAATAGAATTTCGTTCAAAAGCCAAAAATAATTCCATTCGGAGATCCAGAAGGATTCCGTTCAGAAGCCCAGAAATACTACGTTCAGAAGCCCAAAATAAATTCCGTTAGGAAATCCAACAAAATTCAAATCGGAAGCCCATAATGATTCCGTTCGGAAGCTTGGTTTTGGTAAAAATCTCAAAACAAAGTCCGCTCGGAAGTCCAAAAGAAAGAGTCCGTTCGGAGCTCAGAAGAATTACACTCAGAAGCCTTAAGGATTAAGTTCAGAAACCTAAAACAAAAATACGTTCAAACGCAAAAAAAGAATTCCGATAAAAAGCTCAAAAGAATTTCGTTCGAGAGTTAAAAAGAATTCCGTTCGGAGCCCCAACAAAGCTTAGTTCGAAAACCCGAAATGTTTCCATTCGGAAGCCCAGAAGGATTGCGTTCGGAGCCCAAAAAGAATTCGGTTTCGAAGCCTAAAAGGTTTCATTCGTAAATTCAAAAAGATTTCGTTTGGAAGACCAGAAGAACTTCGTTCAGAAACATAAAAAAATTAAGTTCAAAAACGCAAAAATGTTTGTATTAAAATTATTCCGTTCGAAGGATCAAAATGATTTCTATTGGAAGCCCAAAAAAATTCCGGTCGAAAACCCAAAATAGTATCTTCCGGAAGCCCAAAATTAATTCCGTTCAGAAATTCAAAGAAGATTTAAAAGCGAAGCCCCAAAAAAATCTTTCTAGAAGGATTCTTGTCAAAACTATTTAGGATTGTGAGGAAAAAAGGGTTTCGTTCGGAGGCTCAGAAGAGTTCTGCTCAGAAGCTCCAAAGAATTACTTTCATAAGCCTAAATATTTTTTTTTTTTTAAACCAAAAATAATTCCGTTTGTAAACCCAAAAGGATTTCATGCAGATGTCAAAAAAATACGTTCAATATCCCGAAAGAGTTTCGCTCGAAAGCCAGAAACAATTCCATTTGAGCCCACAAGGTATCCGTCCGAAATCCCACTTCGTTCGGAAGCCCAAAATGATTCCGTTCCGAATGTCCAAACGAAGTTCACCCGGAAATCCAAAAAGTTTCATTTCAAAGTTAGGACTTTAAAGAATTCTATTCGCCTAAAAGGACGCCGTTTGAAAGCCCAAAATAATTATGATTGGAAGCCTAAAAAGATTTCGTTTGAAAGTCCAAAAGTTTTTCGTTCGGAAGCCCTAAAGAATTCCATTCGGAGGGCCAACAAAATTCCGTTCGTAAACCCAAAACTACTCTGTTCGGAAGCCCAGCTTGGGTATCCTAAAGTATTCCGTTCGGAAGCTCAGAAAGATTTCATTCAGAAGCCCAATAGAATTCCGTTTCAAAGCGCAAACAAATCGTTCGAAAGTTTAAAACGATTCCACTCGGAAAACTGAAAAAAAAAAATCGTTCGGAAGTCCAAAAAGATTCCATTTAGAAGCCCATAATAATTCCGCTCGGTAGCTCAGAAGGTCTTTGAAGCTATTCGTAAAATCAAAACAGTTTCGATGAAAAAGCCCAAAACGAAACCCAAAAGGATTCTGTTCGGAGCTCAGAAGGAAACCACTCAGAAGCCTTTAAGAATTACGTTCAGAAACCCAAATAAAATTCGTTCGAAAACAAAAAAGAATTTCGTTCGAGTGCTTAAAAGGATTCCGTCCGAAAGCCCAACAAAACCCCGTACGAAAACCCGAAAAGTTTCCATTCGGAAGCCCAGAAGGATTGCGTTCGGAAGCCTAAAACGAGTCGGTTCGGAAGCCTAAAAGGTTTCGTTCGTAAATTCAAAAAGATTTCGTTTGGAAGCCCAGATGGATTTCATTCAGAAGCCAAAAAGAATCACGCAAAAAATCCAAAGAATGTTGTGTGAAAGCAAGACATGATTCCGTTCGAAGGACCAAAAAGATTTCACTCGACCAAAATGACTTTCAGAAGCCCAAATTGATTCCGTTTAGAAAATCAAAGGGGATTTCAAAAGGAAGCCCAAAAGAAATTTTTCTGAAATATTTCTTATCAAAACTATTTCTGTTCGTGAACAAAAAAGGATTTCGTTCGGAGGATCAGAAAAGTTCCGTTCAGGAGCCCCAAAGAATTACGTTCATAAGCCTAATTAAAAATTTATTGAAAGACCAAAAAAAATCCATTTGAAAACACAAAAGGATCCAAAAAAATACGATCCAAAAATAATTCCATTTGAGCCCACAACGAATCCAAACGAAAGCACATTTCGTTCGAAAGTCCAAAATGATTCCGTTCCGAATGTCCAAAGAAGTTCGTCCGGAAAACATAAAGTTTCATTTCGAAGTTAGGGCTTTAAAGAATTCTATTCGGAAGTCTGAAAGGATGCCGTTTGAATGCCCAAAAGAATTCCATTCGGAGGCCCAACAAAATTCCGTTCGTAAGCCCAAAAGTACTCCGTTTGGAAGCCCAGGAAAATGCCATTTGATAGCCCAAGAGAATTAGGTTCAAGATCCCAAATAAAAATTCGTTCGAAAACTAAAAATTCAGAAGCCTAAAAGAATTTCGTTCAAAAGCCAAAAATAATTCCATTCGGAAGATCAAAAGGATTCCATTTAGAAGCCCTGATAGATTACGCTCAGACGCCCAGAAAGATTACGTTCAGAAGTTCAAAAAGTATTCAGAAGCCCAAAATAATTCCACTTGGAAGCTCAGAAGGTCTTTGAAGCTATTCGAAAAATCAAAAGAGTTTTGGTAAAAAAGCCCAAAAGGAAGTCCGTTCGGCAGTCCAAAAAGTTTCCATTCGGAGCTCAGAAGGAATCCACTCAGTCTCAGTCTTTGAGAATTACGTTCAGAAATCCAAATGAAATTCGTTCGTAAACAAAAAAGAATTCCAAAAAAAATTCGATCGAGAGTTAAAACGATTTCGTTCGGAAGTCAAACAAAACCCCGTTCGAAAGCCCAAACAGTTCCCGTTCGGAAGCCCCAAAAGGATTGCGATCCGAAGACTAAGAAGGGTTCGGTTCGGAAGCCTAAAAGGTTTCGTTTGAAAGCCCTGAAGGATTTCGTTCAGAAGCCGAAAAGATTTAAGCTCAAAAACCGCAAAAGAATTTTGTGTAAAAGCTCCGTTCGAAGGTCCAAAAAGATTTCAATTGGAAGCCAGAAAAACTCCGTTTGGAAGCCCAGCCAAATGCCATTTGATAGCCCGAGAGAATTAGGTTCAAGATCCAAAATAAAAATTCGTTCGAAAACTAAAAATTCAGAAGTCTAAGAGAATTTCGTTCAAAAACCGAAAATAATTCCATTCGGAAGCTCAAAAGGATTCCATTCGGAAGCCCAAAAGGATTCCGTTAAGAAGCCCAGAAAGATTACGCTCAGAAGCCCAGAAAGATTACTTTCAGAATCCCAAAAAGGATTCCCTTTGGAAATCCTAACGTATTTCGTTCGGAAGCAGAACGGATTTCATTCGGAACCCTAAAGAATTACGTTTAAAAGCGCAAACAAATCGTTCGAAATTTCAAAATGATTCCACTCGGAAACCTGAAAGAATTTCGTTCGGAAGTCCAACAAGATTCCACTCGGAAGCCCAAAATAATTCCGCTCGAAAGATAAGAAGGTCTATGAAGCCATTCGAAAAATCAAAAGAGTTTCGGAAAAAAAGCCCAAAAGGAAGTCCGTTCGGAAGTCCAAAAGGTTTCCGTTCGGAGCTCAGAAGGAATCCACTCAGAAGCCTTTAAGGATTGAGCCTTCCGTAAGCCCGAAAGGATTCTTATCAAACTAATCCCGTTCGTGAGCTCAAAAGGATTCTGATCGGAAGCTCAGAAGAGTTCTGTTCAGGAGCTCCAAAGAATTACGTTCATTACCCCAAATGAAAATTCGTTCAAAAACAATTACCCCAATTATTACCCCAAATAAAAATTCGTTCGAAATCTAAAAAACTCAGAAGCCGAAAAAAAATTCGTTCAAAAGCCAAAAATAATTCCATTCGGAAGCTCAGAAAGAATACGTTTAGAAGCCCAAAAGACTCCGTTCAGAAACCCAAAAAGGATTCCGTTTCGAAATCCTAACGCATTCCGTTCGGAAGCTCAGAAGGATTACATTCGAAAGCCCAAAAGAATTACATTTAAAAGCACAAAAAATCGTTCAAAATGATTCCCTTTGGAAACCTACAAGAATTTCATTCGGAAGCCAAACATGATTCCATTCGGAAGCCTAAAATCATTTTGTTCGGATGTCCAAAAAAAATCCGTTCGAAAGCCCCAAATGAGAATCATTCGGAAATCCTACGAAATTCCATTCGTGAGCAAACAAAAATCTATAAATGGTTGGCTTAAACTCCCACGGAATGGTAGTGCAAACTATCTTCCTTATCCGAAAAAATATCCACACATTCACATGAAGGTGGACTAATCTAATCAAGCAACGGAAAACATTCTAAACGATAGTAAATAATTCTCCGACATCACGTACGTCCGCACTTACCGCAATACGAATACTACACCCGAACACTAGCACTGTCTCGTTGCAGTTTGCCAACACTCATATTTCTCGATTGTGTGCAACACACGTAGAAGTTGCGCACCGCAGTTATACATTGGGTAGTCACAGGACGGTAATCTAGCCCAAGCCTACGCGCAGCAGCTAAAACGGAAGGCTATGCGCAATGGAAGGTGGTGCAGCTTCTCTTGAAGAGATCTTGAGAGATCGCAACACATCCACCACGCAAGGTATGGTGTCCCTGGATCAGAGATACGACGGGCATGACGCTAATTGTGAGCAGAGTGTAGGAGAAGAAACAGTTAGGAGAGAGTTCAGAAACCTCATACAGGGTTAAAATAAATTGAGGATTTTATCTGATTCGCAAAGTTTGTTCTAGCTTCATTCGAGACTGATCATAATTCCGGAGCATGGAGATACATGCCTAAAACTTTGGAATCAATCAGAAGATTGATAGTTGTCCTTGTCATAATCAGGAAAAGCTAAAAAAGAATACATAGCTGTGGGTAATCAAATAGCAAAATATAGTCTTTTCATACACTCCCGACCACTCAGAAGTACTAACAAGAATATAGTTAAATTCAAAGTACAATGTGGTAGATCTTACCATCTATAACACCCGACACTAGGAGTAAACGAGGAAAAGATTCTAATACCCTTCTGTTTTGTGAAGGATACAGGAAGGTCGCTCATTGCCACCAGAAGACACCATCCTGGCAGCGCATCACACCATCACAAAACTGCACACAGAATAAAATGATAATAAAAATAATAATAATAAAGAAAAGAACATCGCACTTAAGTGTTATTCCTGTCGGTTTTATTGCACCACCGAGAGTTCCACTTGCTCAGCGAGCACGAAAAATAAAGAAGCCCTTAACGTTAAATGTAGACTAAAACCTTTGCACGAGGCGCTGCTGGCTGGCATAGAAGTCATCCTTGAGCGAGCAAAGCCGTATCTACAGAAGTACTTGCACACTGCGAGGCTGACTGCACGGTTCGGTGATTCCCTTGAGAAAGTCAAAATGGGTAAAATGTAGGAACAAAATATGTTCTCTCCAAGGACCGGGCAGGACACAGAAAAAAAAAGTACATCGCCGCATTAGTATGGCAGCAGAGCCGGGGAGCCAAGGCTAAGCCACTTGTGCCAGTTTTCGGTTGAACGCCGGCACCACCAGCCGGGGCGATTATCTTCGAACCATCATGCTGTGTTACAACTGGCGCTGGCTGGTAGAAATGAAGAAATTAGTAAACGACAACCCTCCCCAACCGACGCGAACGGAGCGATGAGGACTATGACGACCACGACAAAGGAACATTGTGATGTAATCAGCGACCTGAGTGGCCTGACCTGGGCAAACACGGGCTAAAACCGTGACCGGTGCTCGGAAGCTTGCTTCCCGGAAGGAGGTTTTTATGAAAAGTTATTTTCCGTTTTCGGATGTGTTTTTGTAGGCACTTCGTTAAGCACCTGACTCCGTAGCGTCTTCAAGGTGGTCGGGCATGCTTGACACTCAATAATAGTAGCTCCGGCGATGAGTGGAAGAACTTTTGCATCCTGACCGGAAATCATTCTAGCGGATTAGCTAACTGACATCCGGCGTCGGGTTCGTGGTGGTACCTCATCAGCGTTTCCAAATTGAAACAGACAATGTACTGTTGTATGATTTGTTTCCGGCATCAATTTGAATTATACATTTGAATCAAAAAGCAATCCACATCTTGCCTAATTCTAAATAAGTTTTTCAATTTTGTGCACTAAGCAATTATTCCAGAGGTTATTGAGAAATATTGTTGCAAAAATGTCACCTCTTAATATCAACACATTAGGGTATGTTTGGATTTGCATTTTACAACATTACAATATTTTTTGTTAAAATTGCATTTTGTTTTCTGGTCACCTCTACCATTTTACCGCCACTGCAAGTTTTCTTGAAGCTGTTCGGTCAATCAAGAGTCTCCTCTACAGGATATAACATACCGGAAAGCTAAATATTCGCGTTGCTAGATTTCGAAATAGATGAAGCCATTTCTTTGATAAGAAAGTGATATTCTCGATCAACGATGCAGTTAGAGGAGTGCGCCGGTCTGAAAATCGGCGGTGTTTGTTAGAGTTTTGGTAAGCGTTGACGGCGTTTTCGGCCTCACGCCGAAAGTCGGCGGCGGTGGATGAGTGAATTGGTACGGCGATTTTTTGTTACGTTCTTTTCCTAGAGATTTTTTGCTTACTTTTTTCGTGGCATCCGAGAAATCAACGGAAAATCGCCGAAAAAATCTGATGATTTTCACCCGAAAATTGTATTAGCTTTTCCAAAGTATTCATTGGGAAATTATTTCTGGAATACATAAAAAATTTTTCGAAATATCCGCGGAGGACTTTAAGGAGTTTTCATGAAAACTCGTTGGAATTTTCATAGGAAATTCGACGGTATTTTTACGGAAAAAAATTCAGAGTCTCCATAGGAGATTGTTTGAAACGTGGTTCGGCATCTCCAAATAATTCATTGGTTTTCTTTAATTTCTATGGAAAATTCTTCGGAATTTCCACTGGCTTTTTGGAGAGGAAGGATTTTTCCCAGGCTTCGCAGACTTCCAGGACGATGGGAAGTAGCTGTGCCGGAGACACTGATTAAAGATCAGTGAAAGGTGCTCAAAGAACGGAACACTCATGTGTTTGAGCTCGAGATTCAGGATGCTGTAGAAGCCTGGAGCCTTCATGTTCTTCGATTATTTGATATAGTCCGTCAAATCGCCAGATGAGATCTCCAGCTCCTCCGAGAAGCCGTTGGGATTCAAATGGATGTTGTTAGCATGATCGACTGCTTCGTGTGGACTGACGATGTTCTGCCCAAGATTGTGTAAGCTGACGAAGTGACGACCTATTTCAGCGACCATCTCTGCAGGAGTTATCCAGCGATCCTTAGAATCATTGTTGTATAATGGGATCAAAGGTGGAATGGGCCAAGGCTTGGATTTAAAATTTTGGTCAACTTCCAGAACGGCTTAGCAGAGTCTGATAGAGCGCGGATCTTATTGTAAAAATCACTATTTCTGAGGTCCACCATTCTGGCCTGGATAATTTTATGCGATTGCACCGGGTCTTAAGCGCAGGCACCCCAGTACGTTGGTACTGCCTGCGAGTGACATTTCGCAGACGGATCAAATCTTTGGTGAGTGTATCAATGGTCAGGGTGTTGCTTACCTGCTGGGCCTTTGGTACATTCTGCTCGCGGGCTAGGGAGAGCGCCTCCTGGATGACGTGCAGCTGCTCGTCGACGTCTTCGGATGACACCGGATGCCGCTGGTAATCGATGTTCTCGTCTACGCACCGTTGAAACCGACCCCAGTCGACTTGGTGGTAGTTTCGCCGGGTTAGCTCGTGCCGATTCACCGAAGTTCCAACTTCCGCCACCACCGGATAGTGGTCCGAGCTGAGTTCCTGGAAGACGACCGGTTGAGAGACGTGATCGTTCATGTTCGTGATGAATATGTCGAGCGTTGCATGGGCGCCGGACCGTGTCATCCGGGTAGGGCTGTCAGGGCTCAGGATGGTGTAGTGGCCCTCTAGCTCGTCGTTGCACCAGATGACTCCGTTCCGGTTTGAGACGGTGTTTCCCCACGATTGGTGCTTTGTGTTCAGATCTCCGGCGATGACGAACTGCCCCTGCCGCCGAGTGAGCTTGACTAGGTCCCTTTGTAGTTCGGCCAACGTGCCGTCGTCGACTTTTACTTGTCTGGGACTGTAAGCCTCGATGAACGTGACGACTCCGACGGAGGTGGTGACTTCCACTCCAACGGCTTCAATTATTTGGAACTTGAAGTGCGGCAGCAGGTGGAAGGCGATGTTGCTTCGCAGGGCGATTGCCATTCCTCTCTCTCTGGAGCTTGTTCGATCAAACCTCACCAGTCTAAAACCCGGAATTGTTGCACTTATCTCGGGCTTCAAGTGGGTTTCGGTGATAAAAGCCGCGTCAATCTCCTTCTCCTGAAGGAAATCGCAGAGCTCGACGATTTTGTTCTTGAGCGAGCAAGCGTTCCAGTTTACCAGACCCAATTTTCAATTTCGAAAAGGCCCAGAGTGTAAATCTGGTCGAACCGAGATTTGCAGCCGCAAGTTGCCTGAATATCGGAGCCAACTGCTCCCGGCCGGGGTGTAGAGCGGAGTGGAATCCTCCGGGGGTAGAGGGTGCTCATCTTGCTGCCGGTGGAATCCTGGGGGAGGGAGCGGTGGCCATTCGCTGGTGGATGAACTGGATATTGCTTTGCCTGGCTTGACTTCTAGTGGAACCGAGGCAGCAGCAGTTGCGAGTATTCTTTGGGGTTGCACCGGTGGAAGGACCGGGATCAGCCGCTGCGGAAGCGGGATTGTCGGGAAGTTCCGTTCGTCGAGCAATGGGGGCGAGCTTCGGGCTGGACGATTTTTGACGTAGAACTACGTCTGTCTTTTCTATATTGGGGTACACTTTACGATTGCAAAAAATCGAAAAACGTCACGAAAATATGATAGACTTTGATCGTTAATATCTCAGCCGTTTCCCGATGGATTTTCAATTTTCTTGGACCATTCAATAAAGGAAGAGTCAACGCTTCGTACTCGATGTACACTAAAATCGTTTTTACGCGGTTTGTTTTACACGAATCGCTTTTTATGCGATTTTTTTTCACTCGAATTTCGGGATTTCCGCGGTTCTTTCAGACATATTTTGGGATTTACGCGGTTTTTAAGTTGTTTTAATTTACGCGGCCCATATCCTCCGCGAAAACACGACTCCAGTGTGTTACAATATTTATGTATAATAATATTTACCATTGAAAACATGCTTTTTAGTTATTATTTGAAAATTTTCTATGCCCGCCATTACATTAGTATATGTCTTATGTGGAAAATACAATTGATACACTTTGCCCAGGGTGTCGAGAAAGTTTCCAACCCGAAAACATCCTAGACCGGACCGAGAATCAAACTCACCATCTCCGGATTCTGTGCCTTTGTTCGCAAGGCTAACTAGAAAAAATCAAGCCAGCATATACGTCAAATTAATGCAACATACAGGCCTTTAAGCGGCGCAGTTCGTTTCTGCTAAACTTACAGTCGCGTTTCCTCTCGGAAGCTTGGGGGCGTTTGACGGCAGCCTATTGATGCAAGTAGAGGAGCTTGGAATCTTCTTCGCAACTAATGCCTCGAATCGAGATACAATTATCGAATGATTCATACTGTCTAGCATGTTTTTATCAATTTTTAATTTGGATATGTGATCGCTTGAGAGTGTTGTTCATCTTCGATTATTTGAGAATTTTATTTTTATCATCCTTTTCAAATGGCCGGGGTTCTGCCAAGTCGCACCAAGCGCCAACCAAAAATTTCCAATTTTTATGCCCGCTTAGCAAATTTAATTGATCACAAATCGTATCGAATATCTCTCAATCTTATAACTGAGGATATCCTAAAACTAAATTGACATGAAATGATTTCCCTTTTTCGTTTACAAACAAAATATCAGAAGTCAGTCAAAAAGCTGCTCAGTGCGGTTTGGCTGAACCCCGACCAAATGTTGGTCTAAAAATTATATACATCACCAGACCAGGGTTCGTAATGCTCACTCAATCTCAGAAGCACAGGATAAACAACAAAAACAGATTCGCTCTGGCTGGGCTTGAAAAACGCTTGCTATGGTCTCATCGAACAGAAAAGTCGAAAACCTGTACATTACATACAGCTACGTAGTTCAACGTCACCTTTGCGTACAACCCGATTGGGCTGCACCTTTGAGTTTTTGTGGAAGCTTTCTTGCGGATTTGGCAGAACTCCGCGCGTTTCGGGCAGACCTTCATGGTGGCCCGATGCTTTTTCTCATAGCAGTTCCGCGTGCCATGGCCGAAGCGGAGACAGTTCATGCACTGCGTCACGTCACGATACACGGGCTTGTACTTTGTCCACTCGAAGACGGTGCTGTGGATTGCCTTGATTTGCTTGAGGTCCGATCAATTTCCGGAGGTCGGGGCGAAGGTCCGACGGATTCCCTTTCACGAAAACTTCTCCTTCCGCTCTGATGATTTATCGTAGAACAGAGGCTGTTGTTTTTTCACGAGGAGTACTTGTTGCTCAAGAGAAGCTTTTCACTTCCCTCGTCGGGAGCAACCTCCTTCGACCAATTTGTATGTTGAATTGACGACCCAGCCTCTACTCCCGCCGCTGAATCCGAGAAATGCGTTGTCGGATCTCGAGAATTAGAAGATGATAGTCAATCGCGATGTCAGCGCTGCGTTTATTACGGACTCACGAGGGCACCGTCTCCATTTTCGGCTGATCCATTTCCAGAGGAGCCAAATACTAGTCTTGCCAACTAAAAGCGGCTCTAGAGATGGAAGTCTAGGGCTGATGACTGCATACGGGAGAAGCGGGCGCGGGTAGATTCCCCGGCCGACGATGGGAGGAAAGCCGCAACAACCGGTGAAAATCGCCTCCTCTACGGTATTTCACGACGCCTGATTGGAGCAAGGACAAATTCGAGGATGCCAGAGAAAAACGCGACATGTCAGTCACTCCCGATCCAACTGATCAGCTGAAACGTTGGCTCTTAGAACCATTTAGAACAACTTCTTGAAGTTTTGATGACTTATTCTAATTCGGATATAGGGAAAGGTTGACAATTTTACGGCGGCAGCAGACATGATACCACCCGGACGATCATGTGAGAACCAACCATACTGTCATGCTTTGCATCATCCAGAAGCAGGTCAATGAATTTCAAGAGTCCCTCTATGAAAGCTCGGCAAGGTCGTTGAGCGAGTAGTGCAACGTCATCAGCCAATTCGAAGTCATTTAGGTGCTCCATGGTTATAGGCTGCCATAGCAGCCCGTGGTTTGGTTCACGGTCAATCGCACCTACCAGAATCTCGTCGATTACGATGAGGAACACTAACTGTGATAGAATACTTCCTTGCCTCTCACCAGCTACGACCCGGATATGATCGAACAAGACCCTATTGTGCAGCAGTCTACACGAGAAGGCCTCGTACAGTGCCTCGATGAGGCCGATGATTTTCTAAGGAACCCCCTTGCGTCTCAGGACGCCCAACATATCCTCGTGATTGAGACGGTCGAAAGCTTTTCCTAGTCAATGAATACCAAGTAAAGAGACTCTTGGAATTCGTTGGCCTGCTCCAGAAAGATACGGAGCGTGACAATATGTTCCAGACAGGACCTTCCGGCACGGAATCCAGCCTACTGCCACCGGAGAGTCATATCGATCTTCTCCTGAATCCGGGCTAGGATAAATTTGCAAAGAACTTTGAGAACTGTACACAGCAAAATAATGCCTCGCCAGTTATCGCATACAGTCAGGTCACCCTTTTTGGGTACCTTCACTAAGACACCTTGCATCCAGTCGAACTGGAAAGTTGCGGTGTCCCAGATATTACGAAATAAACGATGCAGTAGTTGAGCAGATGTCATGGGGTCAGCTTTGAGCATCTCGGCTGATATGCGATCGACCCCTGGGGCTTTATTCGATTTCATGCTTTGGATGGCTGTTTGAATCTCTAGCACTGATGGGGCTTTGGTATTGACGCGTGTTATTCGTCGGATCTTATGCAGATCATGTCGAGGTTGTGGTGGTCTGGCTGGTACTTGAAAAAGTAGTTCGAAGTGCTCGAACTAGCGTCTCTGTTGGTCAGTTGGGTCGGTCAGCAACGGACTATTGGCGTCTTTTACAAGCATCGTTGTATTCATCTTAGCCCCGCTTAAGTGTCGTGAGATATCGTAGAGGAGGCAAATGTCCCCGGTTGCTGCGGCTCTCCCTCCTTCGTCGGTCAGAGAGTTCGCCCACGCTCGCTAGTCCAGTCGACATAAGCGTTTCACTTCCTTCTCCAAAGCCGAGTATTGTTGACGGGCTTAGACTTTGGCTCCTCTGGTTTTGATCGCTCTATCGCGGCTTTGGCTTCTCTTTGCTCCTCTATCTTCCTCCAGGTCTCATCGGTGATCCATTGTTTTCTCTGGGTGCGCAGTTCACCCAGGTTATTCTCGCTGGTGGCGATAAAGGCGTTCATGATGGCGGTCCATTGGTCTTCCATGCTGCTACCTACCGGAATATCTGCAGCACGCGTTTCCAGTTCTTCAACGAAGGACCGTTTCACTGTGGCGTCTAGCAGAGGGCGTGTGTTGAACCGTCGCCCAACTCTCGCCTTCTGCCGACGAATTCGCGCAATGCACAGGCGTATTCCGCCGATGGGTAGATGATGTTCAGACAGTGGAGTACATTTCTGCAATGGTGGCAACTGTAGTGCCCTAGACTGGCAATCTGCGGAAGTCGCTCTCAATCCACGATTTTCTTTAAAATCCAAGCAATCGAGTGGTTGAAATCCAAGCTATTGAGTGGGTTAGTGATTTAAAAGACGCATTATTAGAAATTAATAGTTTCTTCTCAGGACCACCATTCTATACAAGGGAAAGTTGAGCCGAGACGAGTTTTGTTCAAAGTGCAAATTAATCGCTTAGAGACGGCAGAAAATTTCCGTCGGTAGCCAGAAACACGAACGCCGTCAAGTGTCAAGCAGTCAAGTGAAACTTTCTCTCAAGATTCCCATTATTGAAAATAAATCGGTTCTTCTCTAGAACAACTTTCTGTACAAAAGGAAGCAGATGCTAGAAGATTTTTTCGAATGTGCAAAATACAGTCGCTTAGTTACGGCAAATCCTTACACAATCCTTCTATTTTTTTATTTTCTTTATACGTGTTTCTGTTGCCAAAATCCAATGGTTTTTGATTTTTCATGATACTTCACATTTCTTCACTCATTCTGACACTGGACACCCTGTGACATTGTTTTTCTTGAAAAAATTCTTTCGGTGCCGTTTTTTTTACTCTGGTGTAGATATTAGAGATATTCTGACGATGTCTTCATTTCATTTATTTAGTCTACATCTAAACAGATAACACTGAATCAACAATTTGACGCCACAATACACGGTTCGAGGCCACATCTCTACATCCACGAATACGCCCCACGCTCGCCAAGTCATTTTGCACCTGGTCTGCCCATCTCACTCGCTGCGCTCCACGCCCTCTGACGATGTCTTATTAAGCGGAAAATGTGTTTTAATCGGTTTATGAACAGTTTCAAAAAATAAAAAAAAAATTAAATTAAAAATTTCGTTGCTAAAATCAAATGGTTTTAATGCCAAAATCGAATGTTGCCAAAACTAAATGTTGTCAAAATTAAATTGAGTCTGTAGTATTTATTACCCTATTCAATTCACCTACTTGGGGTCTCCAGTAGCCTTGCGAGCAAAGGCGTAGGATTGCCAATCCGGAGATGGCGATTTCGATTATCGGTCCGGTCTAGGATGTTTTCGGGTTGGAAACTTTCTCGAAATCCTGGGCATAATGTATCCATTGTACTTGGCACCCAAGATACAAACTCATGCAATGGCGGGCATAGAAAAGCTTTCAATTAATAGCTGAGGAAATGCTAATAGAAAACTAAGTTGAAAAGCATGCCAAGTTCCAGTTGGAATGTAGAGCCATAGAAGATGATCAAGAAGAAGAAGAATTCTCCCACTTGATTGTTACTTTACATATACGTAATTCGATCTCATGCGTGCCTAGTTCGACATTGTCTTGTTACTGATGAACATTGCTTAAACACAATAAGTGCTGTCCAAACAAGTTCCATACCACTTCAGACTCCCCCAAATTCAGTTATTCTTTCCATAATTTAATCCGACGTTGAATGAAGTTCGCTGGACCATTATAATAGGGATAGAAATACCGAGAACAGTTGCCCGAGCTTGGGTTTTCATGTGTCATTAGAGGTGGCAACAACCAACAACGCAGCGAAAATTGGGCAAATGTTTTTGCTTATAAATAGAATCATTATTATTGTATTAATGTTGTTTATTGTGTAATTTCGGCCAACTCCTCGGTCCGCTTTCCTACGAGGAAACGGTTAGAATGTAGGATCGTGTGCAGGTAGGTGCCGCAGATTTATTTTTATATGGTTCCTTCCCAGGGGAAAGTCAACCCACGTGCTTTGTTGTGTAATTTGTGCTCCAGTTACCGGGGGCGTTTATTGTTATGATTACATCAAAGCGCTAACGTTACGAGGGTGAAAATGTTTTTCATCCCATAAAGGGACCTTTCATTGACCTACATAGTTCTTGTGACCTTCTTTCAATAGTTACACAAAATTGTAAAACCCACGCCATAGTTCGTTGGACTTTCAATATGAAATTTGATGGGATTTATATCTATAATTGTCATTGATTAAATTAGATCTAAGAAAAATCCGTTGTGGCATTTTGAATAGAGCACGTGTGAATGAATATGTGTAGGTACTAAAACCGCCCTTGTTCAAAAACTAACGTCAAAAATAGTGAATTGATAATTCTGACGATTAGTTTCATTAGAGTTAGTAGTCTTTAGTTTGGGTTTTCTAAAAAAACAGATCAGATATTGTAAAACCAACAAGTATCTCTTTTTATTCCCAGAGATTCACATTTTTCGACTGTTTTAAGCCGTCTTTAGTGGTTGGTACATTATTAAAACTTGGTGGATTCATACATTAATAAATCGTAACCCTGAATGAAATGATGAATTCCATTTAGTATTAATACGTTGCCTGACGCTTCCTGCACAATCAGCAACATCCTTGAATTTGCCTGATTGCGTGGAAACGCATGCTTGAAAAGCAAATCAGCTTCCGACCGGTGAAGATCAGAAGCAATCTCATCTCACGTCTCGGCACCATATGAGTGACATCGCAAAGGCATGAGCAGATAGAGAAAAAAAAGGCCGCCAGCGATTAGTCATCATTTTCATCAGCCAAGCGAACCCGTGCGTTTCGAGTGCTGGAGCTAAGCCCCGGAAGCGAGCTTCACGCGCCTCGACTAAATCTTGTGCCCAAATGTGCACCCGCAGGCCCGCGTTTCCCGGAAACGTGAAACGGAAGACTGCCTGTGACGGATCGAAATTGAAGAAAATGTGATTCTGATGATGCCACTCACTGGCTGGTGGGGTGTTGCTCACTCGTCGTTGTCGTCGTCGTCTTCGTCGTGGATGGTCGATTAAGCGCCCGGGAACCACTACCTGGCATGAAAGTGTACGGAACGACACATACGTAACATGTCTTGTCATTTGTTGGACAGATTCCGAATTGGTTTTACGGGGAATAGAAAAAGACGCCACCATTGCCAACCTTCAGCATATGGTCCATCCGTGGAGAACAAATAGCGAGCTGCCACGCTTGATCTACCGCCATTGGAGTAAATGCGTTTGCAATTGAGATGGATTCCTGGAAATTTAATTCAATTTCAACCATTATTGTTAAATGTGGCTGGAAACAAAAAAGTCGGCAGAATAAAATGAGAAGCTACTTTCGTGACATGTGGATTCTAGGAAGAGAAGTGCAGATTCTCTTGTAATTGATCAGCCATAAAGGAGAATGGTTTATAAAGATTAAGATTATTCAAAAAAAGTATGCGGCGATGTATAAACATTAGATCTGGCAAAATTTCAAAATGGGCCTTGAAATCGGCCGTTTAACTGGTAATCACAAACTCTTATGCAGAGCTAAACGTCGGGAAAAAATCTCAGCTACAATGCTGATTTTGTATTGTAGTGAGCTAATTAGGATATAAGACGAGTTTGTACAATTCCATTTAATTTCACCACTTTATTGTACCGTTGATAGATACATATTTCGAGTCAAGTATGAGTCACTGAAGACGGGCTTACTGTTGAGGTTGAAATACTTTTTCGTATTTGTCAAAGGTACAATAAAGTGGTGGAATTAAATGCAATTGTACAAATTCGTCGTATGACAAATAGAGACATTCCACTAAAAGCTCAAAATAATTTTCTTATAATTAGGTTATATAATTTGCAGTCTTTAAAAAAAATGTCACTCAGGCGGCATGCAGTCAGTACATGAAGGACTGTGATTGATACTCAACGCGTGCGAAGCAAATTGCTGGGTCCTTCTTTTCTTTCAAAATGTTCATGGGTCAACTTGGTATGACCAATCCTGAATCAAGTCAAAATTCGGCCGAAATGTCTATCATCATTATAAGATGCTGGTGTTTTCAATTTGTCCAAATTGCATGATTTCTCCTGTAAAACGTTACTGATGTATGTGAACCTTGGGTGGATTAAATTTTTATTATCAGAATACAACGCAAGAAGGCTCAAATCGCCGAGATTCTATCGATGGGTTGCAATACACGGATAGATCTTCTTCTTCTTATTGGCATTACATCCCCACACTGGGACAGAGCCGCCTCGCAGCTTAGTGTTCATTAGGCACTTATTAAGTTATTAACTGCGAGGTTTCTAAGCCAGGTTACCATTTTTGCATTCGTATATCATGAGGCTAGGACGATGGTACTTTTATGCCCAGGGAAGTCAACACAATTTTCAATCCGAAAATTGCCTAGACCGGCACCGGGAATCGAACCCTGCCACCCTTAGCATGGTCTTGCTTTATAGCTGCGCGTCTTACCGCACGGCTAAGGAGGGCCCCACGGACACGGACAGATAAATCAACCCAAAATTTGAGTTCAAAATACTTACGGATGAAAATATCGCAACATAATTTACACAAAAATTTGGATCGTTTTCCTTTACTTTCCCATAATTGATGTGAAAACTAGAGCAAGATGCATAAACCTCGCCTAACCAAATAAAAAAAAATGTAAAAGAAATTGTTTTGCATGTGATTAAAGGCGAACTACTTAGTTCCTTTTACTCAAAATTGGGTTATTGTCCAAAGTGCGGTTTTAAGTGAAAACATACCACTTTTGGGTTTCAGTGTACGCAATAGTCTATTTACGTCTCCACGCCTCCAGGATCGCGTCGCGTGTATTTGAGGGAACCTTGAATCCCTTAGACAATTCGGAACCGAATTGGGGCGTAACTTATTTTGTAAACAAACATTGTTTTATGGATTCCGTAAAATGCAAACGTTTTTCTCCATAACTATTTCTTATATATGGCAGAGGAAAGCTTATTCTGTGGGATACATACCATGGTTATCTCAGGAAATGTATGTTTTAACAGAAATTCGCCTTCTAATGCCACAGTGCAATATATTCCAGCATACAGATACCTACAGGATACGCCAAAACTATATTTTTCAGAAAATTGTAGCGCAGCTTTTTCCAATCAACTTTGCTATATAAACTTTTCCGCAGCCCGTAAGCACACTTATTTAGAGCAATTTTACTGACTAGGATTAGGGTGTTCGTCGAAAAAATTATTTTTGACCTGCCTATTCTATTTTTTATTTTTCGAGAATGTCACTTTGGGTGCTTTTTAAGGCGCATGTTTAGTCATGAGAACATCGTCTGTTTCTTTTTCCGTTGTCGAGTATTATCAATTTATTTAAAAAATATATATAACATTAGTGAAATTGATAAAACTTGAGACAGAAAAATAACATATCTTCAATTTTTGACATAATTGAGAATATGAATTCAAGGATGGGAAAATCAGATTTTCGAAAAATCGAGAATGATTAAACTCACCCGCGATTTTACTTCTAAATTATCAAGTGATAAAAACTCGCCAGCGATTAAGGATCGTTTGATAATTGAATCTTGATTTGAAGCATGTACCGTTACATTTTGAACTCTTTTACCTTACTACCATGAAACCATAACGCCAAATAGGAGATATAACGGAACTGTTGACAATTATCTGATATTAGTGAAGATTAATGATTGAATGAAAATTCTGTGTTTTATTATCGTTTGAGTACAAAATTTGAAAAGTTGTCGTCGGCGACAACTCGCCTTCAGTTTTCACGTGAAAAGTCACGTGATCGTCTGATAATGATTAAGCACAACACTGTATGAGTTGCTGTTTTATATGCCGTGCAGACATATTTTTTTAAGTCTGCCCCAATGGGAAATATCAACTTATGAAAAAATCGTTATTTTGACAGAAAAACGATTATAACTTATGATCGGCAAAAGATATTGAGCATATTTAAACATCAAAAGTTGAGCTCTGAAGGTCACCCGAAGACAACTTTTTCGAAAAATCGAAAGCAAAAAAAGTAGATCAAAAATACTGTTTTATCGAGAGACACCCTAATCCAAGAAGGTAAAATTGTTCTAAAGCAACCAATTTAAGAGCTACAGAAAAAGTCTTTTAGCAAAATTTGTTGGAATAAGCTGCGCTACAACTTTGTAGAACATTACATGTTATGTTAGTATTCCGTGAAACAAAAAAATAATTTTTATTTAATAGTTTACTTTATTTTTCGATGCTATTCCGAGAAATTTTGTAGAACTTTTTTTTTCTAAAAAATATTGTTTTGGTGTGCAATGCATCTTTCCACGTAAATCTGATCTTGGACCATAGTGCAGTTGGAAAATCCAACCCAAAAAGGTACCTATTTATTGCGACGCCGGAAAAATACATTTCCTAAAGGCAAAATCAATGACAAATCGAATGGTGCTATTTTCATTTGCCGGAAATTTTGGGAACTGGCCATTTTGCCCCATTTACCGGAATGGCCGTTTTATCCAGTTTACCAAAAAAAATCGTATTTTTTTACAAGACAGCTAAAATTTAAATTTGATAGCGGATAATTATTTCTATGTTTTCTGACGCTAATTTGTTAGAAAATACGAATGGTATAAATTCCGCCCTTTGAATCATAACTAGAAGTGGCCTTTTTGCCCCATTTACCCCCGAAAATCGTAGTTTTTCTACTGAGAAAGACAAAATTTGTTTCTTGTCCAGTCGTGATTCTCCAGTAAGCAGAGCGATCGGCTGGTCGTCGAAATTTTGTTCTGCATTGTGCGGGTGAGTAAATTAATCAGAAAGTGATAATTTGGTTCGCATCCAGTTGTAAAGTGCGGTCAGGAGCGGGTTTAGCCGGAAGGGGGCCCCGGGGCCAACAGCTTGTGGGGGCCCCAAAATGTACAAAAAGGGTTGGTTTCGGTACATGCGATTTGTGGGGCCCCAATTTTCAATAATAAAAATGAAGACAGCCTTATTGAATTTAGCCGCCATCTTGGATTAATTTTTGGAGGCCCGGAAGCCTGGAAGCCTCCTTTCAAGAGGCCTGGAAGCCTCCTTTCAAGAGGCCTGGAAGCCTCCTTTCAAGAGGCCCGGAAGCCTCCTTTCAAGAGGCCCGGAAGCCTCCCTTCAAGAGGCCCGGAAGCCTCCTTTCAAGAGGCCCGGAAGCCTCCTTTCAAGAGGCCCGGAAGCCTTCTTTCAAGAGGCCCGGAAGCCTCCTTTCAAGAGGCCCGGAAGCCTTATTTCAAGAGGCCCGGAAGCCTCTTTTCAAGAGGCTCGGAAGCCTCCTTTCAAGAGGCCCGGAAGCCTCCTTTCAAGAGGCCCGGAAGCCTCCTTTCAAGAGGCCCGGAAGCCTCCTTTCAAGAGGCCCGAAAGCCTCCTTTCAAGAGGCCCGGAAGCCTCCTTTCAAGAGGCCCGGAAGCCTCCTTTCAAGAGGCCCGGAAGCCTCCTTTCAAGAGGCCCGGAAGCCTCCTTTCAAGAGGCTCGGAAGCCTCCTTTCAAGAGGCCCGAAGCCTCCTTTCAAGAGGCCAGAAGCCTCCTTTCAAGAGGCTCAAGCCTCCTTTCAAGAGGCCCGGAAGCCTCCGTTCAAGAGGCCCAGAAGCCTCCGTTCAAGAGGCCCGGAAGCCTCCTTTCAAGAGGGCCGGAAGCCTCCTTTCAAGAGGCCCGGAAGCCTCCTTTCAAGAGGCCCGGAAGCCTCCTTTCAAGAGGCCCGGAAGCCTCCGTTCAAGTGGCCCGGAAGCCTTTTTTTCTAAGAGGTCCGGAAACCTCCTTTCAAAACGCCCGGAAGCCTTTTTTATAAAAGGCCCGGAAGCCTCCTTTCAAGTGGCCCGGAAGCTTCCTTTCAAAAGCTATCAATAGCCATAAAAATCCTGTAGGAAGCTGTTAGCCTTCCTTCTCGGAAGCCTCTTTCCAAGCAGCTCGAAAGCCTCCTTTTAAGAGGCCTCTTTTCAAGTGGTTCAGAACCTTCCTTTAGGAAGCTTGAAATATAAACTAAATTTGAATTGGGAAGTTTCACGGAATAATGAAAATTTGAGCCAACCTCATGGAGAGCAATATATCCCGTTAGTTTTAAGGTTTATTTTTCATGTCTTTTATAAGTTACGTTTATTTTCATTCACAGAAAAAGGGGGATACCTCAACTAATGCAAAAGCTCCAAGGGGTACCTCTCAAGAAAAAGTTTGAGAACCGCTGGTGTATACCAATACAAATAACCAAGACCTGTTTTCACTATTCTCGCCTTTTCTATTGATGACATGTTTAGAAAAATAAGTTCAGAATAATCGAAACTAACTTAAATTTCAATTTAATACAATAACTTGAATACGGCTCCGTTATGCTCATTGACGAAAGTCGAGGAGTCAATAAAATTGATTTCGTGTATTATTAACGAGGGATCCATCTTTTTGAAGAATTTAACTCGGATCCCTAATTCGTTTTTTTTTGTCTTTATTAGCAAGACTTTCTGCCCTGGGCTGGCTCGTCTCGAAGATCCCTAATTCTAATATATTCGCCAAAAGCTTCCCAATGGACATAAATTCAGGCATTTCTAAGAACCTCGTGTAAATAGTGGCCCGGTCTCAGCGAGAATTACTCATTTTCAAAACATTTAAGATGACATCGTCTAGCTATATTATATTGAAATTGAAAATGAGGTTGAAAATTCCCATGAAAAATGCTACAACTATGACATTAAGGTAGCCTTTGCTTAGGTAGGTACCCCCTCCCTTCCCCTATATGAATATTAGATCTGTTTAAATTTCAAAAAGTTTCCTAAAATCAATTCGTTAACTAAGATAGACCTCTGGTGCTTATTTGGTCGAGACTTAAGTGTGCTTCAAATCGATTTAGTGTTTTTGACATGATTTTGCCCTTCAAAAAAATCAGAACTGATTGTGAAACGAACGAAATTCATTTCAACATAAACTTAATGAAAGCCATGCCCGTCCTCGACAGTTTTTGGGAACATTGTTCTATAATCGGAATAAATCTGATCTTCCATGAAAAAAGATTTCATCCTTCGAAATACCCAAAAAAAACAATATTTTTGGTTGATAGAAGACCTATGAAATCTCAGTTACCGCTCAGCTTTTGAGACGAGCAGACGTATTTTCGATTGCGTTCTCCGAAAGTCAAGCGATTAAATCCAGTGGTTTATATTTTCATTCGTCCGTGCCGCGTCGCGCTTTAGTGATCCGCGATGAGGCGTGAAAATACGTTTCGTATAGATTACTCGCGCTTCCCAGTGAAGCCGTCTTTTGAAAAAGTGCATGGCTTCTGCCACACAGTCTTAGGGCTGAAGAAGGAAGATGTTGTGAGATTCCAGTGCCACCGCGGTGAACAATGTGCGTTCGTCAAGGTTAAAGACCTGACGCTCGCACAAAAAATCGTGGACGAACACGACGAGAAACATGAAGTGGATATTGCGGGAAAGAAGCACAAGTTACGAATTACGATGGAAGATGGAAGTGTTGAAGTGAAGGTGCACGATTTGCCGGAAAACGTTTCCGAAGAGAAGATCGTCGAGTTCCTTAGTGCGTTCGGCGAAGTGATCTCGCTGCGTGAGTTGATGTGGGGTGATGGCTTTGAGTTTGGTGGGATTCCGCTCGGCATATGGTCGGCTCGTATGTTAATCCAGCGAAATATCGATTCGTGGGTCACGATCGATGGCCAGCAGGCGTACATCGTCAAAAAAAAAAAAAAAAAAAAGCCCACTCTGGCATTTCTTGTGTGCAGAACAAGAAACTGCTGGTCCAGAAGAGCTACGCCAACGTTACCAAACAAGCTTGGCCACGACCACAACCGAAAAAACGAGCGGCGCGAAACCTTCGATCGTCAACCCGGTCGGACAGCGTACTGTCGCTCCACCACCAGCATCGCTGGAGGCCTTTCCCGAGCTGCCCAAGCCGGCGAATCAGAACGAACCGTCTGGCTCAACAATTATATCAGTCAGCCAACCGCCGAGCAACGCACGAACGATGTCCCCAAGCCCACTACTGCACATGCAAAGCGCGCGCAGCTTATCGTCGTCGTCATTGCAAACACAAACATACAGCGCCGACGCAGCCTTGGTCGACTTGTTTAAAAAGCCTGCGACATCCACAAGAAGCGGGCGAAGCCGAGGACGTCCACCTGGCAAAAAACAACGATGCGACGACGGTGACGACGATCAGGGCGTGGATTCTCTACCATAAATGGCTCTAACGTCGTACAACCTCGGATCCATCAACATCGGAACAATCACGAACCCCACGAAGCTCAACGCGCTCCGAACCTTTATCAGCAGCCAAAGCCTCGATATCGTGTGTCTGCAAGAAGTCGAGAACGAACAGCTTTCCTTGCCTGGCTTCGTCGTTTTCGCTAATGTAGACCACACGAGGAGAGGCACAGCTGTTGCGGTGAAGGAGCATATCCAGGTCACTCACGTGGAGAAGAGTCTGGATAGCCGATTGATCGCGCTGCGAGTGAACGACACGACAGGAATTCCACGACGCGCATCAGCACCTCTACGCGCAACTACGACTAGCGTACGACAGCTATTATCAGCAGCCACAAATGATAACCACCATCAACCGTCTGAAAGGGGAAATGTTGGCCCTGCAACGTAATTTCTCGTACATGTTTATGCGAATTAACGAGACGCACGTAGCAGGGGAGCCGATGTCGATCTTCCAGCTGGGTGCAAGACGCAGAAAGAAAACTTTAATTACGCAGCTGCAGATAGAAGATGAAATTGTCGTCGAGCCTCAAGCGATCGAGGAGAATCTGTTTGATTTCTTTTCAAACCTCTACTCGGAACAAGCAGCAGAAAACGACGGCAATAACAACGGGGACGATTTTGCATGCGAACGTGTTATCCCACTAGACGACCCATCGAACGAAGCGTGCATGGAGGAGATAACAACGGCAGAAATTCTGTCTGCAATCAGAGCGAGCGCACCCAAACGGTCTCCCGGTGCCGATGGAATCCCGAGAGAATTCTATCTCCGAATGTTCGACGTCATTCACCGTGAATTGAACTTGCTTCTCAATGAAGCACTCGCTGGTAATCTTCCCCGTGCCTTCGTGGAGGGCATCATCGTGCTGGTAAAGAAAAAAGGTGGTGGTCACACGGCACAAGCGTACCGGCCCATATCGCTGCTCAACAGCGATTACAAACTGTTCTCTCGCATCCTAAAAAACCGGATGGAACGCGTAATGCAGACCCACCGCATTCTGAGCAACGGACAGAAATGTTCGAACTCAGAGCGCAACATCTTTCAGGCCACTCTTGCTCTGAAAGATCGGATCGCCAGTCTCCGTCACCACCGACGCGCCGGTAAGCTCATCAGCTTCGATCTGGAGAACGCCTTCGATCGGGTGCGGCATTCGTTTCTGTTCGACACCATGCGGTCGCTCGGTTTCAACGTGGAACTCATCTCTCTGCTCTCACGCATAGCCAGTCGGTCCACATCCCGGCTGCTAATCAATGGACACCTTTCTCGTTCGTTCGAGATCGCACGGTCGGTACGACAAGGGGATCCGTTGTCCATGCATCTATTTGTACTGTATCTCCATCCACTGGTATGCAGATTAGAGCAAGCATGTGGGGAGGATTTGCTTGTGGCGTATGCGGACGATATCAGCGTCGTCGTCACAACGGAGGCACGGATTGAAATGATCCGTGAAATATTCAATCGTTTCGCTGCTGCAGCCGGCGCAAAATTAAATTTGCGCAAAACAATTGCAATAAATGTCGGATACTGTGACGGACAGACAATAGATACCCAGTGGCTGCGAACGGCAAACGTAGTCAAAATTCTGGGTATCACATTCGCAAATTCGATACGATTGATGACGACGTTGAATTGGAACGCGCTGGTGGGAAAATTTTCTCAACAAATGTGGTTGCAGTCTCTTCGTACACTGACGCTGCACCAAAAAATAATAATGCTGAACACTTTCGGCACTTCCCAGTTTTGGTACCTCTCGTCGGTGCTACCTCCAATAGGAATACACACGGCAAAAATAACAAATAACATCTACGATGGGGACATTCCTATGGAAGGGAATAGTCGCTCGCGTGCCGAACATTCAGTTGGCCAGAGGGAGCATGGTGGTTTGAACCTACACATCCCGGCACTTAAAAGTCGTAGTCTAGCCACAAACAGACATCTGAGAGAGATTGATTCCCTTCCATATTATAGTTCCCTTCTCTTCCACGCGAATCCTCGTCCTACAATCTCAATAGATCACCCAGATATCAGAATAATCCTTTCATCCTTATCCCAAATCCCCCATCAAATCCAACAAAACCCCTCCGCCGTTCAAATCCACCAACATTTCGTTCAACAAACGGAACGGCCTAAGGTGGAACAAAACAGTCCGATGATCGACTGGCCACGCGCGTGGCAAAACATTGCAATTAAACACTTGTCGTCAGCCCATCGTTCCCAACTGTATCTGTTTGTAAATGGAAAGATCGAACATCGGAAGCTACTACACACAATGCAGCGAGTAGCAGATGATAACTGCACCCATTGCGGGAACCAACAACAAGAAACGCTCCAACACAAATTTTGCTCTTGTGCTCGTGTCGGCCCGGCGTGGACGGTCCTACAGCAGAGACTAAGCGAGCTAATGGGTGGATGGAGAAGATTCTCTTTCGAAGACTTAGCGAGACCTGCACTGGCCGGTATAAACAAGCGAAAACGAGTTGCGATCCTTCGAACGGTTATCAATTACATCAGTTTTGTTAATTTAAGTAACGACTAAATTAATGATTTCGTGTGTGTTACTTTTACGTGAAGTTAAACGATTTACAATGATATGGAAATGCTAATATCATCTTCCAAACTTGGACGTACATGTTCATGATAGAATTAGAGGCGAAAGTATAGAATTGATAGTTCCGTTAGGATACGGCAGGCATGAAGAATGTTTTTATAGAAGTCGATTTGAAAGCGAGCGGAGGGCAATATTTGTGATGGCTCATATGGGGTGGTGATGGTGGGGGCATCCATCAATTCAGCTGTTATTGGTCGACGGTACAGCAGCAGTGCCTTTCTCTGCTTTATTCTCTCCGAGGCAGCCAAGTTGGTTGCGACGAGACGGACGCAATGAGAAAACAGAACTGTGCAATAAAAATCCTATTCGACTAAATGCTGATGTCATATTAGAAATTTGGAGACAGTACTCGTCGATAGCAAATCCTTCCGCACGCGATGGCATATGAGCAAGTCAAACCACCTTCCTTTTGCCAGTGGAGATATATCAGCTTCCACACTGATATTCTTCCCTCCCCCTTCATACGGGAGCTTGGCAGAAGGAAGGTCGATAGTGATATGTGCCATCACAAATATTGCCCTCCGCTCGCTTTCAAATCGACTTCTATAAAAACATTCTTCATGCCTGCCGTGTCCTAAAGGAACTATCAATTCTATACTTTCGCCTCTAATTCTATCATGAACATGTACGTCCAAGTTTGGAAGATGATATTAGCATTTCCATATAATTAAGTAACGATGTTGTAGATGTAAATTCGCTAAACTTTCACTTGGATGTTAATTTTTAAAACTGTAGATTTTTTTAATTGCACATGAATTGACAAATAAACTAAATTTTAAACCACAAAAAAAAATCTACATCCAGATATTTTTTCGTATTCAATTTGACGGAAAGTTGCGACCAACCGATCGTTTCGCCTTCCGCACAAGGCAAAACTAAATTTCGACGACTGGCCGATCCGCCTACTAGAGAAACACGACTGGACAATAAACAAACTTTCACTTTCTTTCGGGTAGTTTAATCCCCGGAATATTAGACAAATAACTTTGATTGAACTATTTGCGAATAACAATTCGAAATAAGTTCAGTAATAGTTGTCGAAGTACGTTGGCTGATAAAAGGAAATCAAACACACGATAATACTCGTTGAAGCGTCGGCAGATAAAACGGATTGGCTCATGCAGGGCATGGTTTCTGGGCCGTTGTTACAAGAACAGAATATCTCGATGACGAAGCAATCTCTCAGGTGCATACATGTTCAGCTGTGCCAACAATGCAGAACAGTCGATGCAATCCATAAGCAGCTTCCCGGCGAATATGACTTGTGCAACTTTTCGTCTCTCTTCCAGCGTTTCGTTGTTCAAGGGACGACAGACAACACGATATCATACGATGGCAAGTTTGATGAGTCACGCCAATTAGGAAAACGAAGAGCGTATCTTACGAACTTCTTTGGGAAGATCAGATCAAATAAAAATTGTAAAAAATTTAGAAGTGGATTCACATTTCAATTCGCAAAATTGATTGCCATATTACAAAGACTTGCACGCAGGCAAGCATTTTCATCGAACAAGCTATTATTGCTGATCGTCATCAAATATTTTTGGTTGGGGCCTGAGATGTTTAGACGAAGAAATCATTGGTGCCTTGGTTGAATGTTATTCAATCGTTACATCATGTCCATGTGACAACTGCACCGCGTCTGATGCAGTTGGTAGGGCATTCGGCTGATAATCTTGTGTCCTGATATCTGTTTCCCATTTAAAAAAAAAATCTGTCAAGAACATTTGAAGAGAGATTTTTTTTCTCTGTTTTTTCCTTTGCTTTTCCTCGCGGAATTCCGTTAAAAGTTGGTCACACCTATTTTACAGAGAAATCATGTCTTCAATTTTTTCTTGTTCGATAGAACCTCTATGGCTTCTTTGTAGTATTTGGGTTTGACTCAAAACTTCATCTTCATTAGGATGTCTCAAAAAATACACAATGTTTGAAAAGTCATGGTGCTCAAGCCTGAATGATAATCGCATCTGGAATATTTCTGAAGAACAACACAAAATTCTAAAAAATAGTTTAGAGGTTCCGGCAGAGCGATTTAAAAAAAAAGATGCTTTTTCGCACTTATGGGCACATATTGGCTATATTCGCCACATGATTTTTCCAATCGTTGATTTTTGTTTCTGTGGCCATAATGAGTATCCTACATGGTTATTGGTTATTTTATGCGAGAACCGTTCATTTAGTATTCTTCGTTCAGTTTTTTATTAGTTCCTCCTGTTGAGAGGTAGATGAGGACTATACTGATTCCTTGAACAATGTTTTGTATTGAACCTCGATCACTGCTCATGCTTCCCAAAATTCCACATATTTATTCACCTTCACTTTAGTAACGGCTATTTCCATTTTCTTCCTTGAGTGCGAGGCACGCTTTTCCACAATTCACACATAATTTGTTTCATTACTGCAATCTTTATGGTACGATCCTCCCCACTTGCTGCACATTGTACTACTCTTACTACATATTGATGTGACGAACATAAATCACTTGAAGCACCGAAGAGGGCAAACATGCCGGTCAGGATTTGGTTATCCATCGGTCCTGCACACGAGTTTAATGTCTTGTGCTTGTAGACATTCACGTTGATTCATCGGTAAACTTTTTGATTCTTGCCAGATTTTTGACCTAGTGTTCATACTTTACATTAATGATGATATTGCTATCCTTTGTTTCTTTGGCAACAACTGTGCCACAATAGCTTTGAATGTTTTTTTTTCACCAGTGCTGGGGACATTTCATGGAAGTTCCTACCTTCCTTTTACCCTCTCCACTGCCATCCCAATTTCCCTAGAACGTCCGCCAGAGGATTCCTCCAGCCGTGGGAATTCATGTGGGTTATTTATCTACTTGTCAGCTGTGTTTTTCTACTTTTCGCGGTAAGTGATCACTCGCGTACGGTTACATTCGGTTGTTGTGGTGTACTTGTACCGTTTGATGACCTGTTTGTTAAAATCAATTTACTGTGACACTGAATTTGACGCCACGACACATTCTAGCAATCAACTACGTCGTCTATGCTCGCTATGACTAACCATTACAAGTTTGTTTGAATAAGAAAAGCAAAATAGGTAAAAAACAGGATAATTAGCTTTCAAATCTTATAGGTACCATGGAAACACTAATAGGAAAATCTGTCATATTAAAGGGACACGCATTAGTAAGTTGCCATCAGCAACCTTTCCGTAGTATTCGTCATTTGTTATCCTCTATTCTATATAATGCACAGCAACACTCCCACGTATGCCACTCTTTTAGATTGACATCTAAATTTAGTCCGTGCCAGAAATAACCATATCATATCCTGCCATTTCATTAACTCCGCATCCCTTCATTAGAGAATCCAACATGCTTCATCACTTTAATGCAAACAGCAAACTTTTATTCTCATCTGCTGTCGTTGCTGTGTTGCTGCCGCGCACATCCCAAGCCCTAACGACCGTTGCTACCCTTTGAGAACGTGTCTCTTGCCCTATCCGACAATCCTAGCAGACAAAAGGGGCTTCGGGTCGACGTCGTCGCTGGATCGGGGAACGACGACAGCAACCTCTATAGCTTCTACACGACGTTCCCCATACGTTACGTTATGTTATTATGGCAACGAGAAGCATCTCACTCAGCGTAGGACAACATCATCATCAGCATCATCGTGGACCATGTTTTGCCTGATCCGTTCCTCTTAGGTCCACGCCGCACACACAGAGATCTAGTTCAAACAAACAAAACTAGCTTGCGAAAAACTGACAGCAACCCGGAATCGGTCCACTGTAGGGCATGAAGGTGGGCATAAATCGGGAAAGTTTTGAGAATTTAGAGTTCTGAGAATTTCGAATTTCCATTTCCTTATCATCTATTACATAGGGATGACAAATGGCATTTCGTGTCAATAGGCTTATTTATCGACAACTTGTTTGAAGAAATCAATTCCATTATAGCTTTTTATGAACGTTTAGCGCTTGAATGGTCTCAGAACTCTATCTAAGAAATCATGTCAACTCTATCATCTAAATATGTGTTGGGCGTGACAGTAAAATTTCCAAAATGCAATAAAATGCTTAGCCAGTATTGTTATTTTACATAAAGTTGGCTCTTATTCTGCATATTAAAGATTTAGAGCAATGTGCTATCTTGTGTGTTCTTATCTTGTCTTGTGTTCATCAATGTCCTAGCTTTTTACAACTCTATAAAACAAGAAATAAAAAAAAATACACAAATTAAGAAACAGTAGATTCGAATTTCTTTTTTGCAAATTTTATATATTTTTGTCACCATCATAGCACATGCTATTATGTGCTTTGTATATACCGTGCAACCGAATAATTGATTAATAAGTTTGAATAATGTTACAAGTGGCATTACTCGCAGAGCGCTCCTGAAATTTGAGCAAAAGAATGACAATATCCCACAGTGCGTCCGCCCAACCGGAGAACAATGATGAAGTGGAAGGATTCGCACTCGTCGAGGTCGAGCCGAGCGATGGGGTCCCCGTATTATTATGAAGCCATGAACCCTTGCCATGAGCCACATCCACCGCAGTCAGGCGGCCGAACGGCTGGCCGAGATAAGGCACATGTCGTCGTCGGTCGGTGGCACCACCGGTCAAGTGGAACTTCGTCTGCGTCCGATTCTGTACACACTCTAACGAGGTACCGCTCTCCGTCCATACATCGGCAGCAGCAGAACAAGCAGTCAACCGTACCACGTGCCATGTTGATCATTAGACTTCATGACATCGCCCTGGTAACGCCACGGATGGGCCACCATTCAGTGAAACACTTCACATAAGGTCTGCCGAACGAAGGTGGAAGGCGTTGTTGGTGGGAGAAAGACGAACGGAAAAATAAATTTCATTATTCATGTTTGATTGCAAATATGAAAATCATAAAAGTTCCGCTTCTTCTACTGTCATCCTAACGATGTTCAGTGTTTACGATGGGAAGAACACACGCAGAAATTCTAAGAGGGGAGATTTACAGAACGCACTTCAGTGCCAATATTCAAACCACGACACATTTTAGTTCAAAGAATAAGAATGATCATCCATTTGAAGTGAAGTTAAAAAATATGGGTGAGAGATGCCTCCCTCTCTAATTCCAATTTTTGCTTTCATGTGTCCAAATTAATGACATCATGTCCAAATTTATGACAAATATTTCGCTTCTAATTTTTTGTTTCTAAATCGTACTTTAGCAATAATATCACCAACTGACCTATCCGAGTACGGTAGGGTCTGGATCAGATATCATAATTTCTAAATACTTTAATTACTCGCATTCGCAGATTTCATGAACTGTATATTAATATTTAATGGAATAAATAACAATATGATAGGAAAATGTTCCAAAATTGATATATATTTGTAGAGAGTAAAATCAAATAGGGGTCGATGCTATTAGGAATGCGCTTGAAGAAGAAGCCGGAGCCGGTGGTTTAGAGATGAAGCAGATAAACTCCGTAGGAGGGACCTTATCCAGCTGGACGGCAACCGGTATTGGTGTTCATTGTGCAAAATTCGGGAGCAGCATGCGAAGCTTCAGATAATCACCTGAAATCAGAGATTTACTCGCAGTGTTGGTTTTACTCACAATTCTCCTATGCAGGGGTTTTTGGGGCTGGGAAAGGTTGTTAAGATGGTTTGAGACCCCTCTCCGCTCTAGAAGGGGGAGCTCCCATACCAATTAAACACTAATATCTGCAAAACTCGGAAACTTATCAAGCAAATGGAACCCAATTCGGCATGTCGAAAAAAAAAAGTTTTGACGTTTGTTCAGCCGAATGAAATTGCAGGGCAAACATTAAAACAAAAATTGTGAACACAAAATAAATGTTTTTTTTTTTCACCATTTAGACTTTTATGAAATAAATTTCGTCGTTCTCAGATTTCGCTTTCGATTTCGCTGTTGGCTACCGTGCGCATTTCACTTGAAGATCGTGACAGTTGCCTTCCGTTTATCTGACACCACGATGATAAGCGCACAATGTCGGCTTGAAGTGCACAGCAATCTAAAGCTGACTTCACCTTCACGACTCGGTAAATTTTCAGGTCATCCGCAAAAAGCAGCTTGCACGAGTGTAGCTGATCGCAAACGTCGTTGATAAATAGCGCAAAAATTAAAGGTCCTAGGTGACTCCCTTGTGGAACGCCAGACGGAATCTCGAATTCATCGGAAGTGGCGTCACAAACCTTGACGAAGGCTTTTCTTGAAGTCAAGTACGAATGAATCCAGTTGACGATCCACGACGGTAGACCAAGACGGTTCAGTTTCAAAATAGCAAGATCATGCGGAACTTTATCAAATGCTTTCGAAAAGTCAATATAAACAGCATCTACTTGTTGCCGCTTCTCGATGCATCCAATAACGCTATTAGTGAAGCTCATCAAATTAGAGATTGTCGAACGTTTTTGCATGAATCCATGCTGGAATTCTTATATAACGGACTTAACTTCTGGATAAAGCTTTTCATGCAACAGTCTTTCAAATACTTTGGCCAAACAGTTCAGGGTCGAAATGGGTCGATAATTTTCTACGCTATGTATGTTGTCGGGATTTGAAAATCGGTGTAATTGATGCATGCTTCTAGGCATCAGGGAACACGCCATCCGCGAGTGATCGGTTGAAAATTGTCAGGGCTGGGCCAGCCAGCGAGGCTGCACAGTTTTTTATGAACGACGGTGGAATCTGATCTGGACCAGGTCCCTTCGAAACGTCAACTGCATTAAGAGCGTTAAAAACCGTGTCAAAACTGAGGTTTAGCTGCAGTAGATAGATGTTGAAGCTCCGTAACTCATCAAAATATTGTTGTGGCGGTAAATGGTAATCTGACTCAAACACACTGTGAAAGAACTCAGCAAAGAGATTTGCAGAAGTGTTATCGGCGGAAGAATTATGATTACCATAGAAGACGTTATTCGGAATGCCAGCTGACCTTTTGCGTGTATTCACAAAATACCAGAACGATGAAGGGTTCTTTTTTAAGGTTCCGTTGCATTTGTTCAATGTACTCACGGAAACGAACTTCATGCACGCTGTTATACTCAGCTTCCGCAAGTTGAACAGCATACTTATTCTCAGTTGTCCTGGAACGAAAATAACATTTACGGGCCTTGCGTAGACGGTTCCGTAGTCTGCGCAGCTGCGGGTTCCACCATGGTTGTTGGCATTTTGTAGACATTCTTCGGGTTTTCAGCAGGACATTGTCGTGCGAAGTTATATTCGTTCCGTGCAGCTGAATTCGACTGCGGGTGTTGCAAATCCTCAGAGAAACATTCGAGCGTCAAAACAAATGGCTTGTTGTAAGGATCGACTTTCAAAATGACAGCCCGTGTTTCAAACAGTTCAATTCGATCAGAATAACTGACTAAAACTAAATCGAGAAGCCTAACATTCGCATTAACCAAATCATTGATTTGCTGCAATCCTGTGGCTAGTAAACTATCATGGTTTCACGAGGGTCGGCTAACTCGAGACGCATAAGGGATTCACCGTTTAGCGTAAATATCGGTGGGTTGCGCGGTCTAATATAAATGCAACACAGACAGATGGACTCATGTGGTAGCATAACTTACTCATGTTTTCGTGAAGACTGAAAAAGGTAGGAGTACGCAGTGTAAAAGCGTGGCCAAAACTATGCTCATCATTTTGTCGGCTGTAAATGCATTCAATTAACAGCCAAAGCTTTTTTTTTTGTTTTTTATGCTCTTTGTATTAAACTAGTAGTGAAGTATGACCACCGGCGGCGTCAGTTATTGTTATTAGGTAGATCATCACTTGGCGTAAGAACGCTGCCTTTGAGAACTACAGCGTGCTTGCGACGAGTGGTGTCCTTCTCTGACTCTGTCATTGAGTATGATTTTTATGTTAATTTTCATTCTTGGATTATTACTTACTAAGATTTGCGAAGATGTGCTTTGTTTGTTCACTTCGACCATATAAATTTGTCATCGGATAATGTTAAAGTCCCTGGATAATGTATTGATACTACAATCAATGGAGCAGATCAAAAAATTCGTTGTACTTCAGCCGCTTTATTTCTTAACAACCTTTTACATCCAAAAAATGCGTATGCTTTTCATCAAAGTCTTACTCTTCTTTGAAAGCGAACCATTTTATGAGCTTTGTCGCTAAAATCAAAAATATTAATTTTTTTTGCCTAGCTTTTCTAAGAAAACTTTACTATATTCAAATAAAAACAACTCACGATTGCGTGAGGATGCGTGAAATGTTTTTCATTGAGCTTATTGAGGAATCTCCAATCTTTTTTGTTGCTTGATCGGGTTTGGAACCTAATTAAAAGTTTAATTTTGTAAAACATATTATAGTAAAAAGGTAAAAAAGCTAGTAAATAATATCATCATCTTGGATCACCTAAAAACAATTTCAGATCGAATCATGCTTGGAAAGGATTTTACATACCCTCATTATTGGTACCTATATTGATTGAAAACCCAGAAAACACGATAAAACATGAACATTTTTTCATGGACAGTTGCGATAAAACTAGCATGTAAATTATGGTGAAGTTTTGGCAGCCAGCATTGCTCACAAGTAATCAATATTGATCCAAAAATCCCAGGGCAAGTTAGTATTACTATTTGAGAGTACAAAAACGAAAAATAATATGGAGATATCTAGAAATATTGTTTTTGACTTTTGGCCAGGATTTGGGCTGAAATACTCCTTAGTGGGTTGTTGAAAAAGCCTTCAAAGACAAAATTGACAACTCTTGAATTTCGTCGAGCGAATCTAATCATTCGTGAAAAATACAATAAGTTTGGACAGACGAAGTTCGTCGGGTTAGTATCTAAGATGGTTTTAGACTCCTTCCCGTTTTGGAAGCGGGGTTTCCACATAAATTTAACACAAATGATTGCATAACTCGAGATCTAATCTCGCAAATGGAATAAAATTTAGTATGTGAAGGTTTTTGAAGACAATAAATTTTCCACTTCCCGTTCTAGAAAGGGGGGGGGGGGGGGCATCCAAAAAAAACAAACAGAAATTTCTACATAACTCGGGATCTAATCAAGCAAATGGAACTAAATTTGGCATGCGGAGGTTTTTGAAGACAAGAAATGTATCTTTGAAGGTTTGAGAACCCTTTTCCGCTCTGAAAGGGGACTCCTTTTACTAATGAAATTTCTTTAATAAAATTTCAGTAAACATTTTATAATTTCTGTCTAACTCGAGAGCTGATCTTCTTCTTCTTCCTCGTTTGTCGGGTGAAGATCACTGCGTCCAGATTTTAGGACTATTGTGATATACCCTTTTGCTGTGAAATACGCAAGTTATCTCAGTAACATGTTTGTCACTGAGATACCTTGGTATCGATTGAACTCAAGACCATCTATTATTGATGAATAGATATCCTGAGTTACAGTATGTGACTCCCCCATTCTGGCGAGACTAGCTTTATGAAGCCAACCACGTCCTTGGGGATAAGATCCATATGTCAGCAGGCCCTAAAAGGGCTTGCTGAGAACTTTGAACCTACGTTGGGTGAGTGCACTGCAATAGCAGAGGATGTGTTCTGATGTTTCTCTCTCCTCGTCACAGAAGCGGCAATTTGAGGTTTGGATTGCTCCGATCTTTTGTAGATGGTATCTGCAGGGGCAGTGTCGAGTTATTAGACCGGTGTAGATGTTGAGATCCCTTTTGTTGAGACCTAATAGTTGTTGGGTTTTCTTGGGGTTAATCGTTACGAGCCTTTTGGATTGGCTCGTATGGGGAAGTGCATTCCAGTTTGATGTGATTTGACTGACCATATATTTGTTCAGTTCCATTTTTACAGAGCAGTCTGAGATCCCGCAGAAGGGCTTAGGGCCTATGAACCTTTCATTAGATCCATTCCTGGCTAGCTCATCAGCAATCTCGTTTCCCTCTAGACCCGTATGTCCTGGGATCCAATATAGGTAGACTCGATTGCGTATGGATAAGTTTTTCAAAGCCAGAATGCATTCCCACACTAGCTTTGAGTTACAAGTGTAGTTATTAAGCGACTTAAGTGCCGCTTGGCTGTCAGAGAAAATACATATTTTTGCAAATCTATACTTTCTCCTCAGGCATAATAACACGCATTCTAATATTGCATATATTTCCGCCTGAAATACATGGGCCACTGTCCTAAGTGGACAGAAATTTTTGTTGTAGGGCCATAGATTCCGGATCCTGTCAGATTATTCATTTTCGAACCATCTGTGAAGAAATGTATAGAGCCTGTTGGAACGCTGGGTCCACCTCCTTCCCACTCCTGGCGGGAAGGAATGAACACATCGTAAGGTAAGTCATAATTGACTACCGTTTCCATCCAGTCACTACAAATTCCTATTGCGGGATTTATGGCAAATTCATTTAATATGCTGAGGTGACCCGTAAGGTCTCCCGACAGCAGTGTTTTTGTTCTCTTTAACCTTAGAGCACTTTTTTCCGCTTCCAGCTTTATGAATTGATCTAACCGGGGCAGGTGAAGCATTGCGTCTAGGGCCAAAGTGGGTGTACTACGAACTGCACCAGTGATGGCTATGCAAGCGGTGCGTTGGATTTTGTTGAGCTTAGCCCTTGCAGCAGCCTCATTAGTTTTAGGCCACCAGACAAGGGAAGCGTAAGTTGTCCTGGGACGGACACAGGTTTTATATATCCACATGATCATACTTGGTTTTAGGCCCCATCTTTTACCAAGGGTTTTTGAACAAACCCAAAGTGTATTGAGACCTTTCTGCACAACTGATTGGAGATGAGAGTTCCAATTAAGCTTTAAGAGTATGACACCTAGATATTTTACTTCACTTGAATAAACTAATTGTGTTTGATTCAAGAAAAGGGGTTTCAGTTGTACCTTTCTCCGTTTGGTCAAAGGGATAATGGAAGTTTTTGTAGGATTTATGCCTAGTTGATACTTTTGACACCAGGAAAAAGTGTGATTTAGGGCAGATTGCATTCTTTCCACGATAACACTTTCGAATTTGCCTCGTACAATAATGACAACGTCATCAGCATATCCAACCACTTCGAAGCCTCTTCTCTCTAAGCTCTCTAGAAGCTCATCCACCACCAGTGACCACAACAAAGGAGAAAGCACTCCGCCTTGCGGACACCCCCTTGTTGCTTTAACGGTGATGTATGAACCGCTAAGCTCAGAGGAGATTTTCCGATTAGCTAGCATAGCATGTACCCAGGTAACAATGCATGGGTCGAATTTTCTCCTCAACATTGCTGACCCTATAGACGAATAAGAAGCGTTATCGAATGCGCCCTCAATATCAAGAAATGCTACAAGAGCAATTTCTTTTGCATTAAGTGTTTTTCGATTTTTGAACTGCCGTATGTAGTGCCGAGATCGTAGATTTTCCACTTTGATAAGCGAATTGGTTTTTTTGACAAAGGCATTGCTTTCATAAATTTGTGATTTATGTACTCGCATAGTACCTTTTCCATAATTTTGAGCATTACAGAGGATAAACTTATCGGCCTGAATGCTTTGGGGTTGGTTTTATCTCTCTTGCCTGCCTTCGGAATGAAGACAGCCCGGATTTGACGCCAATCGTTAGGTATGTGCCCCAAAATCAGACTCGCCTTAAAAATCTCAACCAAGGGTGGAATCAGTGTTTTCTCCTCTTTTTGGATCAACGCTGGGAATATTCCATCCATGCCAGGAGACTTAAATGGCTCGAAAGATCTCACAGCCCTCTCAACCCTGGCCCGAGTGAAAGCTTCCTTTGCAACCTTTATTGCGTCTTTTTTAGATCCAGAAACCCATGATTGGATCTCTTGTGGATCTGAGACAGCAATTCCAGTGCCTTGGTCGCCGATGCTCGACTCAGGGATTGAATCAGGGAAGTGGATCTTTAACAATTCGCTCAGTGTATCGCTAGGCTCTACAGTGAGCGAACCATCCGCCTTCCGGAGGCTACCCACACCATTGGAGTGGTCTTTTGTAAGAGTTATATGGAGTCTGGCCACTACGGGTGTATTCTCTATGCTTTCACACATTAGAATCCACGATTTCCGTTTGGCTGACCTTATTTCTTTGTTGTAGTTCGTCAGGGCCTTTCTGTATAGGCTCCAATCGCCGGTTCGCTTAGCACGGTTGAACTCCCTACGCGCAGTTTTCCTAAGCTTCTCAAGAGTTTTATTCCACCATGGAACGTCTCTACTCGAACTAGTTGATTTAGTTGGACAGCTCTCTTGGTAGGCGTTAAGGATTTTGTTTTTAATGGATGGTGTTATGGACTTGATGTGACTTTCTATGATGTACTCTTCGGATCGTAGGATAGCTGAGTAGGATTCCCAATCAGTTTTCTTAGGATCTTTAAACGTTTTTTCCATCGTTAGACCCCCTTCCCATTCGAAGATGATGTGTTTATGGTCTGACATTGATATTTCTTCAGAAACATGCCAGTTTTTTATTTTATCAGAGATAGACCGACTACATAGAGTCAAGTCCAAAACTTCCTGACGAATGGAGTTTTCAAACGTGGGCTTGTCATCAACATTACAAATGTCAATGTTCTTGGAAGAGAGAAACTGTAACATTTCTATTTCTGGAGGAGGGATTTCGTCCACGTCACCTGGGAAGTATGCCGAGACCACCAAGATCTCTCTACTCCCTCTGGCGGAAGGTACCTCCATCCTGACCGCTACGATGTCCCTTTTTATGAATTCTGAAATTGAAAAGTATTTACAGTTGGTATGTAATAAAATAGCCGCTCTAGGAGAAAGCTGGCTGTCATCATATACCAACTTACATGAGTGTTGTGGAATACCCTGTTTTCTGGGTTTATTTACCCCTGGCTCTTGAATGAGGGGCCCGGTTTAATTGTTTTTTGTGGACCCCCCATAGAGCACACCCGTGGCGCTCTCAGCATGGTGGAGGTTCACTTGCAGAACTTTAGTCGCCATCTCCGGGGTTCCCGCTTTTTTTCGGACGACGACTGTCCGGCTTTGGATGTTGCGGATCATCAGGATGTCGTTTGGTATTACAGTTTGGGTTTTCTCTCTTCCCTGTAGCAACCTGGCCCGCCAGTTTCGCCTCTGTGGTCAAACTGTCGCTTTTTGCACCCCCTTTGCCCTGTTTAGATACCTTTGGTTTAGTACCACTAGAGCAGGGGGTCGCATGTAAGCTTCGAGCTTTTCCTTTAGAGGCGGACAGACTAGCCTTTATGGTGCTTTTGGGGTGAGATTTACTAACCTCGCCCGAACCGGAGGCTTCCTCAGTTTCTCTTGGGTCAGCCTTCCAGTTAGCCGAACCTCGCCCGAACAGGAGGCCTCCTCAGATTGCTCTTGGGTCGGCCTTCCAGTCGGATTGGCGGTAGCGGCAGTCGGTTGATCTGTAATCTTCCTTAGTTGGATTTCACCAAATCGGTAGTTGAGGGTGTATTTGGACTTCTTCAACTTTTCCATCGACACACCCTCTACTGTGAAGATCCATTCAACATGAATATCTTTCAGAATGGATCGTTTCACAATACGCCAATTAGTTGTTGTGATGTCATTTTGGCTTTCTATGAGAGCCTTTATTCGGTCGTCATCATAGCTGGAGCTTCGTGGGAAGAATGCTCGGATCATCTCTGGACGTGGAATCGCCACTTCGTCCATTGCCATCAGCTCTGCACCTTCCCAGGGTTTCATGGATGGGGATATTCTCTTTAACCACTCAGCAGTCTCTTGATCCTTACAGATTAGAACCATGTAACCGGACTTGTAGATGAGGTTGTTGAATTTGGGTTTTATTGGCTCGTTTCGCTGTTGAACTACTCTGAGCAGGAGTGTTTCTTGTAGAAGGTCTAGCTGGGCTGTAGTGAGTTGGACGGTGGGAAAGTCTTTGGGTATTATCCCGACCTTCACGCTTTTGGCCATATCACTGTAGCTGATACCAGCTGTTTTCCTCATGGGTGGGTTTTGTTGTCCAGACACGTTTTCTGAGGCGCGCGGTTTGAGGACTGTTGGGCGCGCTCTCTCGGATCCAGATGGTGCTTCACCCTTTTTGTTTGGGGGTCCTCTGTGGCGGATTTGTCTAGGTCGTTTCTCGAGCGTTTTGAGGAAGTGGGCTCGCTCTCCTTATTCAGGATTATGGACAAGGCCTCATTCCGGTCTTTTCCCTTCTCCCGGAGAGTTCTAAGCTGCTTCCTCTGCGAGCGTGTGAGTGTGGGGATTTTCTTTCTCGGAGCACCCTTGGCTTCCGTAGAACCCTTGTTATCTTCGGATCCTTTGCTACTTGCTAAAGATTTTTGGAGGTTGATGACGATCCTTATACCATCATCTTCGTTATCTTCCATGTCCAGCAGGTTGGAGTCGGTCGATGAGGGGGGTTGTAGATCTGGATCAGCTATGTCGAAACATGTGCTGCTCCGAGAGATAGGCGTTGAGGGGCAGGATATTTCCATCTTCTCCTGCGAACTACTGAGTAGCTGGTCTTCGGTAAGGCCAAGCTGACTCAGAGTATTCTCCACTTCGCTCTCACACGACTGAGAGAGGCAGTCGTCACCTTGAGGGTTGTTTGTAGAATTTGTACTCATTTTTGGTCCCACGAGTAGCTAGGGAAATAAATGTCCGCTGCACCAGTGCCCCGCCGTAGTGCAGTAAGGGCTGCTTACTGGGGTATTCGCCCTGGTGCACCCCAGGCTCCGTTCATGATTGAGCATGTTTAGAACCCCTCAACCATTCAGCCCTCGGCACGGGTCGCATGACACCTTGGCATTGGGGTTAATCAATTTTTGCTTTACACGATGGCCATGAATAACAGCCATCGCAACCTTCCTCCTTTACCAGGGCTTAGGACCTGTAGCTCAAGTTCTCAATAGTTTCACAATCTTTCGGACATGCAACTACGGAGAACCATCATTGCTAGCGGAGAGCTCATCAAGTAAATGAAACCTAATTTGACATGTGAAAAAATAGTTTTGACATTTGCTCTTTTGAATGAAATCTAATCACAGAGCAAATGTTAAAACCTAAATTCTGAATACAAAATGAATGTACAAATGCTAACTAATTAGTTTTGGGCTAGACGAAGTTCAGGTGGTTCGGGTCTGCTAGTGTGTAAATAGATTCCCAGTCGTATAAACATTTGGAATTTTTGGTTATTTTCAATTTATTGGTGCTGTAGCCCCCCAGTTTTGTTGTTTTTTTTTCTCTGCTTGGTGAAAAGAGAGAACTCGGAATTAAGGTTATTCCACCAGGTATTATGTTCCACTGGAGACAGAAGTTGACCTCCAGCGGAAGTGTAAAGATCGGGAAAGGAATAAGCAAACAACTTCGATACGATCCGGTGGAAGGTAGGGGTGATGTGTTCGACGTACCAGTCGAGATGTGCTCGTCATGGGGGAAGAAACCATGGGATGATGTTTTCCGGATATATCCGGAGGGGTGCTGTAATCGACGGGAGATTCTCGTGCTGTCAGATTTGGGCATATTTTGGACCCGGATACAGGGCCGAAAGAAGGAGCTGGATGATGATGCTGGAAGTTGTAGAACTTACAATCCCAGTGCCTGGGAGGACTAGGCCGCTGTGTCTGTTGGGACTTGTTGCCTGGAAAGCGGCTTGAAGGTACGAGACTTACCTCCCGAAAAGATGCTTCCGAGTTTCCTGGAAGGCTAGAAATATTCGACTCGGTCGTTTCGGTGAGGTCACGCCATCAGCCATTGGCGCCATGGTGTTGGATGAGTTGGCAGGTAAAAACCTTGATTTCTCTTTTCCTGTTGGAGGATCCTACTGGCCTCCAGGTATGTGCAGCCGTGGCCAATTTTGATCCTCTGGACATCATTTTCAGCTTTACAGCTGAGGCATGAAGGCATGATCGAGTCGAGATACCATGCCGATCACTCATGCATCTACACAGTGCATCTCACAGTGCAGTTTTGGGCCTTGCAGCGAGCTTCTTCTTCTTCTTCTTCTTCTTGGCATTACATCCCCACACTGGGACAGAGCCGCCTCGCAGCTTAATGTTCATTAAGCACTTCCACAGTTTTTAACTGTGAGGTTTCTTAGCCGGGTTACCATTTTTGCATTCGTATATCATGAGGCTGGCACGATGATACTTTATGCCCAGGGAAGTCGAGACAATTTCCCATCCGAAAATTGTCTAGACCGGCACCGGGAATCGAACCCAGCCACCCTCAGCATGGTCTTGCTTTGTAGCCGCGCGTCTTACCATCTTCTATCACTTATGGTTCACAAGTTATGAGCTTTTTCAATAAATACGTTAGGGCGGTCCCTTAAAATCGGTTTTCTTCACATAACTTTTTATACATTTATTTCTCGCATAAACTTTGTTCTGAGCTCTTTTAGGACTTTTGAAGATGCACATTTTTGTTAAAGAACCATGGATCTATCTCTCATAACAAAAAAGTTATTCGAGTTTTTGTATGAAAAACATGTTTTTATCATATGCGTATATTTCAAAATAGAGCAAACCGATTTTCAATCTATTGGTTCCATTCTAAAGCTCACACTTTTCTGCGTTTATGGTGGGAAAACTGAGAGAGCGTTTTTTGTTTAAAGCGTTTTATTTCATTTTGAAAAAAATATGTTTTTAATCGAAAAACGGCTATAACTTGATAAATAAACGAGATAGGTCCATGGATCTTCAACAAAAAGATGGGTCTAAAGACAATGTGGTCTTCTAAATGTGGTCCATACAAAGTATCCCTCTAAAATCAATACATAAAAGTATTTAAACAAAACGGTTTTCGTAGGGAAATAAACGTTAGATTGATCAAAGTATGCGAGAAATGAATGTATAAAAAGTTATGTGAAGAATACCGATTTTTAGGGACCGCCCTAACGTATTTATTGAAAAAGCTCATAACTTGTGAACCATAAGTGATAGAAAAATTCTTTCTTCGGCAAAGTTGCTCAAAATTATTTGCTCTACAACTTTGTGGAGCATTGCACAAGTCTTTACCGAAAAATGCAAAAGTTGATATTATTAAATTCTGAAATATAGGTACCACCCTAATTTCACTACATGGGAAAAAATCGTCAAAAAATATTTATTTTTTTTTCCCAAAGACACTATATATCTAAAACTAATAGTTTTGGCGCAAACATTTTTGTCTTGCTAGATTCGATTATGGGACCATTGTGCAATGTGATGGACTTCATCAACTCCTTGGTTGCCCAGCTCCGCGTGCAATTCATCAGTACCGTAGTTGATGAAATCCCTGCAACCTGCAATAGACAATGAATTTGAACTACGTCTGCCGTACCATCCTATTTTTTTAAAATTTGATCAGTTTATCTAAATGACTTTGATATCTGACTTTGAGTACGTACGTCCTGCCTTCCCTTTCCGGAAAAGCCACGGGATGGAGAAAGGTATTGAGGAGAAGGGGAAAGGCTCGGACGAGGTCTGGACCTAAAAGAGGGAAGCGTGCACAATGTGGAATTCTCATACAAATCGGTGTCCAAAAATAGGTTCAATTAATTGCATATTATTCGGAAACTCGGCCGTACGAAAACCATTGTGCACAGCTGCATTGCATATGCACAGCACATGTTTCGAAATGGACAAACTGATATGAAATTTGCGAAAAAGAATGCACGTGTCTTGGAAGGACTCGAACCCTCAACCACCTATTCTCTAGATAGGCGTGATAACCCCTACACAACAAGACCACTTAAAGGTCACGTTTGCGGAAAAGCCATCAGAATCCGAGTACCAACCTCCACCGCGGTTAGCTCTTTTTTGCAAATTGAATATCTTTCGGATGCTTGATTTGTCCAATCTCCACATGTGCTTTACTGTTGTATATCCACAGTCAAGCGAGTGCACATTGTTTATTAAACGAGAGGATCGCACTCCATGCCCCCCCCCCAACAACGGGTTGGGCGGGATGGTATAGAATGCGAATCAATCGCACTCTGCTGTGCCAAGTGGTTCATAGTGGTTCAAAAGAAACTGTTTCTCACAACATATATTATGTGAAAGAGCATTCAGGGAGTCTTTTTTTAATCCTTAAAAAAATGGCCTAATAACATACAAACCAAAGTTAGGAATGATTTTTTTAATTTTTGTCAGCTTTTTTATTTCGCCAACCCATACCTTTTGACTGCATAAACATAACGTTTAAATGTTTTCCGATTTTTTTTTGTCTAGAGTATATGCTTTCATATGGTATACCAATTAGACAAATTGTAGATAGTCAATGTTTTGATTAACGGCCACCATTTTTCCTGGGTGATCGACTGTCCCGCTGCCATTGGCCTCCGCCGGGATGCTACCAGCTTGGCCGACCAGAAATATGTCGGATAGTCTTTCCCACATATTAAACCATTCCGTAGCCAAATGAGCTCTGGAATATAAAGCTCTGGAATGTCTTGATGAAGCCTATGGAGAGTGCCCAAAGCATGATGTGAAAATTGTTATCGGAGACGCTAACGCTCAGGTCGGTAGAGAGGACTTTTTCCGTCCCATAATCGGTAGGGAGAGCCTTCCTCCGCTACCCATGACAACGGCCTACGGCTAGTAAATTTTGCTGCTGCCAGAGGGATGGCCATCAGTAGCACATACTTTGCACGAAAGAACATCCGAAAGCACACCTGGAGACACCCAAATGGTGAAACTTGCAACCAGATAGACCATGTTCTGGTGGATGGGCGACATTTCTCGGATGTTATCGATGTGCGGACATTCAGAGGTCCGAAGATTGACTCTGATCACTACCTCGTTGTCAGTAAAATTCGATCACGGTTCTCAACTGTATCGAACGAAAGATCACAGCGAACGATGCGTTACAATATCCAGCGATTGTCGGCGGAAGAGGCGACAGCACAGAGGCGACCCAGGACGGGTTGGTTCGATGTGGAGTGTCAGAGAGTGACAGACGAGAAGAACGTTGCCAGAAGCCGGATGTTGGTGTCGGGTATCCGATCGAATAGAGATCGGTACAAGGAAGCAAGAGCAGCCGAAAAACGAACCCACCGCAGGAAGAAAAAAGAGTACGAAGAACAAGTTATTAGTGAGGCGCAAGAAAAAATGGAGCACAACGATATGCGGAGGTTCTATGAGTCTGTCAATGGCGTGCGGAGAAAGACAGCGCCATCTCCCGTCATGTGCAACGACCAACAAGGGAATTTGCTGACAGATAAAAGAACCAGCTCCCGGCTGAACTTCTCAAACATGGGAGTGAGCAGCTTTATGAAGTTCTGCACCATATTATGTCGAAAATATGGGAAGATGAGGAAATGCCTGCTAGCTGGGTGGACGGCCTCATTTGCCCTCTCTTTAAGAAGCGGCACAGACTGATGTGCGCCAATTACCAAGGAATAACCCTCCTTAATTCGGCGTACAAAATTATGTCCCGTATTCTGTTCAACAGATTGAGTCCGCTTGAAGAGTCTTTCGTCGGCGAATACCAAGCAGGTTTTCGTGAGCGCCGATCAACAACGGATCAAATGTTTACCCTGAGACAAATCCTTGATAAATTCCGGAAGAACAACAAGCAGACACATCATCTGTTTATTGATTTCAAGGCGGCGTACGATTCAGTGAAACGGAATGAATTATGGCAAATTATGCTTGAACATGGTTTTCCAGCGAAACTGATACGGCTGATTTGAATAACGTTGGACGGATCGAAATCAAGCGTAAGGGTTGCGGATGAAATATCGACGTCATTTGTTACCTTAGATGGATTAAAGCAGGGTGGTGCACTCTCGAATTTACTGTTCAATATAGGATGGTGAAAAATTTGAAGTGGCAGAAGAATTTGTGTATCTTGGAACATTAGTGACGTGCGATAATGATGTTACCCGTGAGGTGAAAAGGCGTATTGCAGCTGCAAATAGGGCTTATTACGGACTTCGTAGCCAGCTTAAGTCCCGTAGTCTGCAAACGAAAACAAAACTCGCGCTGTATACTACTTTGATTCTTCCAGTGGTTATATACGGCCATGAGACATGGACGTTAAAGGAGGCTGATCGGAGAGCTCTCGGAGTGTTTGAGCGTAAGGTGCTGCGGACAATACTCGGCGGTAAACAGGAGAACGGTATCTGGCGGCGTCGCATGTATCACGAATTGTACCAGGTATATAAAGGGCTGGATATTATTAAGCTTATACAACACGGCAGACTACGGTGGGCTGGTCATGTTGTTCGTATGCCGGAAGAACGTCAAGCAAAGATAATATTTAGTAGAGAACCCGGAAGAGGCCGCAGGCTTCGTGGAAGGCCGCGTACACGATGGCTTTTTGCAGTTGAAGAGGACCTGAGGGCGCTCAATGTTAAGGGCGACTGGAAGCGATTGGCCCAGGATCGAGTTCAGTGGAGAAGGATACTTCATTCGGCGTAAGTTCATCGAAGAGCTGTAGCCCATCAAGTATCAAGTAAGTATAATACTAACAAAACTTTCCCGAATTATTAATTAATAATATATTTTAGATGAGTTTTTTTTATCATGGAACGAGCAACAATAATAATCTTCTCAATTTCATGATTTTTTATTCATGATTTGGCTACCATGCAAAATAGCAACTTAAACCATCCTCCCCTACTTAAAGAGACTACATAATCTACACGCGATGGAAGGTAGTACGAAAAAAACGAGAACATTCGACAAAAGTTGTAAATATCGGCAGAAAGGAAAACTTTCTCAACCACATCGGCTTCTCGTGTCCGTTTGTGTTCCATTTGGGTTGGGCAGTAGTCGAGTGAATGTGACACTTTGTGGGTGACAAGTGATATTCCACCTCGGCCACAATGTGCTGCCAGTGGCCACTACTGACTGGCCAGTCAGTGTAAGTCACTTGTTCTCTCGTTTCCTCCGCTTTGAATGTGGTGACATGGACCACGGGCAACGGAAATGGTAGATGGACGGACAGTTCCCGGGTCTAGGGCTCCGATAAGGGCGATCCACACGGCGGCACTAAAAGTTTGTGCGCCTGTAATAAAATAGTTACCGCAGAGATCCCTTACAATTTGCACTCGTTTTCGGAGTGTTAACGGAAGCTGCACAATGGCAGTGGATACGAATGTTGCAGATGAAAACTACACAACATGAACAACTTTGAGGGCTTTCAATTTTGTTTTTCCTACTCTACATGGCGAGCATGGGCAGGCAATGTAAACCGGAACCAGTTTGCATATCAGTTCACAAACATTTCGAGTGTTCAGCAGTAGCTGTTGTTTGATCAAAAAAGTCAACAAAGACAATCGGAATTCGCAATGGTAGACGATGGATTTGTATTATTTTAGTTATTTCCACAGTTTCATTTGTTTTTTAGAGGTACGCGTATCCGTCAAATGTAATTATTGTTACGAACATAAATCGTGCTTCGTGCTGCGACCATAAATCGCATTTGAAATCTACACAGAAGCGCGAAACATATGGATGTAGAGCTACAGAAAAACAATACTTGATTTAAACTAGTGAAAAAGGCTTGGGTACCTTTATGGGTATTTTCTGACCTGAAGCTTGAATTATTGCACCAAATTTTCTAGTAATTGGATTATGAAAATGTGATTATTGTTATGTTCGTGGTTCGATTCCAGGTCGGGTTTTTAAATAACCTTTGAATAAATTTCTCAATTTCGGGAAGAGTGGAGTTAAATTAAAAATAACAATAGCATGTACGAGACAATCAATTGATACTATGGTATAGAATGGCTTTAATATTGCTGTTAATTGGAATTTTTTCATGATAAACTTTTTCGCCAATGCAGAATCCAAATAGTTACACCCGATTTTTTGTTGGGTTAAATTTCATATGAGATAATCTTCCTACCTCAAGGAATGTTACATAGTTGTATGTGTCTACATACGAAGGAAATCCATTCTCTAATCCTGTTTTCACAGCAAGAGCAAAACGAATTTCTATGACCTCGGTTCACGCTACCCTTATTTGTGATAAGCTCAATTTCTTTGACACGACAATCGAAAATAAACATATTCCACAAAGATGAGCAGTTTATAATGCTGCTCCAGGGAACCATCGGAAGACGGAGGATATGCTGCCGGCACTCCACTCGATGGCAGCTCTGCAGACAAATTCTTTCTAATCAGATATGCGCTCCTAAACCCGATTCTATTCCATCGAAGAATAGAACCCGCCACACAAAGAATGCGGAGCAAAGCAAAAATCTTGGCAAAGCAGACAAGAATAAGTATGCCACATAGTGGCGTGGACCCATATGGATCTTCCAAAATGCGGCGACCTAAGACACGTCTTCTGAATCGATGACGCGACAAGAGTGTGTCGAAAGTGGATTTCCAACAGCTTCCAGTAGAGCGTCGTCGTCCCACGAGGCATCAGATTGGCGTCTGGTTCGGATTTTGGGGATGAGCAAGCGGCAGCAGCACGCAAGAAAAGGAGCATCGGATACAATCCGCCTTAACAGTTGTGATTCATTTTCGCTTCTTCAATAGAACCCTTATAATCGTTATCTGGCTATATCTACTCGCTAGCGCCCGGGGCCCGCTGGAGATTTCGAGTTGCGGAAACAGGGATGAATCATCCTGCGTTCGGTAAAGGATTGGAATATTTAAATATTCTTGTATAGGAATGGAATAGTTGGAACTCATCTTCTAGACTTATGAAGGCATTCCATTAAAAATAGCACGATAACAATAGCTCCGGGATGTAGCAGAACTCCTGCGCAGCTATGAGGAAAACGCTGCCAATTTTAATTTAAGGCACCATTTAGGCAAATACATACTATGTTGGTGTGACATCAAATACATATGTGCATGTAAAATATTAAGTTGCGGTCCGGCAATAAACTAACATTCTTCTTGCTAATACATATAATAAACTCGCAAATTTCAGAAAAAGGAAAATCAATTTCACTGATAAAATCATCTCCAGATCCTGCTCTGACGGGACAGCAGAAGCAGCTCGTGCGTGCGTGAGAATGTTTGTGTATCCTTTATGCATGTCGATGGCAATAAAAAATGGGTTCACACGATGGTCCCCGCTTCGCCCCTTCTGTTCCAGCCCGGAGCCACATCTGCCTTCCACTGGATAATCCACCGAAGAAACACGGATGGGCCTACTGAAAAGCTGCTCTTCCTGGCACCAGAACAGAACACAAGATAAGTATTTCTCATTTTCCTTGCCCTTATCGTCCCTGTTTTTTTTTTCTTTTGCTCCGATGAATGAGTGTCTGCTGTGCTCGTGAGAATGAAACTCGGAGACTCATCGTCGTCATCATCGATCGGATAGAGCAGTTTCCCAGAATAGCTGGCTGGAACCGAACCATCCGCACCGACTCTGTGCCCTTGTGCCTGTACTGCTGATAGTCGGTATGAAATGCCGTATTGGCAGCTGTCGGGTAGCTAAGATACGTGCAAAAGCAATATTTTTCGCAGGCGTAAAGTTATTATTCACTCCTTGGGGCTATGAGCGGGGGAAGCGCCGCACACAAACGATTAATTTTTCATGTGCATACATGCTTCCAAGTGGCGGCAGCACCGTCAGTTATGCTTAGCGGGCGAGCCTTCCTGAGGATTTCCGATCATCCAGAACATAAATATTGAACAGTGGGATTTATTCGGATATAACTGCATGTACCGCCAATAAATTTGTTGTTATTTCTTTTTAATGTAATAAATTCACAACATTCAATGATCTCCACTAGTGCCTACAGTGCAGTGTTCCACTAAATTAAGTTCATGAATTTATTCAATTGAGGCAATTTATTGTATCTGTACCATTAATAATACATAACATGCTATTATGAAAGCAGTAGCGAGCTTAACTTCATGTGCATATATGCATTGTTATATGTACTTGCTTATTTGTTGAAGAATAAAATTAGAAAGGTATTTTAAAGTAATCGATAGAAAAAATAATCGGGATATTATTTTATTTATCAGTTTACAATTCAGATGTTGAAGCAAAATTCAGCAATTTTAAAGCGTTGGATTTTCAATGCTACGGATATTTCACTGCAATGCGACCATATTTTTTTTACTGTCTTTATTGAGGAGACTTTCAGCCCTAGGCTGCACTAATATTCACAATATTTTCAAAAAAAAAACAAATTTTCAACGTCTACGATGACGAAATCAAAATTAGTAAAATGAGCATATGTATAGAAAGTAATGGCGCTTTTCTTAGTTTGTTTATACGTATATATATATATATATATATATATATATATATATATATATATATATATATATATATATATAGGCACTCTGTGTTCTTAACCGCTACTGTGCCGTGATCTACTGTGGTACTCTGATGTACAGAGTCCACACAGAATCTATTTTTAGATGTCCATAATTCGTTATTGTTGTCTTTGCCAGACCATCCATATCATCGTGAGTCCATTGTGTTCATTTGTCCATGTGGTGAATCCAGTGATTGTTGCTTTGTTCGGTTGCCATTAATCGAAGAACGTTGGAGGAATGGCTCCGAGAAGAACAGATTTGTCCAGTCGTCATCAGGCAGCTGTGTCGGTGAGGCGCGTTCCTCAAGACGCCACCGTACGGACTGCGCTTCTGGCGACTGACAAGGGTTTGATGAAGGGGCTGGGAATCGAACCCATGACCATTCGCTTATGAGGCGAACGTGTAGCCAACTACGCTACGGGACCCCCCATCTTCTTAATTATTATATTATTGATTTTCCAATCTAAATATTCCGTCTAATATTTAACTTCATGTAAACTAACTAATTTCATTTTATTTCCAATCGATGTTCAACCATGTACAAATTCATTAAATTTTTCTGTCAAATCTAAAAAAAAAAGGATGTTTGAAGTTGAAGCGTGGAAGCATTTTTGATTGAATTTTTACTCGATTCAAATACCAAAATCCAAACTCAACAATTTAAATCAAACTCGAATCGAATGCCAATTAAATTAAAAAGCAATTTAAATTCAAACCGAAATCGAGGTAGTTGAACTGGTGACCGCCGAAAACGATACCTGCAGAGAAGTTCGGATTCGCATCTTGACTGGAAATTCTACGAACTTTGGGCTCCGCAAGACTTCGATCGGTCCGAATAGAAATCGCCGCCGTACCAAACTGACTATCTACAAAACGCTCATGAGTACTCTACGGACACGAGACCTGGACAATGCTTGTGGAGCGCATTTGGAGTTTTCTTAAGCTGCGTACCCTTCTACGGGGAGGTGCAGATGGCGAATGAACCACAGGTTGCATCAGCTGTTATGCGAACCATCCACCGCTCACACCGCGAAAATCAGAAGACTATGGTGGGCTGAGCACGTGGCCGGAATGTCGGACAATAACCCGGTGAAAATGGTTCTCGACAACGATCCGACGGGCAAAAGAAGACGAAGTGCGCAGCGAGCAAGGTGGATCGATCAGGTGGAAAATGATTTGGGAACCCTCAGTAAACTGCGTTGCCATGGACCGAGCTGAGTGGAGGTAACTTTTATGTGCTGCAAAGGCAAGTAATTCCAAATCTAATCAATTTCTCATCCTTATCAATTTTGACTCAAACTCAATCCGATTCCAAATCTAATCAAATTCCAATCCAACTATAAATGAGTTCTAGACCAAACCAAATTTCCATTCCAATTCCATTCCAATTCCATTTCAATTCGATTTCAATTCCATTCCAAATCCATTCCAGTTCCATTCCAATTAACATTCCAATTCCATTTCAATTCCATTCCAATTCCATTCCAATTCCATTCCAATTCCATTCCAATTCCATTCCAATTCCATTCCAATTCCATTCCAATTCCATTCCAATTCCATTCTAATTCCATTCCAATTCCATTCTAATTCCATTCCAATTCCATTCCAATTCCATTCCAATTCCATTCCAATTCCATTCCAATTCCATTCCAATTCCATTCCAATTCCATTCCAATTCCAATTCCATTCCAATTCCATTCCAATTCCATTCCAATTCCATTCTAATTCCATTCCAATTCCATTCCAATACCTTTCCAATTCCATTCCAATTCCATTCCAATTCCATTCCAATTCCATTCCAATTCCATTCCAATTCCATTCCAATTCCATTCCAATTCCATTCCAATTCCATTCCAATTCCATTCCAATTCCATTCCAATTCCATTCCAATTCCATTCCAATTCCATTCCAATTCCATTCCAATTCCATTCCAATTCCATTCCATTCAAATTCCATTCCAATTCCCTTCCAATTCCATTCCAATTCAATTCCGTTCCGATTCCCTTCCAGTTCCACTCCCTTTCCATTTCCGTTCCACTTCCATTCCAATTCCATTCCATTTCCATTCCATTTCCATTCCATTTCCATTCCAATTCCATTCCAATTCCATTCCAATTCCATTCCAATTCCATTCAATTCCATTCCAATTCCATTCCAATTCCATTCCAATTCCATTCCAATTCCATTCCAATTCCATTCCAATTCCATTCAATTCCATTCCAATTCCATTCCAATTCCATTCCAATTCCATTCCAATTCCATTCAATTCCATTCCAATTCCATTCATTCAATTCCATTCCAATTCCATTCCAATTCCATTCAATTCCATTCCAATTCCATTCAATTCCATTCCAATTCCATTCCAATTCCATTCCAATTCCATTCCAATTCCATTCCAATTCCATTCCAATTCCATTCCAATTCCATTCCAATTCCATTCCAATTCCATTCCAATTCCATTCCAATTCCATTCCAATTCCATTCCAATTCCATTCCAATTCCATTCCAAATTCCAATTCCAATTCAATTTGAATTCGATCCTAATGCGATTCCAATCTAAATCCAAATCAATTCCAATCCAATTACGAATCAATCCAATCCAATCCCAATCTAATTTCGAAAAATTTCAAATCCAATCCATCTTTAAATCAAAGTACAATTCATTTCCTATCCTATTCCAATCAAATACAATACCAATTTAATTCCAATCCAATATCAATTCCAATCCCAATCCAATTCCCATCACACTTAAAATAAATCGCCGAATTCGGTAAAATTTTACCGAAATCTCAACAGCAGAACTGTTCGGTAAATAATTTAACTGATTTTCGGTGATTTAGACAGTTGAGCAATGGAAAAAATTACAAAAAATCTATAAAATAAATTACCGAACAGTTCTGCTGTTGAGATTTCGGTAAAATTTACCGAATACGGTTAAATGAGTTAAGTGTGATCCAAATCAAATTCATTTCCAATCCAAGTCCAATCCAATTACAATCCAATTCCAATCCGATTCCTATCGAAATCCTATTTCATCCTATTCGATCCTATTTCAATCCAATATGTTTCCAATTCCAATCCATTTGCAATCCAATTTTGATCCCATTGAAATACAATTCCAATTCGAATCAAACCTAAATCCATATTACAATCCAACTCCAACTCAATTCCATTAAATTTCCATTCCAATCCAGTTCCAAATCAATTTAAATCCGATTCCAATCAATCCAAATACAATCCCATTCCAATCTAATCTAATTCATAATAAATTCAACTTAACTTAAATCAAAGTTCAATCCATTTCCAATCCGATTCCAACTCCAATCAAATCTAATACCAATCCAATTCTATTCCAATTCCAATCCAATTCCAATACAATTCCAATCCAATTCCAATCCGATTTCTACCCAATTTCAATCAAATTCCAATTCAACTTGAATTCAACTCCAATACAGTTCAATCCCAATCCCATTTAAATCCAATTTCAATACTTTTTCAATCAGATTCCAATTAGATTCCAATTCAATTTATTTCCAATTCCAATCCAATTTCAATCAAATTCCAATTCAATTTGAATTCAATTCCAATCCAGTTTAATCCCAATCCGATTCCAATCCCATTTAAATCCAATTTAAATCCTTTTTCAATCAAATTCCAATTAAATTCCAATCTCATTTGTTTCCAATTTCAATCCAGTTCAATCCAAATCCGATTCCAATCCAATTGAAACCCAAATTCAATCAAATTTCAATCCAATCTTGATCCAAATCCAATCCATTTGCAATCCGTTATGATCCCATTCAAATACAATTCAAATTCGAATCAAACCTAAATGCATATAGCAATCCAACTCCAACACAATTCCATTACATTCCCATTCCAATGCAAATCCAAATTAATTTCAATCCAATTCAAAATCAATCCTTATAAAATTCCAACCCAATTACAAGCCATTTCCAATCCAATCCCAATCTAATTCCAATTCCAATCATACTTGAATATAACTTAGATCAATGGACAATGCATATCCAATCCGATTCCAACCCCATCTAATACCAATTCAGTTCCAATCCAATTTCGATTCCAATCCGAATCCAATTCCCATCCGATTTTAATTCAATTCCAGTCCAATTCCAGTCTAATCACAATCCAATTCCACTCAAATTTGAATCCGATTCCTATCCTATTCCAATCCAATTAGAATCCAATTTCAATCCAATTCCAATCCAATTGCAATCCAATTCCAATCCGAATTCAATACAATTCCAATCAAATTCAATACCAATTAAATTAAAATCCTTTTTCAATTCCATTCCCAATCCAATTCCAATCCAATTACAATCCATTTTCAATCCGGTACCAATCCAATTCCAATCCCATTCCAATCTCAATCTAATACCAAATCAATTCCAACTCCAATCAAATCTTATACAAATCCAATTCTATTCCAATTCCAATACAACTCCAATCCAATTCCAATCCAATTTCAATCCAATTCCAATCCATTTCCAACCCAATTCCAATCAAATTTAAATTTTATTTTAATCCAATTCCAATCCGATTTCTACCCAAATTCAATCAAATTCCAATTCAATTTGAATTCAATTCCAATCCAGTTTAATCCCAATCTGATTCCAATCCCATTTAAATCCAATTTCAATCCTTTTTCAATCAAATTCCAATTAAATTCCAATCCGATTTCTTCCCAATTTCAATCAAATTTCAATCCAATTCTCTTCCAAATCAAATCCATTTGCAATCCAATTTTGATCCCATTAAAATACAATTCCAATTCGAATCAAACCTAAATGCATATTCCAATCCAATTCCTTATCAATTAAAATCAAATTCCAAATCTATCCTAACTAAATTCCACTTCAACTCCAATCCAATTCCAATCCCATTCCAATCTCAATCTAATTCCAAACAAATTTCAATTCCAATCCAACATCAATTTAACTTAAATCAAGGTTCAATCCATTTCCAATCCGAATCCAACTCCAATAAAATCTAATACCAATCCAATTCTATTCCAATTTCAATCCAATTCCAATCCATTTCCAATCCAATTCCAATCCAATTTCAATTCCAATCCAATTCTATGCAATTCCAATCCAATAGCAATGCAATTCCAATTCAATTCCAATCCAATTCTAACCCAATTCCAATTCAATTCTAATTCAAATCCAATGCAATTCTAATCCAATTTCAATATAATTCTAATCTAATTTCAATCCAATTCTAATCCAATTCCAATCCGGTTCCAAATCAATTCCAATCCAATTCTGATCCAATTCAATCCAATTCCAATCCAATTCTAATCCAATTCGAATCCAATTCTAATCCAATTCCAATCCAATTACATTCCAATTCCAATTCAATTCCAATCCAATTCCAATCCAATTCCAATCCAATTCCAATCCAATTCCAATCCAATTCCAATCTAATTCTAATCCATTTCCAATCCAATTCTTATCCAATTCCAATCCATTTGCAATTCGATTCCAATCCATTTTTGATCCCATTCAAATATAATTCCAGTTTGAATCAAACCTAAATCCATATTCCAACTCCAATTCAAATCCAATTTCAATCCAATTCTAATTCAATTCCAATCTAAATCCAATCCAATTCTAATCCAATTCCAATTCTAATTCAATTCCAATCCAAATAAAATCCAATTTCAATCCAATTCTAATCCAACTCCAATCCAATTCCAATCCAATTTCAATCCAATTCCAGTCCAATGCTAATCCAATTCCAATCCAATTCCAATCCAATTCTAATCCAATTCGAATCCAATTCTAATCCAATTCCAATCCAATTACATTCCAATTCAAATTCAATTCCAATCCATTTCTTATCCAATTCCAATCCATTTGCAATTCGATTCCAATTCATTTTTTATCCCATTCAAATATAATTCCAGTTTGAATCAAACCTAAATCCATATTCCAACTCTAATTCCAATCCAATTTCAATCCCATTCTAATTCACTTCCAATCTAATTCCAATCCAACTCTAATCCAATTCTAATTCTAATTTAATTCCAATCCAAATAAAATCCAATTCCAATCCAATTCTAATCCAACTCCTGGCCAATTCCAATCCATTTGCAATTCGATTCCAATCCATTTTTGATCACATTCAAATATAATTCCAGTATAAATCAAACCTACATCCATATTCCAACTCCAATTTATCCAATTCCAATCTAATTCCAATCCAAATCTAATCCAATTCTAATTCAATTCCGATCCAAATAAAATCTAATTTCAATCCAATTCTAATCCAATTCCAATCGAATTCCAATCCAATTTCAATCCAATTCCAGTCCAATGCTAATCCAATTCCAATTCAATTCCAATCTAATTCCAATACAAATCCAATCCAATTCTTATCCAATTCAAATCCATTTGCAATTCGATTCCAATCCATCCAATTCATCCAAATTCCAAAATTCATTGGATTCCAAAATCCCATTCAAATATAATTCCAGTTTGAATCAAATCTAAATCCATATTCCAACTCCAATTCAAATCCAATTTCAATCCAATTCTAATTCAATTCCAATCCAATTCCAATCCGGTACCAATCCAATTTCAATCCAATTCTAATCCAATTCCAATTTAATTTCAATCCAATTCCAGTCCAATTCTAATCCTATCCAATTTCAATCCAATTTCAATCCAATTCCAATCCAATTCTAATCCAATTCCAATCCAATTCTTATCCAATTCCAATCCATTTGCAATTCAATTCCAATCCATTTTTTATCCCATTCAAATATAATTCCAGTTTGAATCAAATCTAAATCCATATTCCAACTCCAACTTAATTCCTTGTAGTTCCCATTCCAATCCAATTTAAACTCAATTCCAATCCAATTCTAGTCCAATGCTAATTCAATTCCAATCCAAATAAAATCCAATTCTAATCCAATTCCAATCCAATTCCAATCCAATTACAATCCAATTCTAATTCTAATTCAATTCCAATCCAAATAAAATCCAATTCTAATCCAATTCCAATTCAATTTCAATCCAATTCCAGTCCAATGCTAATCCAATTCCAATCCAATTCCAATTCAACTCCAATCTAATTCCAATCCAAATCCAATCCAATTCCAATCCATTTGCAATTCGATTCCAATCCATTTTTGATCCCATTCAAATATTATTCCAGTTTGAATCAAACCTAAATCCATATTCCAACTCCAATTTCAATCCAATTCTAATTCAATTCCAATCCAATTTGAACTCAATTCCAATCCAATCCCAATCTATTTCAATTCCAATCCAATCAAATCCAATATGAATGCAATTCCAATGCAATTCCAATTCCAATCCAATCCAATTCCAATCTAATTTCAATCCAGCTCCAATTCCAATCCAATTTTAATTCCAATTCAATTCCAAATCAATGCCAATTAAATTCCAATTCAATTATAATTCAATTCCAATCAAATTTAAATCCAATCTCAATCTAATTACGCAGACAAAACGCGACACGGCACTGGACACAACAAAAATGATTCTTCCAACCGAAAAAGATTTTTTTACATTTACCTTTTTGTCGATCGGTTTCGGGCTCGATGCTGCCCATCTACAAGACGTGGTCTAACTGGTTACAAGGGGGGCGATAACACTCAATACTTGATACAGTGTACGTTAAATCTACTTTAAATCTACTTTTAAAATCCAATCTCAAATCATCCAAAATCCACTAAAATTCCATTCCAAATAAAACACATTCAAATTCAATTATCAATTATGTTTTAGTTCTAATCGATTTTTGATGCCTACCCGACTAGAAGGTCATATCAAAATTATATCAACTTATGTTATTATGTTATGCTAAATTTTTATAACAAAATTTGTTAGAAACGTGGTTCAGGATGTTGTTAAAATATCTAAATTTCTATCAAAAATCCAACTACTGTAAACAAAAAACTATCAAATTTTGTTACAATTTTATCATAAAAATAACATATTTTGTTAGAATTTTATAACAGAATCAGATACAAAATATATTGTTTCTGTGCAGTCTATGCAGTTGCAAATTTTTACAGTTCGTGATAGGTCTCCAGATTGTGATCAACAATACGAAACTTTTGTTTTTGTCTGAACAAGAATATTTTTCGAGAACATTAAACTAACAACATTACAAATAAGGCAACCTTTGCAAATTATATCAGCGTTGTGATATCTATATGGCTGGAAGACATTGCTACATCTATTTTAATTGCCTACTGTTGGGCAATTCGGTGTTAAGCATTTTTTAAATCATATTATGATAAAATCCTGTTACAACATTTGAAAGATAATGGCTACTTAGAACAAAATTGTATCAAAATAAGTTATAAATATCATAATATGTTAATATTGTGTTCAGTTTCTGTTATGCTCTTCTAGTCGGGTATCCATTCAAACTTCAATCCAATTAAAACTCAATTCTAAACCAAGAATCCAAAGTGACACAATACTTTTCCACTTTCAATCCGACATTAAACCGATTCCAATGCAAATGTTATAGAATTTTAACCAAAATTTAACAAGATTTGCATAGTTTGACAAACGTTAAGTGATAGCTGAACCTGTCTTTGTAAAATTTCGATGTCATTATCATCAAACTATTTATTACGCGTCGCCGAGGATACGCTATTTGAACACTAAGCCACGCTAATTAAGCAAAATGTAGCCATGTATTAGCTACTGTTCTAATGTTAGTATTCAATTATAGCCCCAAATAAGTGCTATAATGGATTTTTTGCAATTCCTGATCATAATACCTGGTTTACAGTTGTCATTTTAGTGATAAAACGGCCTACTTTTCCATACCAACAGAATGGGTGCTTTAATGACCATTATGCAACTCAAATGGGTTGCATAATATTCATTATAGCACTCATTTGGGTGCTATAATGAAAAACCTACATTGGGACAGTAGTTACATGACTACATTTAGCTGAATTAGTTTGGGTGAGTGTTTGAATAGTGTACTCTAAGCGTCTCGTAATAATTGAAATGGTTTGTTGGACATAACATCACAATTTTCCAAAGGCAATTGCATCCATCATCGCTTCAAAACTTATCAAGCTATGAAATTTGACACGATAAAATGGAATCTTATTGTTCTCTGCCGCAACATAATTTATTGGCATGAATGATCATGTGGAGTAAATTCGATTGTACAATTTTGGTATAGATTTATCATATTAAAGCCCATTTTTCGTCATTGCAAAAATAGCGTGTGCAACTCGTTGCAAAACTCGATTTTTTCAGCACTCGTAGTATTTATCCAACTCGGCAAGCCTCGTTGGATAAATGTACAACTCGTACTGAAAAAATCATCTTTTGCAACTAGTTTCACAAACTACTATTATTAAACCCATTTAAGTTGCATAATGGTCATTGAAGCACTCATTTCATTGTTATGAAAAAGTAGGCCGTCGTATCACTCAAACATGAACTGTTGGACCAGAATGATTTGGACTTACAAAAAAAATTGAGCCCCTTACAATCAAGCGTTATTCTACTATGCTTTTCATCGAAACCGATAACACGAAACAGGTGCTGCTCCCATTTTACTTCAGTTGACAAAGCTCGTTCCCACCAAGACCCATTTCAGCATTATAATCTATTGTTTCAGCCGTTTCCCGGAGGCAAAAGTTTCCACTAGTGAGTGCACTGCCTTATCTTCGGAAACCGTTTTTCCACCTAATCGACTGTGTTTCCCGCCCCCTCCTATCTGCCTACAGAAGAAGCCACCCCCATTAGCCCCCTTCAGCTATAAATTATATTATCGGATGAGAGAGCACAAAAACCTTACCTTTTAAAACGATTCACTTTGAGAATCCTCTATTCAAATCATAATAAATCCACTTAAACGATTATCCGTCCGTCGTAGTCGATTCGACGTCCTCTGTGGCCCGGTGCTTGCTTGGTGTTGCTACTGTTTCTACACTTTGACAGCCTCTATCGCACCATCGATGTCTCTGCCTGCCGTTTGCCGGAGCTGTCCTCGATGGGGGATCAATGAATCTAACCGGACCGGATGGATGGATGGTGATTGTCTTTTTATAGTATTGGCTCTCAACAGGCTGGGAACCGTTGTCCTTCGGTGCTTGGCATTATGCACATACGTAGCCGATGATAATGATGGCACCGGGAAACGTAGAATCACACCGCGCTACACGCACTTTTCCACGAACACAATGCTTTCACTGCTTTGAACCTTGCCTTCTGGTTGGAAATATTGGAACACTTTGTTTCTTGAACACTACGTTGGCGACCGCCACGCACCGGTCATGTTGAATTCTTGTGGAGTGAGTCGATGTGATTAGTGGCAGCTCTCACACGGGGCTCAGTCAGTCACGCGATCCAACAAATTAGTGCCAACGGCTATAAAACAATGCACGCTTCTTGTGCACGTTTGATCATCGTAGATTAGATTGAAGTCCCTGCAAGTAGAAAAGGTCATTGTTAGCGAGTCGTTGGATTTTCTAGAGCATATGAAAATATTGTATTCTGCTATCTATCTGAAATCTTTTCGATGTACAGATATTAGTCATACGTTGCTTGATTTGATTTCATTAAATCGCAAATCTCGGGCGTGTTATGGAAATCTCATAGTATCCTTGATTCATGCAAAAGAAAATAATATCGACGCTCTTCTATTTATCGGATCCCCTGCAACATAGAAGTCTTCTAAATCAATTTCTAGGATTCACAGAAGAGCTTTCTACAGCGTGTTATAGGAGACCCGGCGGTAATTTATATTATGTACCCATATACGGTACATAAATACAAGGATCATAAATGGCAGTATGGTACTGAGATGATTTGTTTTATTATACTGGTTTATTACATTCTCTTCTCCCCTGAATTTCATTTATCAGGAAAACAAGCAGAAAGTTTAACCTACCCCCTTCGCCCACCGAAAGTTTGGAACAAACTTATTCCAAATTTCACCCGTCAATTTGCATTCAGAACACAAACAGAATTAAACCCAATTCACTAATGGATCCGATAGGGTAGAGTACTCAAAAAAGAACTCCTTCAGACTACTTTTTGAATAATACTATGAAATAGTGTTATCATTCTGCATTAAAAAAAACTTTGTTTCTACGATGCATGCGAACTCTTATAAACAGCCTTCTTAACTGTTCCATTATTGGTCGCTTTACCCTAAGCAATTTCCCAAATCATCCCAAGCCTCCACTCCGTGCGGCAAGGCAACTGGCAGCTCTAAATATTCTCACTCGCCCACAATCCTCGTCCATCATTCGGATCGCTGAATTGGCAATGGGGATCGGTTTTGGCACTTCGTCTTGTTTGTCTTCCAATTCACGTCAATCACAATCCTCTTGTCGGCCCTGGGTACCCTGGGTGGGTACCTTATTCCGAGAAAAACGACATCGGACCTTCCGTAGCTTATGGGCGGCCCCAAGTGGGAGGCCAAACAGGCAGTCAAAAGAGGTGCGAAATTTTTAATTAATTTTACTTATGCGGACTCCACCCGGTCCCGGAGCGGAGAGGTGTTCAAATGCTCGAATTAGAGCAGCGGAGCATCATGACTGCTTAGGGGTACACGAGTTCAGCTCCCTCACCCATCAGATGCCAACGAACGTACAGCTCCAGGACAGCAAATTCCATGTTTAAATGTACTTAATATTAATCATCATGAACTCTCGCATCAGTGATGCCAGCAATGGTCCTTTTGAGCATAATTAATGGAAATTATGAAACAAAATTATGCAACAAACGTTGGCTAATACACATTTGGAAAAAAAAAACCAACGTACGCAAAAACATCTACCTGGCATTCCTGTTCAGCTCATACTTTGGGGAAGGGCTATTCACCGAGGAATGTGGTCCGAATTTGGCATCGTTTAATAACCCTCCGCTTGGAGTAGACCCATTTGCTTATTGTTTGTTGGGCGCGGTGCGGGAGACTGATCCGGATACGATTCTTTTGCCCGTTCCCGGTTCAGTGGGCGAAAATCAACTAGAGCGGTGCCGTCCATGTGTTTTAGGGGTTGCTGGTCTGCGTAATTGATTAAGTCATAAATCAGAAAACACCCACACACCCACCGGTCAAGTTGATGTGGCCGACTGCTTGCGGGAGAAGTCGTGTAGTGAAAGTGGTGACTGTTTTTGACCCGAACTAAGAGGAAAACGATGCTGGGCCGGCTGCTCCCTCGAGGGCCCACTGCGAAGTCAAGTCCATGACGGGATAGAAAAAAAAGGGTCACCACTGCTAACTGCTGGACGGATCATGAGACGAGGGTCACCAGTGGTGCACCTTTTCAAGGATGTTGCCTGGTTGTGAACTGTGGTCAACCGGTTTGGTCACATAATGCTTGGATTAATCCGTCATTATGACACCGGATGGACGTATGCGGTACGTGACTTAGGGTGAATGCTGGTTCACGATGAAATCAAAAGTTCGATTTCCAAGTACCGTCGTACGGGGTGAGATTGGGCACCCTTTCGAATTTGGCTCATGGAAGTTTAAAAATGTTTTGTGATTTTATACCGACTACAGTCAAGAAAGTAAATGATATGTTACACATTTAGTTTTAACTTCTGCAGCTCGGCAAAAATCCGCACAGCCGTGCGCCAGCAAAACAAAATACTGATATTTCAGCAAAAATGACGTTTGTTAGCTGATTTTCAGCAAAATAAATTTTTGCAAATTATTTGCTAATTTTCAAAACAAAATATTTGCTAATTTTCAGCAATTTTGACAGAATTCTCGGCAAAAACATGTTTGGAGGGGCACGACTGTGCGAATTTCGGTAGAACTTTAACATTTTGCTTGGAACCCGGTAAAAAAATTAAATGTTTTTTTTTATTCTTTATTAAGGTGTTTTTTTTAAATTCTAGATTAAAGAAAATTAAGTGTGTAGGTGTCACTCAAGAAAGTAAAAACATGTTTCAGGCATACTGTCATAACATTTTTTAACAACACTCACATTATTAAGTGACTATCTTCTTCTTCTTCTTCTTAATGGCATTACATCCCCACACTGGGACAGAGCCGCCTCACAGCTTAGTATTCATTAAGCACTTCCACAGTTATTAACTGCGAGGTTTCTAAGCCAAGTTACCATTTTTGCATTCGTATATCATGAGGCTAACACGATGATACTTCTATGCCCAGGGAAGTCGAGACAATTTCCAATCCGAAAATTGTCTAGACCGGCACCGGGAATCGAACCCAGCCACCCTCAGCATGGTCTTGCTTTGTAGCCGCGCGTCTTACCGCTAGGCTAAGGAGGGCCCCTTAACTGACTATCTACAAAACGCTTATAAGACCGGTAGTTCTCTACGGACACGAGACCTGGACGATGCTCGTGGAGGACCAACGCGCACTGGGAGTTTTTGAAAGGAAAGTGTTGCGTACCATCTATGGTGAAGTGCAGATGGCAGACGGTACGTGGAGGAGATGAATGAACCACGAGTTGCATCAGCTGTTGGGAGAACCATTCATCGTTCACACCGCAAAAATCGGAAGACTGCGGTGGGCCGGGCACGTAGCCAGAATGTCGGACAGTAATCCGGTGAAAATGGTTCTCGACAACGATCCGACGGGAACAAGAAGGCGAGGTGCACAGCGGGCAAGGTGGATCTATCAGGTTGAGGACGATTTGCGGACCCTCCGCAGACTGCGTGGTTGGCGAAGTGCAGCCATGGACCGCGCTGAATGGAGAAGACTTTTATGTGCAGCACAGGCCACTCCGGCCTTAGTCTGATAATAAATAAATACATAAATTATATTCATCATCGTTACATTTTCATGAAAAGATGATACCTTTCCCGCTTAGCCTGCGGGTTTCGCGTAAACGCGGGTCCGTCCCTTCATTTTTGGCCCTTCATCTGATTGACCTCAGACAACAACATCAACACAACCTGGATCAAATCGCATTTCAGTATTAATCATTGCTACCGGCATATGCCTTGCTGAAATAGATGATAGAAAAACATCGATGCTGGGCCATTAGGCCGAATGAGAAGTGAGTAGTGTGAAGTGAGGAAGAAGTAGCACGGAAGAAGAAAGAAGGAAAAGAGAAGAAGGAAAAATAATGTATAAATAAGGAAGAAGAAAGAAGGATGGAGGAAGGAGGAAGAAGGGAGATGGAAGAAGGAATAAGGAATAAGAAAGAAGGAAGGAGAAAGAAGAAAGAAAGATTAAGGAAAAAACAAAAGATAAAAAGGAAGAAAGCAGAAAATGAAAGAAAGAAGGATGAAGGAAGTAGAAAGAAGGATGAGCTTGAGCTTGATTGACTGCTCGTAGTTGCTACTCCATTATGACCAGATCAGCTGTTCTTGCACAGGGAACCAACAGATGTTTGCTTGGGACTAGCACACATCTTCAATGTACAAGTACTGGTGATCTCATTTGTTAGTCATACTGGCGCCTGCCACGTCAGAGTGCAAGTCAATGTAGGAAGGGGGAGGAAATGATGATGCAATCACTCGCCCACTGCAAGCCGAATATACCTCTGCACTTGCCACGAGTTCATGCGGAATTTGTTGGAATTTCTGGGTTAGGTTGGAGAGGCAGGGGTCCGTCTTGGTTAACGAGCTGCCAATGTGATAGATAGGAGAAGGTAACTGATGGAATTTCTAATTGGATGTAGGAAACGAGCTCTATAGTTCATTTCCAATTCTAGCAGATTACTGTTAGAATACTCAAGTTGAAGGTATAGGAATAGTAATGGAAACGGTATGGAAGTCCATTTCCAGTTCTAGCGAAATAAAGAGAAAGATACAAAGTAGGAGAATGGAACGGACCTGGGATTGAACCCACGACCTCCTGCGTATGAGGCAGAAGCAGTAGCCATATGACTACCAAGCCCGCTTCGAAACAAGAGAGATCGCGCACTGAACTGATTAATTTTATTGCCGGCCGCGCCACGCAGAACACAATAATTCGGCCGACCGCGCGATCGTTCTGCTGTCCGAAACAAGAGAGATCACGCACAGAACTGATTAATTTTATTACCGGCCGCGCAATGCATAACACAAAAATTTGGCCGATCGCACGATCGTTCTGCTGTTTCATGAGAGATCACGCACAGAACTGATTAATTTTATTACCGGCCGCGCAATGCAGAACACAATAATTCGGCCGACCGCGCGATCGTTCTGCTGTCCGAAACATCTGAAGGAAGTAGAAAGAAGGATGAGCGAAAAAGAAAGAATGAAGAAGAAAGAAAGAAGAAATTAGAAAGAAAAAAGAAAGAAGTAAAACCATGAAAGAAACAAGAAGGAAGAAAGAAAAAGGAAAGAGCAAGGAGGAAGAAGGAAGAGGAAGGAATAAGGAAGTTTTCTTCTTCCTTCTTCCTTCTTGCTTGGAAGAAGGAAGAAAGAAAAAGGAAAAAATAAGAAAGAAAAAGGAAAAACCGAAAGAAAGAAGGCGGAAGAAAGAAAGAAGAAGGGAGACAGTAAAAGGAATTGAAGAAAAAAGAAAGAATATGGAAGAGAGAAGAAGGAAGAAGCAGGAAGGAAGAAGCAAGAAGGAAGAAGTAGGAAGGAAGAAGCAAGAATGAAGAAGGAAAAGGGAAGAAGGATGAAAAAAGAAGGAATAAGGGAGAATGAATAAGGTAGAAGGGAGAAGGAAGAAGAAAGAAGGCAGAAGACAGAGGGAAGGAGGAAGGAGAAAGAAGAAGGAAAAAGATAGAGGGCAAAATGAAGAAGAGGGAAGAAAGAAAAAAAATGAAGAAGGGAGAAAGAAGAATGAAAAGGAAAGAAGGAAAAATGAAGAAGATAGAAGGAAGAATTTAGAAGGAAGAAGCAATGATAAGGAAAGGAGATAGAAGGAAAAAGATAGAAGGAAGGAAGAAGAAGGAAGAAAGTAAAAGGAAGAAAGAAGAAGAAAAGATAAAGAAGAACGAAGGGAAAATAAAGAAGAAAGAAGGAAGAGGAAGGAGAAAGAATGAAGAAAACTGTAGGAAGAAAGAAGAATGAAAAGGAAAGAAGGAAGAAGGGAGAAGAAAGAAGTTAGAAAAAAGAAAAAAGTTAGATGAAGGAAGAAGTAAGAAAGGAAAAAGAATACTTCTTATTTTTCACTGTTTTGCTTCTTTTGGCTCATTCGGCCTAATGGTCATTCGGCTCAATGACCGTTCGGCCTAATGACCGTCGGCCAAATGGCCTTTGATCTAACGGTCTTCGGCCTGACACCAAAAACATCATCACATCACATCAATGGAATAGTGATTTTATAAACATAAAATAACTTTTTAAATGTTTTTAAATTTTGATTTTCAACATCTGTTTGAAGAAAAAAATCTTAAGCAGTTCAGTAAGTTAAGTAAACAGTGTTTTTTTTTAATACAGTTTTACTAAGTGCTACTGCATTACAAACCACATGATTCAGGAGCAAGAACTATGGACCAAGAAAACAGCTTTGCCCCACCACTGTTTTTTCTCGAAACTTCACTATTTAAATTCAAACTAACCCCCACTGCCAGCAGCATGCAGCTACATAACATTTTGTGTGCCTTTGAAAGTTAACCGATGGAAATATTGATGACAAAAGGCATCTAAAGTTAATAGAACTTTCGGCTACGACAATGATTGATGTTCGAGTAAATCCCCAATTATGTACTAAAGGCTTCGGCTTGTAATCTTTCAGTAAGTACAATTGATACCCGAAGAATGCTGCATGTGATAGTTGTACGAGTGTGACTATTTTTTGCAACATATACTTTGGAAGTGTTTCCCAAAATCTTCACATTTAGCATCTCCTAAAAACTTCTCATTGACTCTTCAAAGAAGCCAATTTCAATTACTCATTGAGAAACCCTCACAACGCTGAATGGGACAGAAGAAAACAGTTTAATTTATTAATATTTTCACATGAAAGGTCCTCTACATAGAAGAAAAGAAAACCCACAAACCACATGAAAGAGCCTACTCTCGTTGGAAAGGTAAATTTGTGTAACTGCTTCCCATTGATGGGCATCTCAACTTCGAACTTAGCTCGTCCGCCCCATGGCACTGGAAGGAAACGCTATTTTAAGTGCAAGACAAACAACATGTAGCCGAAATAAGCACGAAGGCTGGCTTTTTGAGGGCTATTTTTTTTTCAAAAACAAACTGCTCGATTGATTTTCGCAGCCTGTTTGCCCATTCAACCGAATTATGCCGGAATGAATGGGTAAACAAATCTTCGAATTTTGCATGCCCCGTAACAAAATAGGCATGGTAACCGCAATAAGCTGGATCGATGAGCTGTGAATAAAAATCACAACATTGTTTTGAAAAGAGCAATTCGCTCACACCTGACTGCACAGTGTAAAATGCTTGACATTGAGGGAGTATTGGCATATTTCTTAAACGAGTAGCATATATTGTGGGCTCTACCAACTTGCAGCATTAATGAATTGGAAATGATCTTGGAACAAACATGAGAAAATGGATACCTCAAATACCTATTTCGAAACGATTTTATACGTAAACGGTTTTTATTGCTGGTCGGCAGACCCCCTCTCTCCCCAGAAGTGCTTACGTAATTAGTGTATGACCCCTATCTATGCTAAGGACTGTATCGAAAATAAGTTATCCACTTTCAAAGTGTTACTACTCAGAAGCTCATGAAGGTATTAGTTTGGTTAACCCTGCAATCGATGAATTCATATGTTAAGTTTCAAAAAAGAATTTGTGTGTTTGTTGAAAATTTTTTGTTTCCGATGTATCGCAAATTCAAAGGAATATTGAAATTCAAGTTTTGGACACATGGCTCCATAAGAAGGGTAGCGAGATGGATAAACGTTTCACTATCCACCCCCAAAGGTAAAAATTCATGGTCAACAAGCTTGGGGAATATTACACGTTCGCTAACCTCTCGGAAAAGGAAGAAAATCAAAATCAAGTGACCGGAATTTGGACCAGAAAGTAATCATGTTATAAAACGAAGCAATTATATGCCGATTTGTGACCAGGATGAAAAATGCTCGAATAAATGGTTGAATAGTGCAATATTTATTCAGTATTATATTTTTTCATAAAACTTAACAAACAGAATCAACATATATTGCTGGACAAATTCAAATAAATTTCTAAAATTTATTCGATTTTATTCGAATAAAATGATGTGGATAACTTATTTTCGATACAGTCCTTATCCGCCGTCAATACGATGAAAGTGCATTTAAAATAATTACTTCAAACATGATGCGTTTCGTAGTAAATCGAATTCAGAGCTAGCAGCTTCCTTTTTAGATTTCAATGAAGCTCTCTGGACATCCACACTTTGTTTTTTTTCACAAAAAGCCACTTTGTTCTCTACCGTACTGCGTATTTCAATGCTTTTGTTAAACCATTTACAAAACATTAATTTAAATTAATATTTCTACTACCAAGCTGACGGATTACAAATCCTTAGACGATAAGTTTTTTGGTGGGTTCAGTACAAAGTATGGTTGCAAAATCAGAGCTGGTTTCATGGTGTGCCAAAAGCTGGACCAAAATCAAACTAAGCTAAGAAAATTATTTTGAGCATTTTAGTGAAATGTCAACAGTAAGGTCGTCTTCAGTGTGACCTTACTGTTGAGGTCGAAATACGTATCTGTCAAGGTACAATCAAGTGATGGAATTAAATGGGAAGGAACAAACTCGTCTTATGACAAGTGATCAAACTAAGGTTTGTTTACAATTTGTTGCTTCTCACGTAATGCAAATTTGAGCAATTATGGACCCTCTCTCTGCCCCTCGTAACACGTTTTGTATGAATTGTAACGCTTGGTCTGACCCCCACCGAAAACAAATGTAAATAAAATACAAAACAGTGGGAACGGTGCTCGATATAGCCATTTCTGAATATCAGACGACGTATGCTTAACATGTGACTTTTGAGTGCAGTAAACTGTGTGAGAACCGGGCAGCAAAACTCGATATAATCAACGATTTGCTCCATATGATCTCTTCTTTTTGAACTGGTTATCTATTCAGCACTCGGTTCGATCCTAGAAGCCGTCAGCTACTCATAAACTGTAGAGGTATACAGTTATTCATTATCGGGTGATTTTGCTGTCCGTCGATTTTAATCGCGAAGGACGTCCTCTCTCGTCCATCCAAGGTGTCTAAGCCAGGGTTGACCAATTATTCCAAAAAGAAAAGACGTAGGTACCGTACGGTTCAGAACCACACAAGACGACTGCCCGTGAAGTGGTTGTGAGTTTTTTTGTGATGCTGAAAACCCTTGATTACCTAAAACTAGCCGACCACGGGATTACCGGATAATATCTTCTGTTCTCAGTTGGTTAGTGGAGAATTTGGTTTCAAAGTTGTTCTTAGATTGAAATTGAGGCCCAAGCGCTAATACCGTGGAGCCCCGGTAATTTAACCGTTTTCAATTTGAAGACTTTGTAATTCGTTGGTTCTCACATCGTTAAAAATAAAAAAAAATGTTCAAATGTTCTTTAGCATCGTGAAATGGAACGCATAATCAATACAAAACAGCAAAGAGAGCAGCCAGAAACCGGTTTATCTGGTGCCCATAGAGTAAACAGAAGTTCAAACTAAAAAATGAACCCCAGTAATATGAATGGGATCCTCGGTATTCATGAGATTTTATAGAAGTTCAGAATATGTAATAGTTCCAATACGAAACTTTTGTAGATTTAGCCAAAACTACGATTCAAAAGATCTTAAAAAATGCCCCTCTCACCTGTTCGAAATCCTGGCTACGCCCATGTGCGAGACGCTTCCGTCTTGGATGTCGGATGGAGAGAAGATGCTGAAAGTCAAGGCATCCCAAGTAGACGAAAATAGCTCAATAATATCACATGTTGATTAGATAGCAAAATGAGATATGGACAGGATTGATATCTCATATATATAATAGCCCTGTTTGTCTGTCCGGTGACTAGCCAACCGTAACTAGCACGCGGGGAAATTCTCACAAAAAAATAAAATATTTGACACTTCAATTCTTTTTTACTATCAGATGCAGAAAACAAAACCAGTGACAACCTTAGACAACCAGACACAGCTTTTGATGAAAAAAATCACAGACAACAGACGTTGAAAGTTTTGATTTTTTTAAATGCAGAAAAGAATCTAAACACTTGCCACGGGCGCTACTGCGTCCACAAATAAACTAGTAAGAGATAAAAGATCCGACGACAATATCAAAACTTTGCACTAAATATCATGAGGAGATTAAGTTGGGCGGGAGAGAGCTGGAAAACGGCGTGAGTTGGCAGTTGATGTGAACTCCTGATTTGAGAAGCATCTGGAAAAAAAGCAAATTGACAGGGAAGAGTTTTTGATACCCGGTAGCTCGCAGTATACGCACGTTTTTTTATGATCCGGTTGCGAAAGGTGGATTAAAAACCCGTCAGTGAGTTGATGAATGGATCCGAATAGTGTTTCGTGACATTTTTCTGCAATCCATCACCCGGATTATCGGGCTGATAACCGACATCCAAGGTGAATTTGGCTGGCCATCGAAACGCCGTAGCCGCCGCAACCCGTCCCACTGAACCGTTATCACAAACCCTAAAGCCAAATACACTACGTCCGCTGACTGGACGAGCCTCGAACCGGACGATCTCCAACGAAGCCGCCATTTTATTTCCCGAAAGACGCCATCGGGGCGCACCTCCGCTGGGATCAATTCCGTGATGTTCACCAAGCTCCAACCTACGCTGCCAGTCTGCCCCGGCGGTATTCAGCGGTCATCAAGCCGACGATCGGCCCTTGCGGCCACTACCACGTTCTCCCGGCACCACTCGGTCCGAAACTCAGGCCCAGGTAGTAATAATCGTCATCGCCGTAATCCAACGAGGCCGCCACCATCGCCTTTGTTTCGAGAAGGCCACGCACCGCCCCTTCCTTGCCGCCGATCGGCCCGGTGGAATAATCTATCGAAGTTCCTGTCTGTCCGTGCAGTTTGGAGCGTCCCCTCAATCGGACGATCGCTATCCCCGTCGTCGCTACTCCGTCACCGATCCGTTCCAAGAAGCCGCCCTTTCAACAGCCCTGTGTGTGGAGCCCAATAAAGCGCTGTTTGACCGTAAGTAATACGTACGATATAGGTTTCCGTGATCCAAAATCTCCCCTGTGTCCTTACGCCCTGAGACCCGAAATCCCAAAAGAGGGTTTCAGCACCCACTACAAAGACTGCCGATGGCTCTAGACCGACAGTCTGGGTTTTGCTGCCAGTTTCCCTCCGAAGCCGAGCTTTTAGGTTCCGGTCAAAAAAAGTCTTATATATGTTATTGAAAAATATTGTATCACAAAAAGAAACAAAAAAATAATAATTTAACGACAACAAAAACCTTCTGTCTGTGCTAAAAAAATTACCTAGATAGATAGATGGGTACCTCGCGGGGAGGGCTTTCGTGAAAAGGGTGGACTTTTATGATTTTTTTTTATTTATACGCTACCCGCCAAAAGTATTGCAACACCTGCTTTTAATATTGCAACACCTCAAAAAGTTTAGCATCACTTCAAAACTCCCATATTTATAACGAAGTATCATCAGATCTTTTCCATTTTAAATTATGGAACCTTCAACAAAGTTGATCAAGACGATATATGCATTAGAAAGGAGGACAATTTAGCTCCCAGGGGTCCACCATTTCGTAAATCCATTCATTCCAGCAAGAAGTAAATTTTTTTTCGTAATCGCAATATGACCGAAAAATCAATGTTGAGTAACGCTTGCTTAATCCTTGGTGGCCACCTACTGATACTCCGGGAGTTCCGGAACATCCGGCGGAAGGATCATTTTCGGTAAATCGTCCTAGAAAGCTGAGACTTTTTCTAAGCCGTTTGTGATAGAAATGTCACAGCAAAATCAATGCAAGCACTACTCATTGACCATTGGCCACCTACTGGTCCTCCGGAAGTTCCGGACTATTCGACGGAAGGGTCACTTCCAGTAATTCGTCTCAGAAAGCTGCGATTTTTTCTAAACCATTTGAGATAGCAATGTCAGAGAAAAATCAATGTAGCACTGCTCATTGACCCGTGATGGTCACTTATTGGTCCTTCGTAGGTTTCGGAACTTCCGGTTAAGTGGTCAATTCTTGTAATCCGTCCTAGAAAGCTGCGACTTTTTCTAAACTGTTTGTGATAGCAATGTCAGAGCAAAATCAATGCATGCACCACTTATTGACCCCTGGTGGTCATCTACTGGTCCTCCGGGAGCTCCGGAATATCCGGCGGAAGGGTCACAAAGTTATGACTTTTTTAAGACCGTTTGAGATAGCAATGTCAGAGCAAAATCAAAGAATGCATCACTTATTGACCCTTGGTGGCCATCCACTGGTCCTCCGGAAACTTCGGAACGTCCGGTGAATTGGTCACATTCAATAATTTGTTCCAGAAAGCTGTGACTTTTTCTATACCGTATGTGGTAGCCGTAGCAATGGCAGTGCAAAATCAATGTATGCACTACTCATTGACCACTGGTAGCCACCTGCTGGTCCTCTGGGATTTCCGGAACATCCGGTGAAGTGATGGTTTTCATTAATGGTTTGTGCAATTTGAATGCACAGAAAACTCATTGACTCCGGGTGCCCGTTATGTGATTTGGATCATTCACCATTTTAGCAACTCAATCAGCTGAAACAAATATAAAAAAACACACTCAGTTTTTATCTCTACAGCTCGGCAAAAATCCGCACAGCCGTGTGCCAGATTTTCAGCATCTTTGACGGAAATCACGGCAAAAAACATGTTCGCTGTGCGAATCTCGGTAAAAGTTTAACATTTTACTGAGATCCCGGTAAAAAAATTTAGTGAGTATCGTCAAAAGTTCGTACATTATCAAAAAGTCATTTGACAAGCAGTGATCTAACCCTCACTCTTTTTTGAAAAAAACATCCATTAGGCTGCCGTAATCTGGCAAAGTGACGTATACGCCATCTCATCGTACTCTTTTACAGAAAACCCAGATTAATCCACCTACAGTGAGATTTTGACCCTCCCTTAAGCCCCAAACGCAACACAACAACGGAACGGCGACGGAAACGGCAAATTTGACAGAAAATATATGGGCTAACTGTCAAATTTTCCGTTTCGTCGCCGTTCCGTTGTATTGCGTTGGGGCTTTAATATAAAATTTTTCCAGACTCCAGTATTTAAACCGAGATAAAACTACTCAGCTTCCCACGGTGATTTACCGTGAAGCTGACAAAATAATTGCCTACCCAAAGGCGGATGTCATGGGTTGAATGACAACTTAACGAATGATAACGTACTGTGCTTCAAGCTGCCTATTTATAAGGCGCTCGTCGGATTGAATAACTATTGTGACATGGTTAGTAACTATCGTAACGGTGGTTTTATATATTGTACTCGTAATTTCCAGAGACCTCGATATTAATTAATCCAGAACTAACTAAATCAGTCATTGATCTGAGCGAAACTCAATAGCGTTCAATAATAACATATATTTCGCCTTATGGATGCCTAATTTGGTAAAACTAAACTTGTTCAATACCTTAAAAATGAGCGAGATTTTTATGGTAGTAAATTTCAGAATTTGCACACATACGCACACATACATGCATACAAGTGATCTATTAGTGTCTCAAAACATGCTCACATTTGCTATCTAGCTTCCACTGAAGAAATTTTTGAAATCCCTTTCAATTTTTACGTTTTTTGCTTTTCTGAGAAGATTTTTTTGTACATGCTTCTATATGTTCCTAAATTAAAATCATTTGTTTCTTTGAAACAAATCAGAAAAATAGGCATAATTCCATGTCATATTATTTGTTATAATTATATTTTCAATGTCAAAGTGTATTTGTTTAAAATACCATACATTTTATTTAATAATTCACGAGATTTCTTGATAGATCAATACGTAACACACCTGCGTAACGCATACAAAGTGAAATTATAGACACTTCCGAAGGAAGGGTCAAAACCCAGATTAATCCACCTAGCGGTGATGGCGCCTTTCTCGCGTAAAAAGGTAATAAATGTAGCCTTTACGCTTACACCTCGATGATGTACAAGAAAGGCAAAACAGTTACACCGTCTAATGTTATGATAGAAAATTTACACTAGTAGACGACAGATGGCGCTGCCAAAAGTTTCTCGAATTTCCTATGTTCGAATTTTGACTTTCGGACAATTTAGTACTATGTACATAGTACTATGAAACTGAACGAAGAGCATACTTACGCCTAAATGCGTGCAACACGAGCATCTTTATAGTACGATGAAACTCTTAATGGGAAGCCACGGATAAAATATTCATAGATGCAAGGCATTTTTCATAACCCATTATTGTTCTATGTGACTATGTCTCATAACTATTTTAATATTATCTATTTTTGAAATTTGCAATTATTATGAAATTCAATAGTGATCAACAGCGCTTTAGTCTCTGTCGGATGCAACTTGTTGCAAGAAAATCGATTAAGAGTTTCTATGTGAAAATTTGGCTAATGTTTTTATGGCATTTTGTGCACACACACACACACACACACACACACACACACACACACACGGACAGACAGACATTTGTTCAGCTCATCGAGCTGAGTCGAATGGTATATAACACTATGGGTCTCCGGGACTTCTATCAAAAGTTCGATTTTGGAGTGAAATGATAGCCTTTCGGTACAACTTAGTTGTACGAGAAAGGCAAAAAGAAAACATGTATGTTGTAAAATGGTGCATACGTCACTTTTTCAGATTACGGCAGTAAGGTCGGTTATCATGTAAGAGAGGTAACATTTTGATAGTGAATTGAAGAAACTGATAAGAGTATGCAGGATCTCCGTCGAGTAAGGGAGTACATCTAGTTACAAAGCATCCAGTATTGGTAAGTTAAACGTAAGAATATCACCTTGATTAAACGAACGAACGATTTTGAGAAACTACAGCCAGAATGCACAGTGTCAGTTCGTTTCGCCCGTTGAAGATCAAAAGAGAAAATATTTCTGGATAATCCGATCAGGAAAACTACTTACGCTATACAACAACTAATACAGGAAGAGGGATATAGAAAATCTGGAAGCAATGAGTTCTGATTGTAGTTATTTTACTCTAACTTTGCTACAACAAAAGATAGTTTCCGAACAGCCCACTTCTGATAACTTACAATAAGGGAGTATTGATCCAAATAAAAACAATTATTGTGTAAATTCGATGTGCGATATTGTAATTGAATTGATTTTTAATTTGGTTTATCCACTGCTGTGATTATTATACAGGCTGTTTTTAATATGGGAACATTTACCCTACCACAATCTAGTGGCCAAGTTCTATGCTAACCAATGTCTCATTTGCAAGGAATGTAAAATAACAACATTGCCAATGACAATGACATTATCCTCTCTTGTAAATGTTGGGACAAACTCAACTCGCAATAAGCGTTTGTCCCAAACTGCAACAGAATAGGACAATTATCGCCTACCACGCATTTTGAGAAGTAGTCGGTTTCCGATGATGTTTTTGGTTAAATTAGTATCAGTTATCATAGATTAGACATAAACTTAACCATCTGTTAACATGATTTGCGTTTTACTTCTGAAATAAACAAGTTATCGCAGTTTGAAAAGTTCACAACAATTACCTCTCCATGTTTGTTGCAAATAAAATGGAACGCAACAATGTCTTTATCCTCTGCAGATGGGGACAAAGAGTTATCGCTATTCTCTTTTGTCGCTTGTTTTTTGCATTTTTCAGCGACAATTACATTCCTTGCTCATTTGTCATAAGACGAGTTTGTACCTTCCCATTTAATTTCACCACTTGATTGTACCTTCACAGATACATATTTCGACCTCAACACTAAGACTTGTCGAGTCGAATCAAGTACGAGACACTGAAGACGACCTTACTTTACAATCAAGGTATAATCAAGTGGTGGAATTAAATGGGAAGGTACAAACTCGTCTTATGACAAGTGAAGACATTCCACTAAAAAGCTCAAAATAATTTTATAAACAAATTTACTCATGTCAAAGCACACACCTTCCAGCATAACCTTTTTGATAAAAATGCAGGTCAAAGTGAGTGGAATTTTCAGAAATAGGGAGCGGGACCATTTGGGCAGCACCCCCTATTCCCGTCCGCAACGTTAATAACTTGACCGCGTGCCAACCAAATGGCTTGAATTTTTGTACATCACTAGGATATCGACAAAAACTAACCATGTACTAAAAAACAAGTAATTTGGCTGTAATGAGCTCGAGTAATAACCGTTGTTGACGGGAATAGGGGGTGCTGCTCAAATGGTTCTCTACCCTAATTAATAGCATTAAAAATCACTGTTGTGTACCCTATTTTACAAAAACACCTCTCCGCGAAGCTAAGGCCCGTCTTAGCCATGCGGTAAGATTCGCGGCTACAAAGCAAGAGCTGGGTTCGATTCCCGGTGCCGGTCTAGACAATTTTCGGATTGGAAATTGTCTCGACATCCCTGGGCATAACAATATCACCGTGTTACCCTCATAATATATGAATACAAGAATGGTAACTTGGCTTAGAAACCTCGCAGTTAATAACTGTGGAAGTGCTTAATGAACACACGTTGCGAGGCGGCTCTGTCCCAGTGTGGGGATGTAGTGCCAATAAGATGAAGAACCTCTCCGCGCCTTCCTATGGTCAATCTTAGGTAACGTAACGTCCTGAAAGATGATTAAATTTTCTTCCGAAACAGTGCAAACAATCTGAAATTGGCCAAACAATAAAAAAGTTAGAACAATTTCAATTTGGGTCAATATGACCTCAGAGCACAAACAACGCAAATTTGATTGTGAAAGGAACGCTGTAGACCATTTCCAAGAATTTTTTTGAAAGACAGATCTCGGTGAGTTTTATCAAACTACCAAACTACGGTTGATAACTAGAAAAAAGGCAGCCTTCCAAAGTGGCCTGGAGCACAGACAAAAGGTTAAATGCAAAAGAAAAAAAAGATAATAGATTGTAGCTACGCTTGAAACCCAAGCGCAGTAAATATTTAAAAAACAAAAAAGCACCCTCAATTTGAACAATGCAATCCTATCTACATCCTACAACTTTATCTGACCGGAAGCGTGAAACAATCAATTCCGTTACATCCCTAGCATATGCAATGTTGTGAACACACAATCAACATACAAAAACTTGGGAGTATACATCAACGACGTCGTTACCGTCGAGCATCCCCTCCCAGTGCCGATACTTATTTCTGTTGCGAGTTTCGAGTTTCGCATTGGATAGACGGCCTATTCGCCATTCGGGTACGGAAGCGAGTAAATGAGCTGTAATTAAATAATTGATTGCACGCCGAGGAAAACAAATTATATTCATTATTATTATACAAATTTTCGTTGAATTTGTATACGCTGGAGGAAGCATTAAATGTGTACATTTGCATGCGGAATGCGGAAAAACGCGAAACTCCGCTCGGTGTCCCCAGTGCTTTGCTGTGAAAATAATCAGATTTCGTTACTTTCGAGTAAATTTTGGGAAAAGTACTGCATTATTCGAAAATCCGTGATAACTATTAATTCAATGGTAGACATATCACATTTACCTGCTCTACGGCCGAATTAATTTCACCTAAATGTCGATAAAAAAAACGAAATTTAATACAATTAAGATACAGGTAAAACTAAAAACAACAAAATAACTAACGACTTATTACAAAAGTTCAACTCAATGGACGCAGTGGTTCTACGCCCCAACAAAAAAAAAACCAAAATATCGATTTAATATGCTTCCAAAATCACTTTTCAAATGCAATAATTGCCATTAGAACAGATACAAATAAGGGAACTATCCCGATCTCCATCTCACTGATCTGATCATATCATCGCAAAATAAAGAAATACAGCACCAATTTTGTCCCTCCTTTTTGTCAACATGCTGGCTGTGCATGTGCTAAGACAAGACAAGACGTGATATCTCTCAGTGGATTTTTAGTTTCTAGTTTTCGTGACTTCCCTAAGCATGTGAATTGGCTACGAAACGTCGCAATGTTCAGTTGTGAAAATTTATAAATTTTTAAAAAGCCCAAAAACAGGAATAAATATGCGAAGAATCCGAAAAAGGCGTATTTTTTTAATCCCAGCGAGCCTTATACTTATAGAGCCTTTCACAATACAATAAACATGATTCGAATCCAACATGTTCCGACTCATCTTATTAGATGTTGAAATAATCCTTAAAAGCCTTGAAATCTTAGAGGATCCACATCCTCCAAGCAAATCACTCAACAGTGGATTACTCCCGTTCCAGGTTTCGGGGATTTTATTTCAGCATACGAGTTGCATTTTCATTTTCTGCTTCATGTGTTGATAATAATGAATGAAGTCATCTCCCATCTCGGGGGACTTCTCCACGCTTCACCATCCAACCCAATGCGAAAGGGGAGGCAGCCGTTCCATCCGCCCAACGATGGCGTAAGTTTGGCTTTTCGTCCGCCTGGCTGATCTGAATCTCGTTGCTTTCACTTAGGCAGGACCCGTGCGAGATGGCAGACAGCGGAATCCGAGTCTGTGGTAATCGTCATCCTTGATCATCCTCGTATGTTCGTTCATTCGGCAGTTAGTGCGGGTGGTGGTGGGTGTGAGAATCATATGGCGATGTGAAACACTAAATATGTGAAGGAGCATACATTTTTATCGTCAGCCAGCGAAGCACCGCCGTCGTTCCTGATGGTGGGGTGAGCCGAGTGGAAACGTTTCAGAATTTTCTCATACTTGTACCGACGAGCTGATGACGACCGGCTTCCAGTGTATTCCCAACTGTTCGCTGATGGTGGGTATGTTTGTTGAAATTAAACAAATTTTTCCGTATTGTTTTCACCATGCTAGTCTGGGCGATGAGCCGGAGGCGCCAAAGAAGGAGGTACAATTTTGCAGTCTCAAGTGCGTAGCACTATTATTTACTGAACAATTGAGTTCAGACTCAGATAAAGATGTATGTTGATTTTCATCACGTTTGATTGTTTTCCGATTTTAGGTAATGCATCCAATATTGGGCAATGAGTCATACAAGTTTTTTGTGATGCCTATCATTATTTCAATCCAACATAAAACTAAGAAACATGTCTTAGGAAGAAAAACCTAATGTCAAAAACATATATGTATAACAAAAGTTCAAAACGTAAATACTGGTACAAAAGCAAGCTCAGATTCAAACACTACTATGTCATCAACCGTGTTGACGTGTTTGTTTGCCATCCGGTTTAAAATTGGCTAATCCTACTCCAAAAACATTGGCAAAAGTGAAGAACATACCACCATCAAATGAAGCTATTCACAACGGCTAATCCCATCAGCGTGAAAAAGAAACATCAAACAAATATTCCGCCAAACAATCATACGCACAAGCATGAATAACTCATACTTCAATGCCGTTGTCGTCGTCATCTGGTGAATTTTCCATTCCAACAGGCCACCGAGCGACGTACGGCTTTGCGCCCGTCTGTCGATTGTGATCCGCTTCTGCACATTGTTGTTGGTTGTCGGCATCAAACGAACTAACTCGACGAACTCTATATGGACAGTAGTGAAGAGAATTGTTGATTCGTCTGAGGCGGCCGGAGGAAACCAAATCGAAAATCCCCCACAAGTGCAAACCTACAACGGTACGTACCTCCACAACTCGACAGAACCATGTGGCCAGGTCATCCACAGAACAGACGAAGCTGGGAGCAATTTTCCTCATCCGTCCAGTCCCCTTTCGGAACAAGCTGATGGATTAACTTGTAAACTGGGCTCGTATTCGATTCACTTCGTCGACGGATGTCGAACCGGGTGAACCTTTCATGCTGTGCATAGTTCAGAAGTTTGATTTCCTGTCTCGGGTTGATGTACCATTGGCTGTGAATGTTTGAATGAGGTCCAGGATCAAATGCTTCGATGATTCCTTCACATGTGTGGAGATTTATGGAATTCATTTCCAGAAATACAAAACAATGAAGTAAAATAAGTTAACTGGTTCTATTATCCATCTAACTGTAACCTGAGACACTGTAACAAATTCATCTAATCTTGAAATAAGGGAAAGGGCACCATTGTTTTTGGGTCACGTATATTCTTCTTCTTCTTCTTATTGGCATTACATCCCCCACTGGGACTTTGCCGCCTCGCTGCTTCGTGTTCATTCAGCACTGATACTGCCAGTAACGTCCCTACGCCTGGGCAGTGGACGTCCGCACGCCCCTAACTAGCTCACTTCCTAATATGGGATTTTCAGGGTCGGCGACTGCTTACTAGCTACGGGCGAACACACAACGAACCAAACAACTTAGAACGCAAGCGGAACGACGCAAGACCTTCAGGACCCTCTTCCAGAGAAAAAAATTGACAACCACAGTAGAATAAGCTTAAACATCTATTTATTCTAAATTTACATTAGGTTTGAAAACATAGCGGGGTAATCGGGTTCTCGATGTGGCCGTTCGGTATTCGTTGGGGCCCAAAGATGTGCGAGCATGCAGAAGAGATAGAGAGAGGAGGTGTTTGGTTGATCGGCGGTTACCTTTGCGGGAAACAGCTTTTCGTGTTGGATGTCAGGAGTTCGTCTAGTCCACTCTTGGCGACTTCGTCTTTGTTCCGACGTTCCGCGTGCTGACCTCCGGTGTTGTGACTCATCGGATTTTTGTTTCTAGTAAGCTTACTAGACCCACACCTCCAAGGCTTTGGTCACCACTTTCCGGGGCGTGTGATGTGGCAATTACGTCAGGCACAACGACCGCCAGCACGGGATTCGCGGAAAATAGCTAGCTGAGAACGCCGAACACTCCCTTCGAAATTTTTCTTCCGTTATCTTTTATCCGGCGTTACTTCTTCACCGCCCAGTGATGAACTTATACAAATTATAAAAAATCACGTTAATAAAGTAAAAAAAAAATTCTTCACCGCACCAGAGTCCCCAATCTTTTTCCCCTTTTTTCCTTTTCTCTCCCTTCTCTGCTCTCCTTTCTCCTCTTCTCTTCAACCCACTCTCATCTGTTGCTCCTTCGTTCTTCCCGCTACTCATACTATCAACTTTTGAGATCTAACAATTTCTTTTTAATACGAGGGGTCACAATCTTTATTTTGAGTTGACGATTTTTTATAGCAAAATAATTTATCTTATTTAGTTACTAGTATTCTACATATGGGTGGTTTTATCTATTTTTTTGTAGCTTGTATATAATTTCGAGATCAACTATGTTTATATAAATTAAGTCAAAGTACATATATGAAATTTAGAAATAAGGAAATCATGAAGCTTCACTGGTTTTATAACTTTTCAAGGCTCAAATTCAAAAACTCAATAAATGTAGATTATCCTCCTAGCCTTAACTGTCCACCCTGAATACCGAGTGTCGGTTTTTCTATTGTTCCAAGCCGTTGGCAACAGCACTTCCACAGTTATTAACCGCAAGGTTTCTAAACCAAGTTACCATTTTTGCATTCGTATATCATGAGGCTTATACGATGATACTTTTATGCCTAGGGAAGTCGAGACAATTTCCAAACCGAAAATTGTCTAGACCGGCACCGAGAATCGAACCCAGCCACCCACAGCATGGTCTTGCGTTATAGCCGCGCATCTTACCGCTAGGTTAAGGAGGACCCCAATGTCACGTATGGTATAGCTTTCAAAAGTTATTATTATTATTTCACCAGACTAAGGCCGGAGTGGCCTGTGCAATACATAAAAGTCTTCTCCATTCACCCCGGTCCATGGCTGCACTTCGCCAATCACGCAGTCGGCGGAGGGTCCGCAAATCGTCCTCCACCTGATCGATCCACCTTGCCCGCTGTTTACCTCGCCTTCTTGTTCCCGTCGGATCGTTGTCGAGAACCATTTTCACCGGATTAATGTCTGACATTCTGGCCTGGCCCACCGCAGTCTTCCGATGTTCGCGGTGTGAACGATGGATGGTTCTCCCAGCTGCTGATGCAACTCGTGGTTCATTCGCTTTCAAAAGTTACAAATATAATAGACAAATCAAAAAGGTTGCTGTTGCTGTGGTTCTGCTGTTAATGAGCTATTATCGTCTACCCGCGACGTAACAATCGCAAAAAATAAATGTTTAATGAAGTCGTTTTTATACACGGTTTTTACGTGGATTAACGCGTTTTTAGGGTGAATGGGCTTAACGCAGTTTTTGGACTTTACGCGAAACGTATTACCCCGTGATCACCCAAACATGTTCCGCCTGAGGATTGTTAAATCACCCTCAACTCGTTTCCTACTTAAAACGTCTTGTGTTTGGTTATCGTTTTGTTTTATTTTTTTACTCAAGTAAATGGAAGAACTGTAAAACCTCATAATTGTGTATGTTGTCCCCTAAGACGCTCAAAACATAATGAACCAGTCATGCAGCTCAGAAGGTCAATGATGAAAGGCCAGCGATCAAGCGAAACAAGTCCCCATTCTATTCAGTTCATTTGCGAGTGCATCCCGAACACTAGTTAGGATTCAATTTGCTTCTGTGGGAACTTGATGTTTGGGTCAGAGGCATAAGGAATGTTCGGTAGTATTGACAATATTGAGGACTACGCAGATTGTGTAAGTGTCGAATATTGCCGGTTCGCAGCCGAGAAATAACCTGCTGGTTCTTTAGGTTGAGCAGATCGTCCTACCCCAACAAACAATTGAAGCTGAATAATCAGTTTATTAGCTGAAGAAAGTCTATTTTCAACGAAATAAGCCCTCTATCAGCTTCCAATGTTTGTGAGGACGCATCTGTAGTTCTCTTTATTTTCCATATTTGATGCCTAGTAGAGGTTCTCCAACTACGGTCCCAATTCTCCCAGATGGTGTTCTTGGTCTAGCTGTTTGTGTTCACCATGGAGACAACCATTGCGAAGGGTTGTCTTTGACGACCAGCATCAGCGAGGCGATCAGCAGTGGTGCTGTTAGGGACTTTGCAGTACATATTCTGGGATCCAGTCAAAGGCCGTTCTCCAGCGCCTGACAGGGAGGATGCCCTGGATCTATAATGTGAGAATCCCACTGGCGGAATCGATGAGGACTAAATGTCGCTTAGTCGGCGGTAAAGTAAATGCATTAACGGCTTATCATATGGCTACCACTTCTGCCTTATACGCAGGAGGTCGTGGGTTCAATCCCAGGCCCGTTCTATTCCTTCTACTTTGTACACTTCCTACAGTGATCGCCGTACGCATACTGCCCGTCGTTCGTTTGGCTGAGGTCCCCACGGTATTTCCGCCCCCACGAGTCAGTCACATTCACACTGGCTCCCACGATCTGCGTTGCGTATTGAGCGTTAGCCGTGCAGCCACCCACCACATTTAAATCGGACGTTATCTAGCTAAACAAATAATACCATCTTGCAACACCTTTTGTTTATCAGTTACTAAACAACTTACTAAAGGTCTGAGTTATGCACAACGGCTCCACCCCACTACCCCGAATGCCAGTACCCCGAATGCCAGTACCCCGAATGGCATTACTCCGAAGGCCACTACCCCGAATGGGACAGTACCCCGAAAACCATCACCCCGAAGGAGACACTACCCCGAAAGGCAATTACCCCGAAAACGTTTCGAGTGTGTAGTATTCTATTATTATAACAGGTATCGATGAATCGCAAAATGAGTAATGGAGTAAGAGGGCCTATGAATGAACAAGTTTGCCCGGTATAAGGCACACAGAGGAAATAATGCCTTCTTTAAATGAACGCGTTTGCTCACTAGAATGCAGACTGAGGTGATGTTGCCTTCTATAAATGAACGCGTTTTAACGCGGGTAATTATTACCTTCTTTAAATGAATGTGTTTGCCCGGTGTAAGGCAGACAGAGAAGATAATGCCTTCTTTAAATGGACGTGTTTGCCCGGTATAAGGCACACAGAGGAAAAAAAGCCTTCTCTAAATTAACGCGTTCGCCTGGTGTAAGGCAGACCGAGGAGATTATGCCTTCTTTAAATGGACGCGTTTGCCCGGTCGCACAGAGGAAATAATGCCTTTTCTAAATGAACGCGTTTGCCCGATATATCGCAGACTTAGGAGATTATGCATTCTATAAATGAACGCGTTTGCCCGGTATAAGGCACACAGAGGAAATAATGCTTTCTCTAAATGAACGCGTTCGCCCGGCGTAAGTCGGGCAGGAGATGATGCCTTCTATATTGCTCACTCACTCATTTTTACTCACTCATACATGCTCTATTACTCATACACTCACTCTTACTCACTCATTAACTCTTACTCACTCACTTCTACTCGCTCACTCTTACTCACTCATTCACCCACTCGTCGATTCTGAGCACGCTTCATCCAGAATCCGTTGTTTTTACTATAGCGACCAAGGAACAACTTCAACCTAGTAGCCCTTGTAGCCATGCTGACGTGGACCGCAATTGCCTCCAACTCTCTGCAATGTGTTAGAAAGTGCTGCATAATTTCCCCCTTCAGGACTCTTTAAGGGTGCCATGTGAATTGGAGCGGGATCTTACGGAGTGAGAATACTTAGCTCTATACTGCATTTAAACAGTCCCGGTTCCCCTGGGGGGTTCACACTAATTACGTATGCACTTATGGGGGGTAGGGTGGTATGCCATTTTCTTACGCTCCATATAAATAATAAACAATTGTTTGTGAAAAATCTTACATGGGGGGAGGGGTTGAAAAACCCAGAAAAACTGCTTACGTAATTAGTGTTTATTGAGTACCTTTTTTTTCATTCAAATGAAGTATAAACTTGAAATTATGATTAATTCGGGGTACTGGCGCATTCGGGGTAGTGTCCCATTAGGGGTAATGGCATTCGGGGTAGTGTCTCATTCGGGGTAGTGGCGTTCGGGGTAGTGGCCTTCGGGATAATGGAATTATGGGTAATGGAATTATGGGTAGTGTCGTAGAGTCTAAATTTCGAACACTGAGACAATGTCCAACTGGTTTGTAGCCTTTTTGTCTCTTTGGATAAGAAGGAAAACCCGCTGAAAGAATAACATAAAGCGAAGAGATTCAACTGTCGTGTGAATTGATCTCCTCAGTGGTTTGTGAAAATTTTAAAAAATCGCATTGGATGATGGGTGTCCGAAATTTAACGTGGACAGGCTTTAATTGCTGCTACAATGAAAATATAAACACAAAAATCAATCGAGAATCGAACCGTGGACCTTGAGATTTGTAACCTTTTTCTATAACCATCACACCATCAATTCTATAAGGAGATTCTGCTCAAGTGCACTACATAAAGAACAAAGTCATTTGTAGCTTCATTGTACCTTATACGGTACATGCAGGGGACTGTCAAAAATAAAATAATGCACAGCTGAGCTTAAAGTGTTTTGCAGCAAATCAAAAACATTGTCGTAACAGCAATGAACCGAAGAGTTTTTAATACTGCAACTTATCTGTTTTGTATCTGATTTGAAACACATTGAATTCAAAATCACCCAAGAAGTCAGATGCGTGGCATATTTCAACTCCACTTAAACGGAAATGAAACATTGTGTGTTTCCGAAACTGGAAAGTGGCTTTAAAGTGTCTTCAATGCAATTTATTAGGAACAAACAGCTATTTGAAAGATGTTGCACGTTCTGCTTGGGAGTATCTTTCTATATATTTATCATGTTCTAGCAATCGCTAGAACTGGAAATGGGCTTTCTTACCAAATTCATCTTTTATCATATAACTACAAGCTTAACTAGTTCTAGCAGGTAACCAAACAATTCCGCATGAACTCGTGGCGAGTGCAGAGGTGTTCTGCGCTTGCAGTGGGCGGAGTGATTGCATCATCAATTCCTTCCCATCCCTGATAGACCGTGAGGACATGGCCAGCGCCCTTAACGACCACTCAAAATACTAGAGCTCTCGGACTGTGCACATTGAGGTTGGAGAGCAAATCCCATGCTTAGTTTCGCATTTGTCATGACACAACTTCGCATTTATTATGACGCTCATAGGTGTCGGTCCTAAAGCATCTAAAACTTTTTTGAGTGTGCGGTAAATGAAGCATCAAGCTCTTTCACGACTTTACTGTTGGAGATCAAATGCTACCCAGGAGATTCTCCATTTTACAGGAATTCATCCTCTTGAAAATTTCATCTTTATTCCTGCAAGAGCTTTTTTCTCAGAAAATCCCTAAGCAGCTTGCAGTAAAATCCTCCAGGATTTGCCAAATGTTTTTTTTTAATCCCTGCAACCCCTCCTAATAATTCTCCAAAAGCAGTTTCTCCTGGAGATCGTCCGTAAATTATTCGAAGAAAGCCCTCCTAAGTATTTTCAAGAAATTGATCATGGGAACCCACCAAAAATTTCCTCTGAAAATTCCCCAGGAGTTCCAAATAAAGTTTCTTCGGTTCTGCATAGAATTCTTTCAGAAAATCTTACAGAAATTACTTCAAATAGTCCCCAAGAATTTCAACTAGAATTCCTACAATTCCCCGGAAACTCCGCCAGGAATACCTCCGGTTTTCTTTCGGAAATTCTTCCTAGAATTCTTCCTGAAATTCCTCAAAGAAATTATCTGGAAATTCATCTAGAGTTTTTCTCTGCATTACAAGATTTTATCCTGAAATTCCTTCAGTAATTGCTCCGGATATTCGTTTAGTAATTCCTCCGATAGTTCTTTCAGGAATTCCTCCGGAAGTGTATTCATGAACTTTTCCTTCTCCCACAAGTTTCATTTATAAATGTCTCCAAAAATTCCTTTGGGTATTCCTCCAAAAGTTCCCCGAGGAATTCCTTGAAAGTTCGTTCAGGAGCTCCTCCAGAAGTTCGTCTAGGAATTCCTCACGAAGTTTGGTCAGGATTTCATTTATAAGTTGCTTCAGGATTTTCTTTAGAAGTGGCTTCAGGAAATTTATAGAAGTTCCTTCGGGAAGTCTTTCAGAAGTTCCTTTAGGAATATCTTCAGGAACATTTCTTCAGAAATTTCTGCAGAAGTTCCTTCAGGAATTCCTGCGGTAGTTCATCCAGCAAATCCCCCAGGAATCCACAAATTCCCCCAAGGATCTTTCGGAGGAATTCTACGAGGAACTTCCGGAAGAATTCTTGGAGTAACATCCGGAGGAATTCCTGAAGTAACTTCCTGAAGATTTCCTGGCAATTCTGGAAGAATTCCTGAAGGAGTTTATGTAGAAATTCCTGATGGAACTTTTAGAAGAATTATTGAAGGAACTTCCGCTTCTTTCGGAGCGATTCCTGGAAAATCTACCGGAGGGATTTTTGAAGGAATATCTAGAGGAATTCCTAAAGGATCTTCCGGGGAATTTCTGATTGATCTTCCGGACGAGTTCTTGAAGGATCTTTCGGAAGAATTTCTGAAAAAGATTCTAGAGGAATTCTTGAAGGAGCTTACGGAGCGATTCCTGGAAGAGCTCTCCTGAACTCCTGAGGGACTCCTGAACGAACAACTGGAGGAATTCCTAAAGGATCTTACGGAGGAATTTCTGATTGATATTCTGGACAGATTCCTGAAGGCAGGGAAGGCAGGGTGACAGTGCTTACTGGTTGCAGATAAAGCTACATTTTTTCCTCTTTTCCAAGTTCCAACCTAAGCGAATAAAAGAACGTTTTGACAGCACTTAGGTTGGAACTTTTTTAAACGAATTCGACATAAGTTGGGCAACTTATTATAACACGACCAGTCAGTGGTCTCTCAACGCATTTCCTACTGAGTTTGCGGCAGTTTATTTAGAGCTTTTGCCGAACGGTTACAAGTATTGAACCTGACATCGGAGTTACTTGAGGAGCTGCAAATATTCAAACAGCAGATGGTTCTTGAATCAATGTCACTGTTCACAGAAATTGCTTGACCGACTTCATACTCAAAATGATCTTGTGAGGAAACTGATTCTATCAATTCCCAGGAGCCACTATCAGCGCTCCGTAGTCATTCCCTAAATCCATAAACGTTGACATAGACCGATACTTGTAACTACCATTGACTCTCCTTTAATTCTGACTATTGCAAGCAGTGGGTATCCTCGCCTAAGGCGACCTATCAAAAATTTCTTCGACTCGAATTAAAAGCGGTAAAAGAAAAAAAAAAGATAACTACGCCTTACTGTTGAAATCGAAAAGCGTATCTGTGAAGACTACAAAGCAAAGCCATGCTGAAGGTGGCTTGGTTCGATTCCCGGTCCGGTGCTAGAAGTTTTCGGGTTGGATATTTCCTAGACTTCCCTAAGCATAAAACCTATCATCGTGTTAGCCTCATGATATACGAATGAAAAAATATTAGCTTGGTTGAGAAACCTCGCAGTTAACAAATGTGGCAGTGCTTAATGATTACTGCGAGGCGGCAATGTCCCAGGAAGAAATATAATGCTAATAATACGAAAAAGTAAGATTATAAATTGGTGGAGTTAAATGTAAAAGTACTAACTCGTCTTCTGACAGGCGAAGACATTCCGCCAAAAAAGCTTAAATAATTATCGAAAAAAATCAGAAATTTGGTAAAATAGCTTGTGGAAATTCGGTAGTCTTCCCTGAATTTTTTGTAAAGTTCCTGTGAAAGTTCGATACAGTTCCCAGTGGTAGAGCGTTTTTTGCGAAATTTGAAAAAAAAATCCCGTGAAAATTCTGGAAATAGAAGGAGTAAATGAATTAGGTTACATTTTGTGTGTAAATCCGGTAAATATTTGTTTAATTTTCCGTGGAGATTAGGTAGATTCCCATGTAAATTCGGCATAGAATACCGGGGAAATTCGGGAGAATTTTGGTGGATTTTCTTGAAGATTTTTTTGACCGTTGATACCTAGATGTGGCAAAATTGTCGCGGAATCAGATAGCAATCCTTTCCCATAAATCGGAATCCCAAAAGGGTTTCCCTCAAACCCGTCCTGCTGTCGTATTCTCACAATTCCTTATTTCAAAAATCTAATACTAGTGCGATAAAAATCCAAGACGATAAAAATAAATCAAAACAATTTTGAGTTCCCAAAATAAAATTCTTTCTCTCGGAAGTAATTACGTTCACAAATCCAATCAACGTCGAAGCTCTAATATAGAACACTCCCCGGCAGAGAAAGTAATTGCCGACGACATCGTGACGCTGGGAAAATCTAGAAATAATAACCATAACAATAAACTACGCCGGTTCGTTGAATATTTCGCGCCTTTTGTTCGCTGCTGATGCGCGACAGCACTGCTTTAATCTTTAATCTGATAAGCGCAATAAACTGGGGTCGTTGGCTTGCCGGGAAAAGATTGTAAAACGATGTTAATAAAGAAGGTAGTTTAAGGTGAGTTGTGCGTATTGGCCCCCGAAGGTTTTTTCTTTTTCGCGTACTCTAAGTTGTACTAAAAGTCTATAGCCGAAATTACTGTTTTGACACAATGGAGCATATCCGGTGAAATAAGTTGCCATAAGAATAATTAAGTATAATGAAATGTAGTGAATGTAAATGTTTGTGTAAAACTTTTATTTTCTCACGCCAGTTACAAAACAATACGGCTCCACACTCATTCTTAATTCGCATCGCAATGACATCTGGTAATGTAACAATCTTTACTGATGATGATGATGATGGTCCCGCCACATTGATCAAATAAATCTGTTTGTTCATAATGAGAAAATTCTAATCATCATCAAAACCTTCGTCAATTTCATTATCGATCAATGTCTCGAATCTATCGTCCCTATGCTTTTATTCCCAAGCCAAAATAGGCATATTGGGATCAAGCCGGCATGAAGCCGCGACATGAAATTTTACATGCCAACAATTGACTCGGGCGGTAAACCATTTAACCCTTCCGTTTTTCCCCTTCTTATGGTTTTCCTTGCTAAACGAACCGCGCTAATTGAGAGGCGCAACTTTGAAGAATATGAAACCGGACAAAAGCTCGTTATTCCAAGACCGAAAGGTTGGCGCGGTATCTTCCCCTAGGGGAAGATATTTTTTTTTCCTTGCGCTTAGAAAAAGGTCTAATTTATGGTCGATGCGTGTACCGAAATGAATTATTCCTGCTACGACTTGCCTCGGTTTCACGTCTCAGTTGACAATCCTAAACCGGGGTCCACCCGCGACTTTTCAAAATACCTGGAAAGTAGTTCCCCTTTCAAGCAATCAATTTTAAATTGAGCGAAACGTGGGCTGGGCATTAGGGAGACTCACAAAGCTTGATTTCATTATGCTTCATCCTGCAATTAAAACCAAAAATATCGGAAACAAGTTTGTTTAACGTACTACAAAGGAAGGAAAATCTGAACAATGTGTTTTATTGGTCCTTCAGTAATGCATGACTGACAATAGATTTCTATGACTGTGCACTTTACTCTTTACTCAACATAGTTCCAAAAATGTCGCACGAAATTTTAAATGCCCAAAATTTGTAATATAAAAAATCATTCTGATCAAAACAATACGTGGCATCATGCTTCCAACTATCACTTTTTTTTGACACCCTAGTCAGCACTTCGTCAGAATGGAGTTATTCCTCCGTATGAGTACCTACTTTTCTCATCGGGCAGCCTACAACTTCAGCGTTTCATAACGATGAGGAGGGAAATGTTTCCTTAGTGCCCGGACAAATGGCACTAACAACGACGATGATATGGCAGATATAATGTTTACAGTATTGCATAAATATAAAACACGAGCAGGAACAGGACATAGAAAATGCATGCACGACGCGACTAAGCTCTACCTACTTGGTTGGGTAAGATCCATATCTCTAGATGACTTAACCCGGTGCAAGCTCCCACAAATCGCGGTGAAATGTGAAATGGGAAAATCGATGATTGAAAATATCCGCCCCAGTTTTTGCTCCCGGTCACGGCTGTTCGATATGCGGTTTACCTGGTTTCGAATTGTGGAACGGTGTATCGGACGTGGACATGGAGGGGGTGCACCAATCGCGAACTGTGTCGGTGGATTGCGGCAACCAGCGGACCAGTTTTGTGCGATAAACATGTGTAGATGGATGAAATTTCAAGGTACTGACATACATTCGCGTGAAGAGTGAATTTTTCAGTGCTATTAAGCTGGTGTGTTGATATTTGACCGGTTTTCGGAATCAATGATAAAATGAAGCAAACACATATTTTTGTCTACTCGTTGTTATGTTTTTCACTTAATATTATTCCCGCGGCATACCATGATTATTCGCTTCCTCATGTTGTTCATTCACATTTAAAGTATAACTTATAATTCTGAAGTTTTGAATAATACTGAACAATAGAATACTAATATTCAAAACAACTAGAATGACCAAAAGAATCTTGCTTACAACTGGTGTTAGGAGCGCTCTATCGAATAGTAAGCAACTTTAGGTGCAATTCCTAAACAACTTAATATATAACCGTGGAGCAACAACGGACGGATATCGGAAGCTTGTTGAAGGGCCTCCTCATATTGATGGGCGATATGCAAAGGAGCGTGATCGGGTAGTGGCCGATCAACGAGAGAATGTGTAGGTTGAGGATCGGAGGCCGGTTTTTCAACCTTAGCATAATCAACGTCCATAGCCCATACTTCGGAAGCACTGATAATGATAAAGGACGCATTCAGCACGCGGAACGTGAGTACGACAGCTGCTCAAGCCACGACGATTGTACGGCAAATTCCCGAAAACCAATTCCCCGAATGCAAATTCACCGAAAAACGATTCCCCGAGTGTAACATTTCCTCATATTTAACACTTCCCCGAATGTAACGATTGACATTGACAATCCGAAGATTGTGAGTTCCATCCTCGGTCCGACCTTAGGTAGAAAAAATTCTCGGCTCTTTGGACATAGTGTATCCATTGTACTTACTTACGACATAAGATACATATGCATGCAACTGGTGAACATCATCCCTATGTTTAATTAATAACTGTGGAAATGCTAATAAAATATTAAGTTAAAAAGCAGGCCAGTTGAAATGTAGAGCCATTGAAGAAGAAGAATACGAAGCGATGAAAGATGGCAATGCTTTCTGTGAATGAGCATCTGGCTGGTATAAGGCTAAGTGAAGAGATGTTGCTTTCTTTGGGTGATAGTATCGCCCGGTATTTGGGGAAGGGAAGTGATAATGACTTCTTCAAATGAAAATATATTCCCGGTATAAGGCAAACAGGGTAGATACCCCCTTCCTTGAATGAATTCGTTTGCCTGGAATAAAGCGAAAGAAGGAGACAATGCCTTCAAATCATCGCGTCTACCCGGTGCTATGCGAAAGGAAGAGATAAAAGATTATATAAAAAAAGTCTGGAAGGAGAGGAGATAATCCCTTCACTAAAGGAGCGCGTTTGCCAGGTATAATAAAGGGTTGGTACACCCAACCGACGGTTGTTAGATTTTCTAAAAAAATTGTATAAGAATCTAACAAAACCTGTATAAGAACTGAGCATATGCGAAAATGTTAGATTCTATACTAAAAATGTAAGCTCTCAAACAAATATTGTTAGAAAAGCTTACAAAATTGTTAGATACTTGTATAAGAATCTTACAATTTCGCATATGCCCAGTTCTTATACAGGTTTTGGTAGATTCTTACACAAAATTGTTAGAAATCTAACATCCGCCGGTTGGGTGTATGGAGCAATTATTTTTTTCAAAACTGCTGCTATTGTACACTACACTTATCTGAGAAAATGCATATTTGCTAAATGAAATGTTCTGCTAAACGGCATTTCGCCAAACGTCATTCTGAAAAAGAATAATCCGTCAAATATCATACTGCCAAATGTTATTTTCGGTTTAATGTTATATATTCGGTATGTATTGCATAAGAAAGGATCTCATATATTTTTTCCTAGCTATGGCCAAATTTGCCCACATCAAAATAAGAGATTACATTCATCCCTTTTGCGCGCAAATGTCTGCTTCTGAAAATGGAATCTCATTCACCTTATTTAAAGCTCACGCCTAGAGTAGTGAGCTAATTCCCATCGTAGTTTGTACTACTTGGTTTTCAAATCTATTTTAAACGCTGGCCCAAACACTGACTCTAACTAAGTTGTTTGTAACATATATTTAAGAGTTCCTGCTTTCCATTGCATATTATTAGTGCAATGATCAAATCATGGTTTATTAGGAATCGGTAATCAAAAATACCCTTCCATTTTTGTATATTTGTCTTACGAAAATCTGTTTTCGTCCATGAAAGCTTTCAGTCGTCCATTCCAATATTCGCTGGTTTCACGTCAAACCGATAAGGTCGATAAAGTGACGTAGGACTACGTAGCTATTCGAAATTGTTGGTTTGCCATTATAATTTGTGTTTCTTTATTAACATTGAGCAAACCTGCTCGGAGGTCAACTAAATCAAAAAGTCGAATAGTTGAATAGTTGGAAAAGGGCCAAAAAGAGCTAAATAATTTTCTTGTGGAAAAGGGATTAACACGACTTATCGGTACATTCAAAGTTAATTTCATATGTTCCGGGTATTGAGCCACCAGGAGTGGAAATTAATTACTATGTCTGAAACTCGATTATGCATATGCACAACATGTGATAGATTTAGTTCGGAAAAGGTATTGGAGGGTAACCGCTTCCTTCGGAGGGGTTTGATCCCACGAAACCAATACGCTAGACAGGTGCTTTCCCTACTAAGCTACGAAGGATCTCCGTCGTCCTCCATAGCATAGCGGGTACTGATGAAACCAAATTCCGGAGCTTTCTTGTATTCAATAAATTAAGCCTGTTAGCCCCGCCCTTTGTGGTTGGATATGGGGATGTAAATATTATGAGCACTCATAATGATTCATAATGGAATTACTTCATAAGATATACGAAAGCTGCTTTCCGGCGCGCGCAAGCCATTTTGATCGGAATTCCGCGGACAACGGACTGTACGGAGAATGTTATTTGCCACTGCCTTGCAAGCGGGAGAAAAGGCAACAACAAAAAAAAACAAAAGATTTTAAAAAAATAGAATTTACGTAAAACAAATCAAAACAAGGCACGTTACATTTTTAGCGAAGAGTCCTAGTTGGAAGATGAATTATAAGTGAAAAAAAAATTTGTTTATCACTTTTTTCCCAATCAATTTCGTTAAAAATCCAAAAAACAAAATATACAAGAAAGGCAAAGCATTTTTCACGCTAATCACGCCAAAATCTAACACATGAGGTTTAAAATAATTATTACCAATGGAAAAAAGTATATCTTTGTCGTTTTTTTCCAACGAATTATAACTGAAAATCCTTCTTCCACTCGAAACTTACATTCGTAAATAAACCGTTCTCAAATTGACAATTTATTTGTTATGGCTCAAATTCTTCTGGGGGGTTACTAGGTAGCAAATATAGCCACTACATGGGAAATAATAAGTAGATGTCTTGTAAATAAACAGAAAAACATAATTTGTTGGTGGCAATATAGTTGCCACTGCCTTATAAATGGTTAAACCGCTCCTTGTGGAATCCCGATCGGCTCGCGCGCCAGAAAGCAGCTTTATTGTATTCAATAAATTAAGCACGTAAATTTGAATGGATGGAGTCACTAACAGAAACCATGCTTCCACGCCAAACGCCGATGCCTCCGAAACAGTCCATTTTCGCAATTTAACCTTTCTTTTCAGAAAATGCTGGTCCTGAGAAGAATCAATTTTCTTTCCCTAATGCGCCTTTCCAACAACTAACTGAAACCACAATTACTCAAACAGCTTATTCAAATGGATGCCTAGACTTTTAAATAAGTTAGGACCTAAATTATGTTTATAAATGGTGTAGGAGGAGATCCTCAGTTCCGGACACCTCGCCAGGGTAGAAATATTTCACAGTCAATGCAGTGAAAAACATGGATCTCAGTATAATCTGCAGTCGCCTTCATCGCCGCCGTGGTGAGTGCGACTGGGTGCAGCCGAAAAATCATTTCCAACACCGACAGTTCAATTTCCCATTCAGCCACTCACAAGTCGCTCTGACAGGCTGCTCAGTTCGCGCCTTACCGTATGACTGTGAGTGGCCCATTTAAACGCGTGGTGAATTTTTTCAATTTGCTGGGTGAATGTGTACATTTTGCTGTGATAAATTTCATCTTCGCGGCGCAGTGGGTGATGTGAGTTCTGTTGTTTACTTTTCTGCCTCTCCGGGAATGTGAGGTTGATTTCAAAGCAGGAAGAAAATAAAAACATGATATAAAAAACATCACCTTCATCCAGTGCTGCCGAAAATCTCTTCTTTTTCGGTGGATTCGAAGACAATGAATCGTCTGCTTTGAGCATGCTTACAGCGGCACACTAGGAGTTAACTTTCTGAAATGAGTATGGCGAAAGGCATCTAAGGTTCGATTTCTCAAAATTATGACCCTCCATCGAAAAAATATTTGGTAGGCGTAGTAGCGGACACCATCCTTCATAACCGGTACCAAATAGTTTTTCATGAAAAGTTCCTTATTTTGAGAAAACCCACGTTAGATGTCTTTCGCCATACAAATTTCTGGCGGTTAACTCTTGCTGGCTATTTTGCGCATATACTATAGCGCCTAGATGTGGCAGCGGCGGGTAGAAAATCAGCCACTGCCAATAATTCATTCACGAGAGTTGGTGCTAGAATGAATTATTGGCAGTGGCTGATTTCTTACTCGCCGCTGCCACATCCAGGCGCTATAGTATATGCGCAAAATAGCCAGCATGAGTTAACCGCCAGAAATTTGTATGGCGAAAGACATCTAAAGCGGGATTTCTCAAAAGTAGGAACTTTTCACGAAAAAATATTTGGTACCAATAGTGTAGGAAGGTGTACGCTACTACGCCTACCAAATATCGATCAAGCCGCTTGATTTTGAGATATCGAACCTTAGATGCCTTTCGCCATACTGATTTCAGAAAGTTAACTCCTAGTGTGCCGCTGGAAGCATGCTCAAGACAGGCGATTCATTGTCCCAATCCGCTACTCTGGCAACCAACGCAGTTCTGGCAATGGAAGCAAAGGCGTCAAACATGCTACAGCGTCAAGGACTCCGATTCACGAGGCGGGTATCATATCAAACAAGATATCTTTATCGCCGAACAGTACCAGACGAAATGTCGCCAGTGCCCACGGGTTCGGAAAGCTAAATATCCATACGGGGAAACTTTAGGGATGCCGATGTGAAAACTTTAGGGATCCCGACGGGAGTCGTTTCGAGATTTAGATGGGAATTCTTTTGGAATCCAACATAATTTCTTCAGGGGTTTCGACGAGAACCATTCAGGAATTTTGACGAGAGACCTTTAGGCATACCGACGGGAATCTTGTTTAGATGCAGACATGAATGCCTCAAACATTCCAACGGGAATTTTTCAGGAAATCCGAATGAAATTCTTTAGGGATTTCGGGAATTCTTTAGGGAATGAAATTCTTTAGGGAGTGCTTTATTCAGAGATTTCGACGGAAATCCTTTAGGGATTTCGACTGGAATCCTTTAGGGATTTCGACTGGAATCTTTTAGGGATTCCGGATTTTTTAAGGGATTTTACCAGGAATTCTTTATAGATTCAGACGGGAATTTTGTAGGGATTCCGACGGGAATCCTTTTGGGGATTTCATCGGAAAAACTTAGGGAAGTGAATCCCTTAGGTATTCCGACGCGAATCCGTTGGCTGTTGCGAGGGATTCCAATGAGAGTACATTAGGGACTCCGACGGGAATCCTTTTTAAATGGCGACTTGTATTCCTCAGGGATTCCGATGAGAACCGTTCAGGGATTCCGACGGGAATCCTGTTGGGATGCAGACATGAATCTTTTTTTTTCTTTTTTTTTTTTTTTAATGGCCCACCACTATCCCCCACACCAAGAAGCTCATTTTCGGAGCTCCCTGGTAATGGACGCATCTATATTTTTTTCAAACATTATAATTTAAGGAAATAACAAGGAAATAACAAAAAACAAATATGTATGCTACGGTATGTGTGATGGACTATTTACAACAACAGTTATGAATAGGTTATACCCAGTGGAACTTGGTTCCTTTAAAGGGTTTCCTAATATGCATTTAAGAGTTGATACAAAATTATTAACTTTTTTTTAAAAAAAGAGTGTAAATGTTTACAATTAAGGCTGGCGATTGATACGGTTCAAACTATAAAAGTAAGTTGATATTGGACTTAAAATGTTGTTTTAATCTGGTTTTAATCAAATCACGATTGTTAATGGTTTTAAAATCTTCTGGAAGGGAGTTGTATACTGATGGACCATAAAAGGAAATTCGCATTTGGCCCAAACAGGTGGTTGCACTTGAGCGCAATAGATTACTTGCAAATCGAGTATTATGTACATGGTTTTGTGTCGTAAAGTTGAGATTCTGATGTGTATTTGCATTTTTCAACACGTCGTGGATAAACAAGCATGTCTGTAATTTGCATAGCCCACGTAGCGGTAGAATATTGTGTGGCAAATCAGTATAAAGTTGAACAGTAGGGTAAAGTCGTGGTAGCTGGTAAATAATTTTCAGACATCTGTTTTGCAAAACTTGTATTTTTTGTAAATTTGATTTACTAGCATGACCCCAAACTATAATTAGATATTGCATGAGTGAGTGTATGCAGCCATAGTAATACGTCAGAAGAGCGCTTCTTGGTACGTAGTTTCCTTCAAGGATTCTGATGGGAATCCGCCTGGAATTCTTTAGAGATTTCATCAGGAATGCTTTATTGATTTCGACTGGAAACCTTTCGGGATTCCGACGGAAATTCTTTAGGGATTTCGACGGAAATCCTTTAGGAATATCGACGGATATCTTTTCGAGATTACAACCGGACTTTTTTTTGGGAATCCAACAGGAATTCTTTTAATGTTCCGACGGGAATCTTTTAGGGATTTTGATTGTAACCCTTTAAGGACTCCGACGGAAATCCTTTTGGGGATTCCAACGAGAAAACTTTAGGGATGCGAATCTTTTAGGTATTCCGACAGGACAGGATTCTGATGGAAATCAATCAGTGATTTCGACGAGAATCTCTGAGGAACCGTATAGGAAACTCGACAGGAAACCTTTAAGCATTCTTACGGGAATTTTCGAGAGATTCTGACTATTTACATATGAGTTGTTTTGGATACTCAAGGACACCAGGAGGATTGTCTGCAAGAAGTTCTGGAAGATTTGGTGAAGGAACTCCGAGAGGATTTTATTAGGGATCTCCATAAGGGTTTATTGGCAGAATTCCGGAAGGATTTCCTGAAGGGATTCCAGGAGGAATTAGTAAAGAAATTCCAGGAGTATTTGCTTAAGGATCTTCTGAAGGATTTGGTTAAGGAACTCCAGGAGTATGAATGGAGAAACTTCAGGATGATTTGGCCTAGAAACTCAAAAGGATTTGGTAGAGGATCTCCAGAAAGATTTGATGGTGGAACTCCAGGAGGATTTGCTGAAGGAACTTCAGGAGGGTTTGGCAGAGGTATTCTAGGAAGATTCAGTGGAGTAATTTCAAGACGATTTGCTAAAGGATCTCCAGGAGACTTTGCAGGAGAAGTTACAGGCGGAAAAAAATTCAGGAAGATTTTCTGTTGAAACTTCAGGAAAATCAGCTGGAAGAACTCCAGGAGGAATTGGTGGAGGAAATCCCAGAGGATTTGATGGAGGAACTGCAGGAGGACTTGGTAGAAAGTCCAGAAAGATAAGGTGGAGAAACTCCAAAAGGGTTTGCTGAAAGAACTTGGCAACGGAACTTCAGGAGGTTTTGAAAGAGAAATTCCTGGAAGATTTGCTGGTGGAACTTCAGTAGTATTTGCTTAAGTGGACTCCAGGAAAATTTGATAGAGGAACTCTAGGAGGCAATGGTGGAGGAACCCCAGGAGGATTATGTGGAAAAAACTCCATGCTTTTCAGGAGGGTTTACTGGAGGAACTCTTGGAGGGTTTGCTGAAGGAACTTCAGGAATATTTACCTAAGGATCTCCAGGAGGATTTGGTGGAGGAATTCGTGGAGGATTTGGTGGTGGAACTCCCAAGAGGATTAGGTGGAGCAACTTCATGCTTTGTAGGAGGGTTTACTGGAGGACTCTCTAGGAGGATTCGCTGCTGGAACTCCAGGAGGATTATGCGTAAAAGCTCAGGAGAATTTGTAGAGGAACTCTAGGAGGGTTTAGTGGAGGAAATCCAGGAGTATTTGTTTAATGATCTCCAAAAGAGTTAACTGGAAGAACTCCAGGAGGATTTACTGAAGCAACTCAGGGAGGACTTGCTGGATGAACTTCAGGAGGGTTTGACGAGGTATTACAGAAAGATTCAGTGGAGTATTTTCAAAAAGCTCTGCTAAAGGATCTCCAGGAGACAGAAGGATTTACAACTCCAGGAGGGTTTGCTGGAAGAACTTGGCGAAGGAACTTCAGGAGGGTTTGGCGGAGGAATTCCAGGAAGATTTGTTAAAGGAACTACAGGAGGATTTTCTAATGGAACAGCAGGAAGATTGGCTAAAGGAACTCCAGGAGAATTTCAAGAAACTACTGAATGGTTTGCTAATGAAATTCAAGAAGGATTTGTTATAGAAACTCAAGTAAGATTCACTAGAAGAAATCCCGGAGTAACTGCAGGAGGAACTCTAAAAGTATTTCTAGAGGAATACCAAGAAGATTTGCTGGTGGTACTCCATGAGGATTTGCTAGCGGAACTCCAGCAGAATTGGCTGCAAGAACTCCAGGAGAATGACCTGAAAAACTGCGAGATGCTTTTCTAAAAAAACTACATGAAGGTTTTCTGGCGGAACTCCAGGAGGCTTTGATTGCCGGAGGATTTTTGGGGTTGATCCGGAAGGATTTGCGAATAGAAAATGCAGGGGGAGCTCATATGAAAATGTGCTGAAGGTAATAAATGATGATTTGCTGAAAGAACTTCAAGAATTTCAAGGAATTCCAAGACGGACCCGTAGAAAGCTATTCACTTCAATTTGTTTCTAGTTTGATTTTTTTTACCACGTCAAAACAAAACATCAAATTTAAAACAACACCGGTGAAAATGACGAAAATTTGCTCTATTTTTGGCGGTCTATATTTTTAAAACCCTTCATAAAATTAGACCAAAAAAAATAGAACAGCGGTGAAAACGTCCCAAGTATTCAAAAACAACAATATTGGTTCAAAATCTATTATTTAAAAATTTTTTGATGGAAAAGTTTTGTGCGAAATGGACCTTATGTTCGCCCAATTTTCCTAATATCGGCTCTGGTGTTGGATGCTGTTTCGGCCCATGTAATAATGGTGCATTATTCACTGTAAATCGTTTGTATAAACTGTAAGGTAGGTAATTATTATGTGCTGCTTCAAGTGAAAATCGTCAGCCGAGTTTTGGCAACGAGTGTACTAATATTGTTCAAACAAGTTTTGATAAATTGTGTCACTATACTAATGAAAATAGTGAATTTAATATGAATGCTACAGTAGTGTGATCAGGGTTCGTAATGTTCACTCAATCTCAGGAGTACAAGATGCTCCCTCACGAAAATTTCCGGTGAGAAATCGCTTTTCAGGAAAGAAAAACAGCCTGGAGTGTGATAACCATTTTTCACTCACTTCGATTACCGCCAATCGTTGGTTTGCTCTTTTTCTCTCATATTCGAGTATTTTCGTGGCATCATCAATGCAAATTGTAGTAGCTTATGTGGGACAAATAACTTAATGCATTCATACAGATATCGTGGTGGTGTGGCTAAAGTAAGTGCATCCCTACGGCTATGATTGTTACTATTCTGGGTTCGAATACCGGCGCGGCCATACAATTTTGTAATTGTTCTGCTATATTTCTCGCGAAAAGTGGGTAAGAGATAAAAGTGATGAAACGAAAAAGGATTTTCATCTAATAGGCAAGATTTTGGTTTATCTTCCAAGGCTAATTCTAGAGAAAAGATTGATGGATGAAAGATGACCCTCAACATAAACAACGGAAAAAGTTTCTCCCTTGGCCCGAAAAACGCTTGCTTTGGTCTCATTGAAACGAAAAGTCGAAACTCTGTATCCATTGTGTTTGGCCCATCTGAGTGTGATTGTTATCCGTTCATCTATTGTGCGAAAATAGGTAAGTCCATTCCAAAAATTACTTTATTGAGCAAAAAAAAAACTCTTGTACTGCCTGCCTGGGCGAACCATTAAATTGAGATATGCGCAAAAATTGGATTTGAGATTTTGATACAACTCTTGTGCTTTAAAATATCGCTTAGCTCTTAGATCTTTTCCTAACATTTATTGATATCCTTATTGCATAAAGAGCCCTGCGACAATATTTAAATGGGTCACGGATGGAAATGCGAAACGATATGTACTTCGATTTAGTCACAATAAATGTGATATACAGAAATCGATCCGAAACATAGATACGACAGCAAAGGAAGATTTTCGTGTGAATTGGGTTGAGGTTGGATAGCTGACAGAATGCGGTATATTCCTAATCATTCCTCATGCCGGCTGTCTCTTGGACGACGGCACCGCTGTTATCGGGCTTCCTTTTGGCTAAGTTCGCAGAAGGGCCACGCAGATATCACAAAAAGAGATGAGAAAGCCAAAAATGGGACATTTGCCTGCGGAGCAGAAAACCCTTTACACATTCACGTAAAAAATGATCCAAATATGCTTGTCATTTAAAAGTTTAATTTTGCTATTATTCAACCGTATGTAAATGTAACAGCTTTTCTATTCAATACTAAAAAAACAATGTATTGTTCCGATTCATATTCATGATACTTGAGGAAGCTCAATTCCGAATCTACCCAATAAAAAAAACACTGAAACAAATACCAAAATTTTCAATACCTTTCTTATATTTAACGAAATTGCCCCCACAATCAGAAAAAGCAATCCGGAGGTGTTGCTGGTGTCTGCCCGATCTCACCGAGCGATCCGCCGGGTGGCAATGTTTGTGAACCATCAGTGGCGTTGCACAAAAACGAAACGAGATACGGCCACCTTACCTCGGGTAAGTAAATAAACAACGTCATCCTCTTCCAGGACTCATCGGGTCGGGTGTCTGTTTCGTTTTCCTTTTCTGCGAACCGACGAGGTCTTTCCGAATCCGGTGTGTGTGTTTAAAGCGAACGCTGATTGTGCAAAAAAAAGGGAGCCCTTTTTTGTACCATTTTTGTCGCCTCGGTTTTTCGTTTGATTGCACCAGTTTGTGGGTTCACGGTATCGCATGAATTCGCTGAACAAGTTTCGTTTTAAGAATGGGTGAAATTTGAGTTTGAATTGTGCGGTTCAAATGAAATAAAAGTTGTTCTAAAAGCTGTATTTAAAAAATAGCTTACAAAAATGATTAAAAAAAACTATGTAAGCTTTAAAATTTTAAATAAACAGCTAGTTTCCATTACAAACAACTGTAATAATACCATTGCTTTTTTTAGAATTCAGACATTTGAATCCTAAAAATTGAATACTTTTGTATCTTTTTTACATCCCAAGTCACACAAGAATTCTTAATGATTTAAATACTATATAAAAGAAAACAAAAGCTGATTGAGAATCTAAATTAAAATGTATTGAAAACGCTTGCGCCTTAATGTTAAAAAACATTCGACACTGACTATTGCAAGACAAGTAAGCTATGGCAGCGCCACCCGAATTTACAGAATTTTCAAATTCAGCAAAGCAGACATTCCTGTAACGATATCCTTTGGGTGTGTTTATTCATCAGTCCCACAGAAAAGGAAAGTGATTTTCTTTTCCAAGGAATTCCTCTTCTTCTCTTTGTTGTCTCATCAATCAACTTGGGAGAACGCAATTGGAAGATCATTATACGGGGAATTGGGACTAAATCAACAAATTTGAATTGCTTCATTATCTATACTGTTTTTCTATTTCCAGACGCATGTCGATGAATAGAAACCACAGCGGCTGCCGGTTTCATTTACTGGAAGAGAAAATCCAATCGATTCTGTTCCATTGTTGAATGATGAATGCAAAGGACATTTTTCATACTACTTGGGTTAGCAGTTCATTGAAGTGCGACTATTGAATTAAGTGAAGCACATCCCAAATATTGGCTTAGGACACAATTAGTTTTATCTACCACGTATTCAATGCTATATAAGTGAGTATGGTATTTTTCGAAAAACTTAAAAACATATTTCCACATATGTATGTGTGGGTCATAAAAATAATGAAATATTAAAACGTATCTGATATATGTTGTTTGATGAAAGAATTTTGTAATTCTGATTCCGAAGATAGCCCTCAAAATAAATGAAGACTGGCTTGAATGAATGAATAAAAAAAGCTTATGCTTATGAAAGTAGCCTTCCAAGGATCTGAAGGAAGCCTTATAAAGTTCCTGAAGGAAAGATCTGTTTTATACACGGAACCGCCCAAAACTTATGAACAGATCGTATAGTAACTAGATTCTAGTTTCAGTTGCTTTTCCTTCATCGTTTTGTTTTTATCAAAGACAACAGTTAAAACCAAAAAATAGAAACAAATTAAATGTGTTGTAGAAAACTAGTTTGAGCCACTCTAATATAGATTTGAAGTTTAATTCAACCTTGTAATTAATTACTTTAACGCCATTTTTTTCACTAAAAATGTAGATTATAACAAAATTGTTTATAATTCTTTTTGCTTTGCAATTCAATTGGTCTTCCTCTATCGAGCTTCCGATGAAAATGTTAAGAAACATTTTCTACCAGTTTATTATTTGAGGTGTGTTACGAAATGTTCCATAAATAATTAACAAACTCACAATACGCAATCAAAACCTTCTACTTCATTTGGAAGCTGTCGTTCTCATCTTTAGTTTTGGGGCCATCATTCCAAAACTAGCAATGAAGCCGGTACGAAACGTTCTCAGCCATACCAACACAATATAGGAAATGATTGCTTCATTATCCACTAATGCAACGGAATTCCATTCAAACGCAAATGAAATTAGTTCATTTTTTCGGTGTCATTAGTAACAAGCATTAACACACATATTGTTGCAGGCGCATTTACATAAAACATGCAAAATAATCACCTTTGACACATTCCACTGCGATTCAACTGCGATAATCCTCAAAGCGCAATGGAAGGCACTGCACAATCCAGTCAGCGCAGCGCACTCGTCGGTTCTTTTAATCAAATTAGTTGATTATCACTTTCAATATGCACGCACTCTGGTTTCGTGGCACTGTGGCACTGCGCCTAGAGGACACTGGAAGGGGGAAGTACTTTTATTTTGCTTTTGAACACGTATCAATTGTTGTGTAGCATCCGCAATTTCCGCACAGAAAACACGAACATCAAATTTAGCACGTCCGCAGGCTGCTGTTCTACACACTCGGATCAATGTCGACTAATATTCATTGAAAAAAAAACACATAAGGGTTATTCCTTCAGGGACTTAAAATGTAAAACCGATGTTGTCTACCGCAGTATATGGTACGAATCACAAATTAAAGTTATTTAAACTTTCAGAGAACAACGAATAATTATTTGATTCCATCGCACTGAAAATGATCAAACAAAGGGCACGAAGAGGTATCTGCAGATCCATTGGAAGTAGCGACGGAAAAATTCACACACCACGCGTCTCCATCTGTTAATACAATGATATTGAAAAATATTGAAAACGCCCTTCTAGAATTCCTTCTTGGAGGCTCATGTTCACCTGCAAAACACTTAAAGCGGCATACACATAGCAATTGTGTTCTAAACTTAATACACCGAACATAAAAATACAGCTTTATTGTATCCATACGCGACAACTTCTAGTTTGAAAAATGTCCATGTTGTTAGCAAATAATATCGATTTTTTGTAAACCGTTCAACAAGCACAAGGAAATTTTCTTATGTTTACCATTCCTACCAATTAATGTAAAACCCAAACAACACCATTTGTTTATAAAAAATATTATATTTAGCATATTCGATACCATATTTTTAATGAACCATTTGAATTTTTCAACTCTATCTTTTTCACTGTTAATAATAAGCTGATATCGATTATACATATCACAAAAATCCTGGCTCCGTTAAGTGTTATGCACGCCTAAGCCTACCAAATAAACAAATTTGGGAAAAATGAATAAATTCTCCAATATACATCAACTTTTTTACCACAAAGTTTTTCAAAGAAAATAGTACCAAGAAAATCAAGACGTATTTTTAAAGCAAATATTAAAATTATATCTCAGCGCCAGGATTTGAATTCAGAAGAAAATGAAACAATCTCTCACTTATGTACATGTTTGTAAACAACTCGATAGGTGACATAGTGAGCAGTGTTGTGCTTAATCATTATCAGACGAACATGATTGCAATTTTCATGTGAAAACTTTTCTCGTGAAAACAGTAGGCGAGTTGTCGCCGGCGACAACTTCTCAAATTTTGTACTCAAACGATAATAAACACAGAATTTTCATTCAATCATTAATCTTCACTAATAATAGCTAATTGTCAACAGCTCCGTTATACCTTCTATTTGGCGTTATAGTTTCATGCTAGTAAGGAAAAATAGTTTAAAAGGTAACGGTAAATGCTTCAAATCAAGATACGATTTTCAAACGATTCTTAATCGCTGGCGAGTTTTAATCACGTGATAATTTAAAAGTAAAATCGCGGATGAGTTTGATCATTCTCGATTTTTCGAAAATTTGATTTTTCCCAACCCTGATAGTGAGAGTCGTTTCTCGAAAGCTATTAAGATAATTATGAAAAAAAATCTCGCTTCAAGGTGAAACCAAAATTTAACTGAGGTTTGGTGTCTCTAGTAACCCCTGATGAAAGAATTTTTGAAAAAAAAAATGGAACGCGGCTTCAAAATCCAAGACGCAAGTTTGTATGAAAAATTAGGGATGTTCAAGCCAAGAGGAATATCAAACATTGCTGGTTGAACAATAATTGCCTAACTTACGGGTGTTATCAACCCCGCACTGCAGTCATGTTTCTTCAATATGTTCGTCGTTTTTCAATTGATTTTGAATCTGTTTTTTTTTTAAGTTAAGCTTTACACAATCTTAGAAATGTTAACAGGCATGCTACAGTAAGCATTCCTATAAATGGTCTAGGTCCTCCAAATAATCCTGGACTTTAGATCGTAAAGTTATAAGGAGTGTTAACTGTTTATGTCCATATAGGCTCACAGAGTCCAAGAGTATTACTGTACCGCTCATAAAAAAATCTATTCCTCCGCTTATTTTTTATCGCAACAGATAAAGAGCGCCAGATAGTCGCATAATAAAAACATTCCACCAGAAAAAAGCTACTTTGATATTTTTGAAAATTTGGCCGACACATGGTGGATAGTGGCGATGAATGCTTTGATAGCACGTCCTATTTGTACTGCGGATAAATTTTTCACATCTATGAGAGCCTTGGAAAATGATCACGAAAGTTGCCATTTTGTTGCAAGGCACAATATTAACAATTCAGTTCTGCCCTGCGCAAATGTTCCAGGCACTCCAAATTGTTCTGGAGCTAATATCGTTGGTAGTAATCCACCATTAGTATGACATCATGGCTATTCTGTTCAAAAGATATGATTTACGATAGAAATATACCTGAAAAGGATGTTCTAGACCAGTTGCTACCAGCATGCATACCATCTAATAAAATCTTTTTTTTTTCTTTCTCGGCGCTTCAATTTTTGGAAAAAATGGTTCAATTATTGCGATCCCGCGCAATTCACTGGCTATGCCGAAAATTTATCCCAAACGGTGGTGTCTTAGCGAAAAGTCATGCAGTGCAATGGCCGTCGGACAATAATAGCACGAAATGAAATTTAGGCGCAAGGTTCCGACAAGCGTTTGGTTGCAGTTAGTAACTAGTTCTGTAATAATCTAAAGAGAATGGAGGCAAAGGGAGACTCTCTTCTGCACATACGACCTATTCTCAAAGCACTCTAGAGTTAGGGATCGTTCAAAAATTACGTCCATCGTTTTTCGGCATTTTCAACTCCCCTCCCCCCCTCCTGTCACAAATTGTCACAAATCATTGACTCCCCCCCCTCCCCTGTACGTACGTGTGTCATTTTTATTTTGGCGATTATTTTGGTTTTTCTTTTTCGTACACTATTTTTACAATAACATAATGAGTTATGTCCCTTACTAACAGTTTGAATACGTTTTTAAAATGCAAGTTGTTCCTAAAATGCTTTCAGTATTTTTTCTTGTGGATGGACGTCACATAAGACGAACCCCCCTCCCTCCCCCTGTCACAAACTGTCACAAAACTCTAACCCCCCTCCCCCCTCAAACCTTGGACGTAATTTTTGAACGGCCCCTTATTGGAAAAGCGCACTGGGGAAATGTTTGGTTCTTCTCAGGACCAGCATTTCCTGGACAGAAATGGCTGATTGCAAAAAAGGGCTATTTCGGTGGCATCGCTGTGGTAGCTTATTTGCTGTTTGTGATCTCATCCATTCGAACAAATTTATTGCATCAATTCCCTCCGACACGCGCGTTTGATTCTGCCAGCGAAGGGATATTTTCTGTTGACGCCAAACGATTAAGTTTTGCAGAAATTTAATCTCGGATCAACCTATTTTTGGATAAAATTATGGACCGGAAAAAATCGATTTCTGTTCCAGAAATAAGAAACAGAAACAAAACCAAAGAATCTTGCCAGAAAAGCTCACTTTCTGCCGACGACAGCTGAATCGACAAAGACGCTACTTTAGAGGAAAACTTCTACAACAACAACGATTATATTTTGTACGTTGAAGAAACTTCGTCCTGGTGTCAAAATTATTTTGTTACTCTTTTCACAAAACGTATTTTGAGTCATCAACAGCTCACAACCAAATTCAGAATCTTGCGAGAAAATTTCACAGAATACTTTGAATTTCCAGTCTTTCCCATGCTTTGACAACGCTCTCTATAGAATCCGGATCAAAATGATTCGCGCGCGCCGGAAATCAGCTTTTTTGTATTTAATAAATTAATCCCATTAGCACCGCCCCTTCGTTAATCGTTATGAATGCACATCAGATTTACACCCATATCAGATCACAAAGGAGCAGGGCTAAGGGTTTACTTTATTGAATTCAAGAAAGCTGCTTTCCGTCTCGTGTTATCAAAGGTGGCTTAGATAAGTGTTGTGCGCGCAAAACCACACATCGCAGACACCTTTGATGGTATGCGTATGTGTTTCATGGCAATCAATGAATTTCAAATTACATAACCCAACTTTCAATCTATGAGCTGAAAACTATATAAATGGTCATTTAATCATCGTGTATTGTTCTGTGGTATTGGTCTTAAACGCATCAGCTGCCTTTGTTTCTATTCGGGAATCGAACCCAGTATTGTTTTGCTTTGTAACCTTGTAGCGCGCCTTACCGCTAGGTTTTATAGGGCAAAACATACTTTTGCAAATAAACAATAAAGACGGATCCATAAAAAATGAAAAACGATCCATTAAAAACATCTGAATGTTTCATAAAACGCTACCATAAATCCATAAAATAGTTCAGGAGATTCCATAAAGAATAATTTTCCGATCCATAACTAAGCTAAAATTTAGCAATTAATAGGGAAATATGTTCCATTGACATGGCCAAGAAAAACAATACAATTCTTGCTATTTTCCCATGAACGTATGACAAATGATCCGTAAATCTTTGGAAAATGATCCATAAGAACCAATATTTTGATTCATAAAACTTCAAATTTGCGCATTTTTTTATCGTGATGATGATCCATAATATGATCCATAATAGTAATATGATCCATAATTTTAATCATATGATCCATAATTCTGGCCATTTGATCCATAACAAACATAGTTTTGGCGATATGATCCATAAATTTTGCCAGATGATCCATAGATTTAAGCATTCCAAGCATTATGGATCACATTATCAAAATTATGAATCATATACAGTCAGTCTCAAAATTGAGCGTACAGTATGGATTAGTTGACTACATTCGAAAATTTCAAAGGAAATTATATGGTTGGCTCGGTTGTTTTTAATGCATTTCAATATTCATCCCTTCCTTCAATGTATGCGTACATAAAATGGTTGAATTTTTTTCTCTAAAGTTCATTTATTTGAAAATAATCTCAAAATACGCCTATTAGATGTGACAAAATTGAGCGTACACCGAATTTTTTTCTATCAAATTTCTTATTATAAACACGATTAATGTATTTTAATATTGTTTTTTCATGATTATATTTATAATAATAAACATCCGCTACTTAAACATTCAATATTTTGAAATTAAACCATGTTTTGTTCAAAATGGCGAACAAGTGAGAGGTAAGAACATTACTATTTAACAATTCAATGCTGCTGGGAAAAATAGATGCTTTAATTTGTATGTTTCACCGGCATCGTATCTTATATATGATAGATAATCGAAATCGAGTGAGACATACGACTAATTTGGGAAAATTCAGTCGGTAAATGATGAAAACAGATGTAAACATACAGAGAAAACGACAAATGTTAGGAATGACATATTTCAAATTTAGTATGTCTTTAACTAAAATTTGTTTCAAAGATCGATTATTGTCTCAGGTCTATCATTAAGAGTAATATTATTGAATCCGATCATTTACAGTCAAATTCTAAAAGTACAAGGTGCATGTTAAGGTACCGAACATAAAAACAGCTTTTCAACCCCGTAGAGCACTTCTAATTGAATATTGAAAAGATAGCCTAAAATCGTAATTTCATAATTAAATTTGGATTAAACTCCACGATCTGTTACCATAAGGGATACAATTGGATGATTTCCACGTGGCAAGTAAAAATAAACTATTTTAAGAGTTCGGCAGCTTATTTAATGATATCTTGGTGAATTGAAATGATTCAACCAAATTTCCTCCTACGGTGACTGAGTCTTCAAATATAAAATGACATCTTATAATGTATCCGTGTGCTGCTCTTTTATTAATATTATTATTCATGAGTGTCCTGAGCTTATAAGCTACCTATACATCGACTTTTAAAAAAAGTTATACTTAATTTGAAATATGCCATTCCCAACATTTGTCGTTTTCTCTGTATGTTTACATCTGTTTTCATCATTTACGGACTTAATTTTCCCAAATTTATCGTATGTCTCGCTCGATTTCGATTATCTATCATATATAAGACACGATGCCGGTGAAATCCATATCTTAAAGCATCTATTTTGCCCAGCAGCATTGAATTGTTAAATAGCATTGTTTATACATCTTACTTGTTCGCCATTTTGACCAAAACATGTTTTTTCTTCAAAATATTGAATCTTTAAGTAGCGGATGTTTATTATCATAAATATAATCATGAAAAAACAATATTAAAATACATTAATCGTGTTTATAATAAGAAATTTGATAGAAAAAAATTAGGTGTACGCTCAATTTTGTCACATCTAACAGGCGTATTTTGAGATTATTTTCAAATAAATGAACTTTAGAGAAAAAATTTCAACCATTTTATGTACGCATACATTGAAGGAAGGGATGAATATTGAAATGCATTAAAAACAACAAGGCCAACAATCAAATTTCCTTAGGAATTTTCGAATATATTCATCTAATCAATGGTGTACGCTCAATTTTGAGAGTGACTGTAAACAAAGTTATGGATCATTTTACTGAAATTATGGATCATCATCAGGTTAAAAATTGAGCAAATTTGAAATTTTATGGATGAAAATATAGTTTTTATGGATCATTTTTCAAATGTTTATGGATCATAAAATTATTCGTTATGGAATCTCCATAACTATTTTATGTTATTTATGTTATTTACGGATCGTTTTTCATTTTTTTATGGATTTTATGCACATTGAACGGTGAAAAGTACGGGCTGCCATTTTATAGCGCGACTTACCGCTAGGCTTAGGACTAAGGAGGACCCCTAATATGTACAGTAAATGTTGGTTTTTCAGCTGGAGTGAAACGGCGCCATTCAACTATTTTACATTCAGAATCGATCGGATTGATGTGCTTCGATTTAGGGTAAGGGAGGTATTTTGGACCACCGAGTGCAAATTCCTCTTGGTGGTTCAAAATAAGAGCCCCCGTAAGGGTGGTCCAAAATACATCCTTTACCCTACTTCGTTTGTTTGATACTAGTTGTGAATTTGACCTAAAATCACTATATCGAGGTTGGGGTCCCGTAACAGATCCCCATAAAACATCCCACCGACTTTTCCCCCGACTTTGACGGGTTTCGTCGGTTGGATCGGCCTACTTTGTATCCGACGAATCGGTTGTTTGTTGCACAGACGCTTATGGGAGCTTTACAGGGGCGTTTAGCGATTAAACAATACATATAATCGGCCAACCAAATCAACAGATTTGAAGCTACTTAGTTGGCAGATTAATCGGCTAATGTAGTCTATCGCAAAAAATCAATTAAACCGACGAAATTGACCGATGAAAACCCAAAGCATCACATTATTAATCAACTGATTCAATTGAATAATAAAATATAGCTTGCCCACCTTGCCCACTGCGGACCTCGCCTTCTTGTGCCCGTACTGTCCAAAATTCTGGCTACGTGCCCGGCCCACCGATTTCGTCCGATTTTCGCGGTGTCAACGATGGAGCAGCTCATGCCTAATACCATTGTATGCCTGGATTCTGGTCGGCGCCGTTAGCATTAGTTTGGTCACGCCTTCTTCCAAATAGGACGAAAAGCCTTAGGTTCCATGTGTTGATGTGTTGATGTGTTGATAGGTGCGACATGCAAGGACCAGGCTGGAAGTCGTCTTCCTGGTGTCGATAGTAGTCACTCGTTAGGATTAACGCAAATAATAAAAATGTGATTTATTAATTGTTCAAAAACAAATACGCACGAAAATTCAATATTTTTGTAGAAAAAAAATGAGCCTAAACTTAACAGAAATTAGATAGAAAACTGGGCATTATCAGTCGATTCATAACTGATAGATTCCTGGCTGACAATCGGATACCTTTGAAAACTATTCAATTCAGCCTCTATAATCTGGCAGAAACTTAGCTTCAGATTCAGTCTGATCCGGCCAATTTACCTTAGGAAACAATGGAATAGGAATCCTAGTCGAATGAAACTTGCTGCGAGCAAATGATGAAGGTAAAAGAGTATAGTATTTAAGATAAATGCCCAAAAATGGACTTTTTAACGTGTTATTGTATAGAATGTTATAGTCAAGAACTGGTTCATCATGCTAAATTTTACACTGATTAATATAAGAAAAAATATAAAAGAATGTATTTTGGCCATAACATATGAGCCCATAGTTCCGGCAAATTTTTAATAAGAAAAAGAATTTCCCGCCGAAACTTGTTGCGAGATAATTATAGTTGCTGGAAAAATTGTCGATACGTTTTGCGCACAAAGATCCATACACACATACAGACCGTTTTCATGGAGACGGCCATATCTCTGCGATCCGACGGATTTTCAATCTATAATCAGCATTGGTCGTCGTACTAGTTCTAGTTTTGAAGAAAGCAGAACACAATGATAGTAAACGTAACATAAAATGACAACCGGAATAATAGAGCATTTTTAACTTGCCTTCGGAAAACCCGGAACATCCCTGGCGCTAGAAGAGAGAGAACCGGTTTTAGCAAAATCGGTTTATTCTAAGCAAAGTTATTTGCTGATTTGAATTTCAAGAAAACTTACCCTATCTCAACCTTTTTGTCTTCCCCTGTACTTGCCATTGAACTGCACCATATTTTTCAACTTACATAATATAGATATTCACACTTTAACTAATTTTAAACATTTTTCGCTTAATAAACACAACAGCTGCATAAGTTAACAATTGAATGTAATCTATCATAGATTATCCCGATTTAATCAGGTATATAAACACTACTTAATCTGTCGATTGATACGTCGATCTAGATAATATCTATGAGCCACCCGACTAAAAAGGTTGTCAATACAAATGATTTGGTCGGCACCAGATTTAGTTGGTATTCATGAAGGTTGATTTTTACGACACCCGATTTCGTCGGTGATAAAAACAGTTTATTCCGTCGACACCAAAGTCAACACCCGATTTCGTCGGTGATAAAAACAGTTGGTTTCGTCGGCACCCGACTTCGTCGGTGTACCTGCAAATTTCCCATCTGTCAAATGTTTTATGGGGATGGCATCACGTTCACCTTATAAGCGGATGGTCATGGGTTCAATTTCCAGCCTCTCCACCAAGCCCTTACCGACAGTGGTGAACATAATATTATAATTAAGGAATCACTCTAATAAAAACATAAACAAAAAATTGCCGCCACGGTTGCCCGATGGAGGACTGACAAACTGTTTATCTCGGAGGCATTCCTCCAACGTACCCGGATAAATGGCAACCGAACAATGCAACGAGCAATTGAATACACAATACGGACAAATGTACACAATGGACTCACGATGAGATGGACCCGGCAATGATAGCAATAACGAATGTCTAAAAATGGATTCTGTGTGGTTTAGTACAGCAGAATACCACAGTTGATGGTTCAATGTACCATTTCCTTCATAACTTTTAAACGCAAAGACCGATCGTTATCAGATTCAAAAGTGATCAACAACGCTTTGTCTTCTGTCGAATAAAACTTGTTGCGTGAAAATTGGTTAAGGATTACTATACGAAAAGTTGTCTAATGTTTTTTAGCTTTTTTGCATGTGTGTATACACATACACACATACATAAACACGGGCAGACAGACATGTGCTCAGTTCGTCGAGTTGGGTCGATTGTTATATAACACTATGGGTCCAGAGGCTTCTATAAAAAGTTCGTTTTTGGAGTGAAATGATAGCCTTTCGGTACAACTTCGTTGTACGAGGAAGGCAAAAAAGAAAAAAAAACGATATTGAGGCTCATTACCTCCTCCAATCGACGTTTTTGAAAGCATCTTCGTAAAAAAGTCAACATTGTAAATCTTTCTCATGAGCGGGATTGGATAACTACAGCGCCACCTAGAGGTAAAAGAGTGGAAAGTATGCATTTGTATATTTTTTTTATATAAAATTCATGCTTGTGGAGCACGCACTTAGACTTGATGAATCTGGTTGAAATTTTTACACTAGCTTCTGGGAGCAAAAAACTTTATTTTCAGGGGGTATACGCCTATTTTGCATTTCTTCATATACAGTAGGGTGGCTCAAATTAGTATGGAAAAAAACTGTTTTTAATTTATTTAATGAGCCTCTCTCTTATTCGGTTCTATTTGATGCCCTGATGCTCTGGACAAAATTTTATCCAAATTGGTCAACGTTTGGGCGGTGCTAAACTCGTTGGAAGTTTACATGCAAAAATGTATGCAGAAACATCCAAAAACATTTATGTACAGATAGACGGCACAATTTGCGATGAAGAACTATGATACTCATTCAGATATTGAAGAATTAATTACAGAATATTATGCTGAAAACCGCGAAAAGATTAGTGTTTTCTCGGCGAAGTTATTTGCATTTCTCTGAAGCGGGGTTTGAGCAAATTTCGTTTCTTTTATGAAAAGAAATAAATTCACCCCTACAACACTCCAGTAAAATATTACCCGATAAGTAAGATGTTACCCAATAAACTCTTATATTCTTGCGGTTTTCAGCATAACATTATGTATTTAATTCTACAAGAACTGACTGAGTATCATAGTTCTTGATTGTAAATTGTGCCGTTCAACTACAAATCACTGTTCTTCGATGTTTCTGTATACATTTTCCACATAAATTTCCAACGTGTTTAGCACCACCCAAACGTTTACCGATGTGGCTAAAATTTTGTCCACAGAATCAGGGCATCAAATAGAACCAAATAAGATGGTGGCCCATCAAAAATAAATTTTAAAAAATGTTTTTTGAGCCACCTTAATATACAGTGATATAACTTTTTTGTCCATCATTTCTCCATGATAAGCCATAGTGCAAAAAAGTTCGTATATTATCTGCTACAATATATCAAAAAAATATTGAAAAGTTCGTTTTGAAGAAATTGATTTTTAGGTTTTATTTTCAATGATTGAACAATCTGTTTTCACAGTGTATATTTTTTTTCACATAACCGTAATGATTGCCTAAAACATTGCCGAAGACACCAAAACGATCTGACAAGCCGTTTTCAAGTTATTTTTTTAATGTGTTCAAGGTGTTTTTGCTTAGGCCCTTGTCAAAAGTTAGGCTTGAATCAAAATGGCAAACCAATGATGCAAATTATGTTTCTTGATCACAAAAAATGTTCATATAAGCAAAATTTCAGAGAAATAAAAAAATACAAAAATAAATCGACATTCGATTTCACAGAGAATTGCTCAGAAGAAGATATTTCACGGAATGCACTTTTTACCGGAATATGTTTCGCATAATGTCATTTGGTGGAATTCAGTTTGGATTAATTTACCATTAAACAGGCATTTCATTTGATCCCATCATTCGATCTTCTGAGCAAAGATACTGATGATATGCTGGGATATCGATCTTAGTTATCTATCTGCTCAGTAAACAAAGTGCAATGTTCGCCATGGAGAAAATTGTTTTCACTGCATTTGTTGTAGCAACGCCCTCGCAACCGAACCGCGCTGGCTATCAGGATCATCATCAAATGCTCAAATGATAATATCTTCTAGAGTGCTCTTTGATTAGGGATAATATTTTTGCACAAGCAAAGATGATACCTATCATGTGCTCAGATGATATTGCAATACCTGCCATTGAACTTATTAAAAAATTCTACATGATTACACTTGGATTGTGTTAGCCATTTTGGAGCTTTATTGGATCTTTTGTACTTTGAAGAATCTTCATTTCGGATCAGCTTTCTTTTAAAAATAGGAATGAAAGGAAGCGATTTATTTTCAATAACGCGTCTTCCCAACAGCAAATAGCAAACAAACCAAATCAGAATCTTGAGAGAAAAATTCACTTAACTGCAACTGCAAATTATTTTTTCCAACGTCTCTGGTGCGCGCTCGTGAACCGATTTATTTTCAATCATGTGCCTTTTCAAATACTAACAGCAACAAAACCAAAAGCACACAGGTAAAAGTTCTGAAAATTTCATGCTTGGTAGTTTAGTCAATCAGACTGTTTCAATTTAAATATTTAGTTAAAAAATAGCTGTACGGATTTTGATCTATTGATTCGAAATCCGCCCACTGTGGACGGATTTTGAGTCAGGAGTAGTTGATTTTATTCATTATTTTATTATGTTTTTCGTAATTTTTAATGAGTAAATGTGAAACACTTCAAAAGTAGAAGCCTTCATGCTCCTATGTCAATGAAAAACGTTTTATTTACATTCGATTCCTATATTCTAATGACTTTTTCATATACTAAGGTGCTTAAGTGTACGGATTTCGATGCCCCACGGTACTTGAATCGATGGTGGTCATCAGAAATGGTAACTGTGGCGATAGCAGTGGTTCAAATTAGTTCAATGTTAACAGTACCATTAGCATTCTAGTACCTACTTTTAGTCCTCTTCATGTTTTCAAAAAGCATAAAAAATTCGACCGGTCAGCCCAGAATCAGAATTCTTATGGTAAAATATAAACGACATTTCGAGGTGGCTCAAGCCAATTTAGTGTGTTTCGGCTATTTTCAATTTTCAAAAAAATCTCACAAAATATATAAAAAAAAATATATGTGATTCTGGGCTGACCGGTTGAATTTTTGTTACTTTTTGAAAACATGAAGAGGTCTTATACTGACAGAGCTTAATAAATGTTTCATTAAAAGTAGCTGTTGGCGCCGAATTGAAAAAAATATTTGAATAAGTCCGCATTCAATTCAGTTTTTACATCATATGAAGTAGAAGCGTGTAAATCGACCCAGCGTGTTGACACAAACTATGATTGAACTGCCCAAGAATTATCGCAAAATAAATTTTAATTAAAAATAAAGTTCGCTTTAACTAAGTTCATAACCCCGGTTTAATCCTCGGAATAAGGCAATTAACTTTGATTGAACTAAATTCGTTGTTAATGGAGTTTCATCACCGCTAGAAACCTATTGATTGATTTTCAATGGCTTCTATTGGTGAGATGAACTACCTAAGCTCAAATTGGAATGGAGCATTTTTACAAAGCATGATGAAGCACAGAATCGACAGTTATCGCAAGCGAGTGACAAGTATGAAATCGTATAGAAGTTGAAAAGTAAGCAGAGAGCCATTGAACTAGCCTGTCTTGGTATGATAGTTCCCACGCTATCAACCAAGCCGTTCCTGGGTGAATATTAGGCAAAATTACAGCGATTACAATTTCGTGTTGTTCCTCAATGATTCTTACTCCATTCTCAGTTGGATTTTATTTTCGACTCTATTTACTCCATGCTCAGTTGTATTTTTTTGTTTCATTTCGTGAAACAATATATAAATTATTCGTGCATACAAATAGATCAATTGCACCACCAAATTTTAACCGTAGCTACATTCAGCACACAGCATTTATAGTATACGTTTCACAAGTAAACCTGTGGATCTTTTTGAAGCTATATTTTTAATGAGTTACCAATCAAAAGTAAACGTTGAATTATCAACAGTACTTATTCGTGAAACTCCTCACCAAACTTAAAACACCTCACGAGAACGGGAACATTTTAAATTTAAAGTTACACTGACGCTTAATCATTTTTTTATCCTCTGTGTATCAGCCTTATGCGTAAAAAATATAAAAAAAAACTTTTCTCGTACCCGTTTTGCAGCGCACCACTATTTCTCTTATGCAAATATATTCCACAAATAACTAGGACGACCACAGGATAAGGCTTATTCACTATTCTAGACGGCACGAACTCGTGGAAATCTGACCATGCAAAAGTTTCCCTTCTCACACTCTTGCATACACAGATTCTTCTCAACAACACTCGGCAAGAACGAAGTTTTCCCTTCTTTTCCTTTTTCTTCACCAATCGCATTCACTTTGCATCCGCGCTGTCCTTATGCTTTATCCGACAAAAATCTGACGTCACTTTGTCGCGATGTCAACTCGATTCTTTCCCATTTCTATGTGTGTTTCACTCTCCATTCTGTCGTCCCATGGTTTATCCAATGCCCACTGGAACGTAGAAGTTGCACTTTTTCTTCTCGTTGCACCCAGCGCTTCACTCCAACCTCGGAGGGCTTATCAATCCATCCGGTGTAAAACCCTTTTTCGTGACCAAACTGGATCGTACCAGCGCAGCACTGGCCGGTCTGAAGCGGGCATTCACTGGCCTAGTTTCATTGAAAAGTAAAAACCATCCCCTTTGAACCTGATGAACCGACCGAGCGACCGACCTACCGACCGTCAGATTACAACCAACGGGAACGCACCGAGTGAAAACCGTCCCGCAACAACGGAGTCTACCGCACTACAGACGAGCACGGTTCAGGATCAACCAGATGAGAGCCTCCTTACCAACCGTGCACACATCCATCGCTGCCGCATCGCATCTCGAATGTGTCGCCAGCAGTCACAGTCGGTGGCTGCTGGCTAGCTGACAGCATCCAGCATCGAGTTCAGTAACAGCGCGATTTCCCGTTTTCCCATTTCCATCCATGCGCTTGTTCTTGTTCTCATTATTCGCTAATTCAGTGAGGTGTTTTAGCTCCGGAGAAGGTACCACCACGGCACTGGCTGTCAGTTCCCTGTTGTCATTGTTTTTCGGTGGATGCGCTCGGAGTCGGGTTGGTACGAAGTGGAATATCTCCCCTGGAGCTCAGAGCAGAGACCGATAGAGATGGAACTTCCGGTGAGATCCCCGCAGCAGCAGCAGCAGAGATGATGACGTTGGAGATGTGGATAATGATGGCGGTGAGTGTGTGTGCGAGATTCTGTCCGATTTATGTTCGGATAGAATGAAAGCATGCGAAGGAGTGTGGTAGGGAAAGGTTTGGTCGTAGAAGCGCTATTGCCTTCACTATGCCTATGATAATAACGAAAAGCTCGGTACTTTAGGCTTTATTATATTTGCTTCAAGTACTGTTACTCCCTCCAATGTGATACACATCAGGATTTTTTAGCAATGCAAAATTCCTTTCACTCAAAATATACAAATATTTGATAAAACAATAATGATTGCCAAAATTGAATGTATTGTGTTCAACTCTTTCTAACAGGTTTTTTTTTTAAACAAATGTTTTTCAAAGAACCTGATTTTCTGAATCTTTAGAAACATTTTGAGCAATTATCACTTGTTACACTTTCAATTATTTTTCTACAGATCCAGATCTACAAGTAGATCTCTAAGTATATACAAACCGTATACTTTACAAACGAATATGATATGAAATGTGGATTTTTTTTAATTTAAACCATATTCAATCTGTATACATATAAATGAAACGGTGTTCGTATCCGCATAACTTGAAAACGATTGGATGGATTTTCTTCATTCCTTCAGCAGATGTGAAAAACTAGAATCAAGATTCGTTTGGAAATTTCACATGAGAAGAACACGACGTATGTTACCGCCTATTATGGCATTATCTGCTAGATAAGCATTTGCGGTATTTCGTAAACATTTCGTTTTAGGGCATTCGAAACGAAAAACAAACGCGGAATTCCGCAGAATTTGAGTATGGCGAAATCTGATATTCTGATTTCGTTTCGTATCGTTTAATTTCAAAAATTTCGACAGCAAAATCATACGAAATTAAACGGAATTTTGCGGAATTTCAGAATAAACTTCTAATTTTTCAAATTTTCATATCATAAAGAAAATTCGGCTGCGCAGCTGAATAAAGCCATTCAAACTATATTTGGAATTTTATACATATAAACTCAATAACCAAATCTCACCACGTAATAAAAAATCTGTATCTTAAACAGAAACGCATTTAGCTTTCCACATAAAAATTTCTTTGTTTTGTTTTGCTGAAATTGTTCGTAAAACGTAGTGCATAATCTGTTAATAAGAGTCTGTCTCATTTGTAGAATTAAACTGAAATTAATCTTTAAAGTGACATTTCAATAAGCATATGCCAAATCATTCCGTGCCGATAGTTCGAACGAGCCAGACGTGTGTGCTGTGTCTCATCGCGGGTTTTGTTCGGTAGTGCGTGTCTATTGTGTGGTGCCTACCTACGGATCCAAGGCGATTACTGTCGGCGAGCGAAGTAGCTGCTTCTGGCGACGCCAGTGAAGCAGGTTATTGTTTCTGCTGCTACCTACAGCAGCAGCGCAGATAAGTGGAAGGCATTGTTTTATTATTCTCCCATCTCTCTGATACAGAGAGGAATTAATTATAATAAAGTAAATTAGTTTTTTTATATTTTTTCTAATTTGCTATTAGTTCTAAGTTAGCATAAGAATTAATTGTCCTTCCACCTTGCGAGGTGAGAATGGAGGCAGAGACTATGGGGGGCGATAGTCCTCCAAAAGATGTGCGCACACGATTGTACCATGCGGCTTCGCCTGGGCCTTGGGTTGTTTACTTTCGGCAGAAAGTGAAAAGTCTAGACTTTCTCGGCATTAAGCGAGATTTGACGCGTCGTTTTACGAAGCTTGATTTTAAGCAGATCAACAGGAACAAGCTACGAATCACCGCACCTACATATCAGGTGGCGAACGAAATTGCTAAAGACAAGGCCTACAATGTAGAATATTTAGTTTATGTCCCCTCGCGGGAGGTCGAAATCGAAGGTGTGATCAACGCAGCGAGCCTGACTTGCAAGGATGTACTTGCGGGAAAAGGCCGCTTAAAGAACGCAATGGAGTCTACCGTGGATATTCTGGATTGCAAGGAATTGCATTCAGCAACCATGGTAGATGGTATATTCTAAGTCAGGCTCGCTTCGGGTGACGTTTGCCGGTTCGATTCTCCCAAAATATGTCGATTTAGAGAATATGTTGTTTCCGGTGCGTCTTTTTGTACCAAGGGTATTTAACTGTACCAATTGCAAACAACTTGGTCACACTGCCGAGTTTTAGGACAACAAACCACGTTGTGGTAAATGTTTCGAAAGACATCGGAGGAATCCTGCCAGCAACAAGCCACAAAATGTGCTTATTGCGGTTTGGATCCTGCCCATGGTTTGCAAGATTGCCCGGTGTACAGAAAGCGCACCCAAAAGTGAAGCGCTCGTTGGTACAGCGCTCCAAGCAGACTTATGCGGAAATGGTTAAAGCGCAAGACACATCCGCCGATACCACTGCAAAGGCTGCTATTTCAGCTACCGTTCAAGTAAGTGATTATTATGATTCCATATGCATTGACGAATTGGACTCTGACGCAGCTGATATGGATGATTCTACGGAGGTACACGTGCCCGAAAAGAGGAAGCAACCGTCTTCCCTGGATCGCGCCGTAAGAAATCAAAAGTCATCCATAAAGCTTGCCCAAATTTGAAGGCAATGGGGATTATTTAAAATCCTGAAGCAACCTGTCTTCACTGCTCCTTTGGACCCATCTTGCAGCAAGACATTCCCGCCATTGCCCAAAACCGATGTTTCCAAGAAACATCCGGCTAGGAGAATCAATGAAAGAAAACTACAATTCGTTCTTCCCAAAAAGTACTCCGTCCAAGCGAGGATTGATCTCCTTTGAGGACCTTGTGGACCGTTTTGAATTTATTCAATATTCCGAATTCATTGAGGCCAATCATTGACCTCTTTATACCAACAGTGGAAAGTTATCTGAAGCAATTGACTGTTTCATGGCCCTTCTTGCAGGAATTGTATCTTTCGATGGATAATACGGCCATACAAGATACAATCACTGTGCTGCAGTGGAACTGTCATAGTCTAAAAAATAAATTGGACGTGTTCAAGTTTTTGATTCGCAATTCCGATTGTGACATATTTGCACTCTGTGAAACATGGCTTTCTTCCGAAGACGAAATCAACTTCCACGATTTTAATATTATTCGCCAAGATAGGAATGATCATTATGGTGGCGTTCTTTTGGGGATCAAAAAATGCTACTCCTTCTACAGAATTCCCATTCCGACTGTTCCCGGCTTAGAAATCGTCGCATGCCAAGTAAATGTGAAGAATAAAGATCTTTGCATAGCTTCAGTGTACATTCCTCCAAATGCCTCTATTAATCGTCGACATTTTTGGAGCGCAGTCTCCTCCTATCATCTCCAGTATTGATATTGGGTGATATGAACGCACATGGTATTGGATGGGGCGAAACGTATGACGATTATAGAGCGCCTATTTTCTATGATTTGTGTGACGATTTCAATTTGAATATTTTGAACACTGGTGAAGTAACTCGAATAGGACCAAATGGTCAACAAAGCCGTATTGATCTGTCTTTATGTTCAAATTCACTATCGTTAGATTGCACGTGGAAGGTTATCCAAGATCCCCACGGTAGTGACCATATGCCGATAGTTACTACAATTAAAAGTAGCTATCAACAATCTGAGCCAGTTAATGTTCCTTTCGACCTCACGAAGAACATTGACTGGCAAAAATTTGCATCGGCGGTAAATATTGGTATTGAATCAACTGATGTTCTTCCACCGCTAGATGAATATCGATTCCTTACCGAATTAATTAAAAAAAGCGCACTAGAAGCTCAGAAACGACGCGTTCCAAGTACATCTGTCATAAGAAGACCAGCCACTCCTGGATGGGATGATGAATGTACTAAGTTGTATTCTGAGAAATCTGATGCCTTCAAGGCCTTCCGTAAACACGGAAGGTCTGAGCTTTTCGAAGAGTATTTGAGGCTTGAAAGAAAGCTCAAAAATCTTCTCAAGGCTAAAAACGTAGCTACTGGCGACGTTTTGTCGAGGGACTATCGCGAGAAACCTCAATGACAACACTTTGGAAAACGGCCCGCAACATGCGGAACCGCACTTCCACCAACGAGAGTGAAGAATACTCCAATCGATGGATATTCAACTTCGCAAAAAGGTCTGCCCAGATTCCGTACCAGCAGAACCGCTATTTCGAGAATCAGTCAATGATCCCGGTTCTTTGGGTGGACCATTCTCAATGCTGGAACTTTCTATGTCTCTTCTTTCATCGAATAACTCTGCTCCGGGATGCGATAACATCAAATTCAATCTTCTGAAAAACCTACCAGATATCGCAAAAAGACGATTACTTGACCTGTACAACTGTTTCATGGAGTACAACATTGTGCCACCTGAATGGCGACAGGTCAAAGTAATAGCTATTCAAAAGCCTGGGAAACCAGCGTCTAATCACAATTCATACCGACCGATCGCCATGCTATCGTGCATGAGAAAATTATTGGAGAAAATGATCCTTTCAAGAATTGATCATTGGGTCGAAGAAAATGCATTGCTTTCAAATACTCAGTTTGGATTTAGAAAGGGAAAGGAACAAACGATTGTCTAGCGTTGCTTTCTTCAGATATACAACTGGCCTTTGCGCACAAGGAGCAATTGGCTTCAGTATTCTTGGATATTAAGGGCGCTTTTGATTCAGTTTCCATTGAAGTACTGTCAGACAATCTGCACAGTAATGGACTACCTGTATTTTTAAATAATTTCTTGTACAATTTGTTGTCAGAAAAACAAATGAACTTCACACTCGGCACTCTGACAACTTCCAGAAATAGCTACATGGGCCTTCCCCAAGGATCATGTTCAAGTCCCTTGCTTTATAATTTCTATGTTAAAGATATTGACATTTGTTTGGAAGAACAATGCACGCTCAGACAACTTGCAGATGATTCCGTGGTCTCTCTAAGAGGTCCATGTGCAGATGTCTTGCAAGGACCATTGCAAAGTACCCTAGATAATCTGACTGTTTGGGCCAGACATCTAGGGATCGAGTTTTCACCGCAAAAAACTCAGTTGGTTGTGTTTACTAAGAAGCGGTATCCTGCTCAACTGAAACTCAAGCTGTTGAATGATGACATCAACCAATCTTTATCTTCTAAATACCTTGGGGTCGTGTTTGATTCCAAATGTACCTGGAAACTCCACATTGAGTATTTGATACAAAAATGCCGGAAAAGGATCAATTTTCTACGTTCTATCTCCGGAACATGGTGGGGTGCTCACCCGGAAGACCTCATCAAACTCTATAGAACGACTATTCTCTTTGTTTTAGAGTATGGCTCCTTCTGCTTCCTCTCAGCAGCTGATTGCCACCTGATCAAATTGGAACGAATTCAGTATCGTTGTTTGCGTATTGCCCTTGGCTGCATGCATTCAACGCATAACATGAGCCTGGAGGTGCTTGCTGGAGTCACTCCTTTAAAGCACCGTTACTGGGAGCTCTCACTTAGAATACTCATCAAATGTGGAACAAGTAACACACTTGTTCTAGATAACTTCGATAATATGCTTGAACTAACATGTCGTTCAAGATTCCTTAGAGTATATCTCAACTACATATCATCAGATCTTTGTCTTCCGTGTTATAATCCTCCTCGAGTTCACTTCACCAACGACAGTTCCTCAATTGTATACGATCTGTCCATGAAACATGCTATTCAAGGAATACCAGATCATCTTCGACAAATATCTATTCCCTCACTTTTTTCTGAAAAATATGAACATGTCAATTGCAACAACAGATATTTCACTGATGGTTCTCGCATCAACGGATCCACTGGTTTCGGTGTTTTCAATGTAACTTCAACCACCTTCCAAAAACTTCAGGAACCGTGTTCGGTTTATGTTGCTGAGCTGGCAGCAATTAACTTCGCTTTAGCGATAATTTCCAATCAGCCCGTAGACCATTATTTCATCTTCTCGGATAGTCTTAGTTCCATCGAGGCACTCCGGTCGATGAAACCTGTTAAGCACGCATCTTACTTTCTTACAAACATAAGAGAGCAGATGCGTGTTTTGGTCGAAAGATCATTCAAGATTACCTTTGCTTGGGTCCCTTCTCACTGCTCAATCTACGGCAATGAGAAGGCAGACTCGCTGGCAAAGGTGGGCGCACAGGAAGGTGAGGTTCATGATAGACAATTCTCGAGCAACGAGTTTCTCCCATTAGTCCGTCAGAGTACTCTTCAAAGTTGGCAAAGAAATTGGACACACAACGAACTTGGACGGTGGCTATTTTCTATAGTTCCAAAAGTTTCTGGGCGAGCGTGGTTCAGAGGTGAGGACTTAAGTCGAGGCTTCATCCGCACGATGTCGAGGCTTATGTCCAATCACTATTCACTAAACGCTCATCTGTACAGAATAAACCTTGTCGATAGCAACTTATGTAGGTGCGGAGCCGGTTATGATGACATCGATCACGTAGTTTGGTCCTGCTCGGAAAATGACGCCTCCAGAGAGCAATTATTGGATACCCTAGTGGCCCGAGGTAAACAACCCTTCAGGGAAGTTCGAGGTGTTTTGGGAGATCGTGATGTGGTCTATATGCAGGCCATTTATAGTTTTCTTTGTGCTTCTGATATCAAAATCTAATATTGTTTTTTTTCTTTCTTCAAAGTTTTTTTTTTTGTGTGTTTAGTCTCTGCTTTCTGTTCCATAGAGCACCATAGCTCTTGCCATCCGGAAGATGCTCCCAGTTGAACCATTCCTTGAGCACGACGACACGCCACATCGTCCCTACCGCCAAATACCCGGATGAGAAGCTGAAATTCCCTGATCCAAACTCCTTAGCCCTGTCCATCCTTAAACATTGTAAACTAACCTCGAGTCACCACGAGTACGCTGGCTCCTACCCTCTCTTACTAACAAAAATAAAGGATATTGATTTTATATATCGCAAAGAACCATGGCTCCGTAAAGTGTTATACACGCCTGAGCCTACCAAATAAACGAACTTGGAAAAAAAAAAAAAAAGCATATGCCAAACCCAAAAATTTCGTTTCAGGTGGTTCGAAACGAAACTCCGCGGAATTTCGCAAAATTTAAGCATGGCGAAATCTGACTTCTTGATTTCGTTTCGTTTCGTTAAATTCCAAAAAAATTCGCAAGAAAAAACAAGCTTTTAACGAAATTTAGCGGAATTTCCAAAACAAATTTAAACTTATACAATATTTTATATAATCAAACATTTCGGCTGTGCCGCTGAGCAAACTAAAAGAAAGCTGTTTTCAAAACTTAATGTTATACACAGTTTTCTATTAAAGCCTACTACATTTTGAGTCCACAAATACGTATTTAGTTTTCTTCTATAAAACGTCTTCAGTGTTTTGTTACAAACGTTTAACAGAAAACAAAAAATATCTTTGGGATATCCCATTTGTAACAAGAGTGGTCCGACATAATATTTGAGACGTCAGGCTTAGAGTGAAACTGTAATCAGTCAAGACTTTTGAGCGCCTCTTTCCTTTGAAAGTCCGTTTTTTACCTCCGCTTAGGCCTCAAACCAGGTTTAGTTTTTTTTTGTTTAATATCTTGGCTGTGCATATGCACAGCACATGTTTCGAAATGGACAAATTGATATGAAATTTGCGAAAAAGAATCCACGTGTCTTGGAGGGACTCGAACCCTCAACCTCCTACTCTCTAGATAGGCGTGATAACCCCTACACAACAAGACCACTTAAAGGTCACGTTTGCGGAAAAGCCATCAGAATCCGAGTACCAACCTCCACCGCGGTTAGCTCTCTTTTTTGCAAATTGAATATCTTTCGGATGCTTGATTTGTCCAATCTCCTCATGTGCTTTACTGTTGTAATCCACAGTCAAGCGAGTGCACATTGTTTATTAAACGAGAGGATCGCACTCCATGCCTCCCAACAACAGGCTGGGCGGGCTGGTATAGAATGCGGATCAATCGCACTCTGCTGTGCCAAAGGCTTGCTTGGCTAAAGCATTTGATGAGTTTGATTGCCTTACGTAAGCTGTCGCGTGTACTCAGACGACTAATGACGGTGGAAGACCGACACTTGATTACAATTAATTGCAGTAGTAATAGTAGTAAAATTCTTCTTTATTTAAAACATTTTTTGTTCTACAATCATTTTATACATGTACAGTGATCGGCCGGCTTGGCCCTCCAACTTCAATTGTTATTATTATTATTATTATGCTATTACTTAATTTTTAAAATATAATGTGTCATGACGGCCTTCAGGAGGCGCTAGTGTTTTTTAAAATTTGATAACCTAACTACTATGTACACTAAACCTTTTCGCTAAATCACGCAAGGAAATCCCAAAATGATTCCGAACTGCTCTGCAGACGTTCACTTGTAGTTTCTGGTCGTATGTTCCACTTCTACGATTGTTTTGTTCTACGCGATCCAGCAATAGTGTTTCCCGATAACGTTTGACAGTTTTTACTGTTAATTTTGCTTATTTTAGATACTTTGAAATCATTCCTCCTGACCATGTTGGATTTCCAATGTGAGTGTGCAAAATTTGTTCCCATCTCACGCATTCCATTTTCGATAACTTTTGAACTTGAGCATCAATACTGATAAAACTTTCACCATAAATTAAACAAACCTTCCGCAACGATGTGATGTATTTTACCTTTCGGTACGGCCACCAGAGGCGCTACAGTAATTTGAAAGAAACGGCCAAATACTAAGTGGATCGAGCTTTAATATTGTAAACGGAAACGGTTGGTATGTCCCCATTCTATGGCTTGAATGTGGAATCAAATTATGAAAAGATTTTAACAGAACTTCTTCGACAACGCTGCACAGTGGGCCTAACCGCCTTCATCTTTGAACTACATTCATGATGTACAGTTCGATTTGGTTGCAGCAACTCCAATGTGACTGGATTTGGTCGCATATGAGTAACAGTGACTGATATGTGACAAGTGTGCTACTCGGGGTGCTCCGAGCACAAATATTGACAAGAAAATAATAAAAATAGTCGATTCTATCATTTTCCATGATTCTTACAAATGATGGATGTGTATATCTAAAATAGACTTACTAATATAAAACTGAACTGATATAAAATATATCAGATTCGTGAACACACGCCTTATGACCGGGCGATTTTTTGATTTTGGTACTGCCACTTTTAAGTATAATTCTCCAAATGAGACACACTCTAAAATAATAATGCTCAGTGACGTAAACATAATTTGTATATCTCATCGTTTTAGTATGCTCTATTTTTATTTAAGTTGACTGAGTTGTGTAAGTAATATGTAATGTATTATGAGGCGTTGGTTCGATCTGTGCGCTATTTTGTGCAAACTCTTCGAAGTGTGGCAGGGCTCGTTTTGGTAAACGGTCTGCCGTGTATAGCGTGTAGTTTGATTTAAAAAAAAACAAACAAAAAACGATGAATATTTTAATTATCTTTCTGATTAACTTAGGGAGCGTCCACAAATTACGTAACGCTTAGAGGGGGGAGGGGCCAAGCGAAGTGTGACGATCCATACAAAATTTTCAGATGTTTCTTACAAAAAGTGTAAGGGGGAGGTTGGGATTAAAAATTGTCCAATTTTTGGGTATATAATTAATGGATCTTCCCTTACTCACCCGCACAAAGCAAAACTAAATTTCGACGAGCGACCGATTGCTCTGCTTACTGGAGAATCTGAAACACGAGAAATCATGCACTGAACTGATTTTTTTTACCGGCCGCGCAATGCAGAACACTATATCGGCAGATCGAGCGATCGTTCTGCTGTCCGAAACAAGAGAAATCTCGCACTGAACTCTATTAAAATGCTATAAAATTGAATGAAATAAAAACTGAGGGTGTATTCGTTAATATTTCGAAAATTGTTTAGTTACTCAAAATTACCTTCCTATAACTTCAGTAGAACCTTAAGACCTTCAACTTTAGTTGAGGCTCAAGTTCCCAATACTATCTTAATTTTCCAGATTTGTTACATTTCCACTGGATCGAATCTCCAGGCTCATGATGGAATGGAGAACGTTTTACGGGGCGCCGCCAGGCTATGCGAGGCGAATAGGCTGAACCCGGGACTGTCCCGCATAATCCGGGACGTTTGGCTACTGTAACCTAATGCCTACATGCAGATAGCGTAATGGTGTTGCTAGAGTAAGCGCATCCCACGGCTATTATTGTTAAGGTTCGACTCCCACCGCAGCGCACCATAGAAGTGAGTGAGAAGTGAAGTGATGAGCTTGATTTACTGCCCGTAGTTGTTACTCCATTATGTCAAGTCAATGTCAAGTGAAGTCAGTCAAGTCAAGAAGCAAGTCAATGTAGGGAAGGGGGAGGAAATGATGATGCAATCACACGCCCACTGCAAGCCGAATATACCTCTGCACTTGCGACGAGCACATACGGAATTTACTGGAATTTTTAGGTTAGGTTCGAGAGGCAGAGGTCCGTCCTGGTTGACGAGCTGCCAATGTGATAGATAGGAGAAATAAACTAATGGAATTTCTAATTGGATATAGGAAACAAGCTTTTGGTTCATTTCCAATTCTAGCAGCTACCTGCTAGAACAAATCAAGTTGAAGATATATGATAGAAATGGAAACGGTATGGAAGTCCATTTCCAGTTCTAGCGATTTCTAGAACACGAGAAATATAGATAAAGATACAAAGTAGGAGAATGGAACGGATCTGGGATTGAACTCACGACCTTCTGCGTATGAGGCAGAAGCAGTAGCCATATGACTATCAAGCCCGTTTTGAGTGATGAAACGAAAAAATCTGAAGGGTTATGTACAAGACACGACCGCCCAACGTAAACTACGTAAAACAGTTTGGTGCATGGAGGAATGTAGTTATATTTAAAGATAATTCATTCGATTACATATGTCTTTGGTTTAGAACAAAATTACCTTAACTTAAAATATAAAAAATGGTTGGATACCGTAGTCAGGGGTGACGTCAGCTCCCTCACCGACAGTCTGGAGGTCGGATAATAAAATCGTTCAAAAAGGTCACTTATAATTAAATTTTATTGTTCTCATTCATTTATTTCATTTTCATTTATTTAGTTAACATCTAAACAGATAACACTGAATCAACAATTTGACGCCACAATGCACGGTTCGAGGCCGCATCCTCGATACGCCCCACGCTCGCCAAGTCGTTCTGCACCTGGTCTGCCCATCTCGCTCGCTGCGCTCCACGCCGTCTCGTACCTGCCGGATCGGAAGCGAACACCATCTTTGCAGGGTTGCTGTCCGGCATTCTTGCAACATGTCCTGCCCATCGTACCCTTCCGGCTTTAGCTACCTTCTGGATACTGGGTTCGCCGTAGAGTTGGGCGAGCTCATGGTTCATTCTTCGCCGCCACACACCGTCTTCTTGCACACCGCAAAAGATGGTCCTAAGCACCCGTCTCTCGAATACTCCGAGTGCTTGCAAGTCCTCCTCGAGCATTGTCCATGTTTCATGTCCGTAGAGGACAACCGGTCTTATAAGCGTCTTGTACATGACACATTTGGTGCGGTGGCGAATCTTTTTCGACCGCAGTTTCTTCTGGAGCCCGTAGTAGGCCCGACTTCCACAGATGATGCGGTTTCGTATTTCACGACTAACGTTGTTGTCAGCCGTTAGCAAGGATCCGAGGTAGACGAATTCCTCGATCACCTCGAAGTTGGTCGAAAAAGTGACTATGTGGTTGTGCTGGTTGAAACAGTAACACATTCTCACATCCATTTGACCCGTTGTCTCCCCGACGACGGTACGATAACTTCAAATTTTAACTTTAAAAGCCCAAGTGGTAATGGTGCTTTTCGCGATTCCAACTGTGCATTTGGCTTAGAGTAAAATCAGTAGTAATTCAGTTTCATTCCAAATTTCTGCGGCAAAACAGAACAAACTCGCTGGTTTCCCCAGCTTTGTTCCATTCGTGTTTTAAAATGATCGAATAAATAAAATAATTATATTGCTGCCAGGAAAGGCGCCGTAATCGCAAAGAGGATTGATCAGTAGTTAAATGGATCTTTCAAACACCAAAATAATTGACAAATATTTGAATCTCGTGATTCATTCGTGGTTCAAACATGCAGAAAATAGAACTGAGCGTTAACCGATTCAATCCGGATGGGTCATATATGACCCAAGACGAAAATCAGTTGTCAAAAATCAGTTTTAAGAGATAGAGCCTTGCTTTCTTCAGCAAAAATGTTCAAAATTAACGTTCCATCCAGGAAAAATATTGCCCAGGTCAGGTTATGGTCACTAGGATGATCTAGAGCATCCAAACTATCCTTGAGTTCTAATTTTGGTGTTCTAAGGAATCAACACCATTTTTACCACATTCTGATTAAATAATTGGAATTCAAATGCTTTATGATAATATCCCGCACCTGTCCTGCAGTATATCAGATCTTTTTCAATACCTAAGATACTCCAAACAGTTCTTGAACTCAGATCTTAATATTCAAATCGTTCAACAAAAAGATCTACGATGTCCCCACTATTTTTATGAGTTGGGACAGCTCCACGGTTCTTCTTTACACCATTACAGACACACCACAGAATTCGTTCGGCATCTACGGCACTCCAAACTATCCTTGAGTACAGATCCTAATATTCAAATCGATCAACATGCAGATCTTCGATGTCCCCACTAGTTTTATGAGTTGGAATAGCTCCAGGATACCTCGTAACATAATTACAGACACACCACATAATTCGTTCAACATCTACGACACTCCAAACTATCCTTGAGTACAGATCCTAATGTTCAAATCGATCAACATGCAGATCTTCGATGTCCCCACTAGTTTTATGAGTTGGAATAGCTCCAGGATACCTCGTAACATAATTACAGACACACCACAGAATTCGTTCGATATCTACGACACTCCAAACTCTCCTTGAGTACAGATCCTAATATTAAGATCGATCGATATGAAGATCTTCGATGTCCCACTATTTTTATGAGGTGGAATAGCTCCGCGATACCTCGTAACACCATTACAGGCACACCAGAGTTCGTTAGACATCTACGGCACTCCAAACTTTCCTTGAGGACAGGTCTTAATATTCAAATCGATCAACATGAAAATCTTCGATGTCCCCACTAGTTTTATGAGTTGGAATAGCTCCAGGATACCTCGTAACATCATTACAGACACACCACAGAATTCGTTCGACATCTACGACACTCCAAACTCTCCTTGAGTACAGATCCTAATGTTCAAATCGATCAACATGCAGATCTTCGATGTCCCCACTAGTTTTATGAGTTGGAATAGCTCCAGGATACCTCGTAACACCATAACAGACACTCCACAGAATTCGTTCGACATCTACGACACTCCAAACTATCCTTGAGTACAGATCCTAATATTCAAATCGATCAACATGCAGATCTTCGATGTCCCCACTAGTTTTATGAGTTGGAATAGCTCCAGGATACCTCGTAACATCATTACAGACACACCACAGAATTCTTTCGATATCTACGACACTCCAAACTCTCCTTGAGATCAGATCCTAATATTCAAATCGATCAACATAGAGATCCTCGATGTCCCCACTAGTTTTATGAGGTGGAATAGCTCCGCGATACCTCGTAACACCATTACAGGCACACCAGAGTTCGTTCGACATCTATGGCACTTCAAACTATCCTTGAGTACAGGCCTTAATATTCAAATCGATCAACATGAAGATCTTCGATGTCCCCACTAGTTTTATGAGTTGGAATAGCTCCACGGGATTTCGTGACACCATTATAGACACATCACATAATTCGTTTGACATCTACGACACTCCAAACTGTCTTTGAGCGCAGATCCTTATATTCAAAACGATCAACATGAAGATCTCCGATTTCTAAACTATTTTTACGAGATGGAATAGCTCCACGGAACTTCGGTACACAGTAAGATATACACCACAGAATTCGTTGAACATGTACGACACTCCAAACTCCAAACAAGCTCAGATCCCTATTTACAAATCGATCAACTAGAAGATCTTTGATGTCCCCACTATTTTTATGAGTTGGAATAGCTCCATGAGACTTCATTAACGATCCGCATAGAGATCTTCGATGTCTCAACTATTTTTATGAGTTGTAATAGCTTCACTGGATTTGGTTACACTATTAGAGACACGCCACAGAATTCGCTCGACATCTACGACACTCCAAACTGTCTTTGAGCTCAGATCCCAATATTCAAATCGATCAACACGAAGATCTTTGAGGTCTCCACTATTTCCATGAGTGGAAATAGCTCCACGGGACTTCGATACACCATTATAGATACAGTACAGAACTCGTTGAACATCGACGACACTCCAAACTGTCCATGAGTACAGATCTCAATACTCAAATTAATCAACATGAAGATCTACGTCATCCCATCTATTTTTATGAGTTGGAATAGCTCTACTGGACTTCGTTACACCATTATAGACACATTGTAGAATTCGTTGAACATGTACGACAATACAAATTGTCCATGAGTTCAATTCTTTATATTCAAATCGATCAACAAGAAGATGTACGATGGTCTAGCATGAATTTACCGCCAAAAAATTGTATGGTGAAGGACATCTAGGGAAGATCGATATAGTACGTACAATTACTATTTTCAACACCCCTCTCCTCTTCGCCACTTCTTGTAATGAACCTCTAGTTTTTTTATTATTCGTCACGTAATTTGTGAATAACCACCTTACACAAATTTCATCAATAATGAGAGCATTTCTCGAAAAAAAAATGCTATGACCTGTTACCTGTTAGTCTACTAAATATTTTTTCAATGAAGAAGATTATTATTGAGAAACTTAACTATTGATTCCTTTTGGTACACTGCTTTCAAAAAGTTTACTCCTAGTGTGCTGCATGTTTGCAGCAGTGCACCAGAGCTTAACATGTCGATTCGAAAGTTTTACTGAAACGCCTTCTGTTGACGATCTCGCAGAATCACATCAAATGGTTGCAGAGGAACTGAGAGAGAGATTTTTTAGCAACATGATTTAGCTATTACATTTAATTCATTTTGGGATTAGTATGGAGAAAAGCATTTGAAATGAAATTTTGTGATATTATTCATACGTAAATTACTTTACTCTTACATATAAATGTTAGTCTTAGTAACATCCACTTCCGTGCAATACTGAAACCAATTATATTGTCGATTGAATGTATTGCTCGCAAAGCTTTATTCAGTTCTTGGTACGCAATCCTCATTTATTGGTTAGACTGTCATCTCATGATACCCCTTGGTGGTTTCAATACGTATAGAATGGTAAACACTTGGGTAAACATATCGTATAAAATATATAATATGTATAATAAGTATGAAACAAGTAAGTATGAGAGTACCAACGCCTTCAGGGTGCAACTTACTCTAATTCTGATCGATTATGGAGTAGCAATAATTCACATGTATAGCCCAGCCGGTCATCAAGAGACGCCGTGGTACCAAGCTTTATTCTATAACACTTCTTCTTCTTCTTCTTATTGGCATTACATCCCCACACTGGGATAGAGCCGCCTCGCAGCTTAGTGTTCATTAAGCACTTCCACAGTTATTAACTGCGAGGTTTCTAAGCCAGGTTACCATTTTTGCATTTGTATATCATGAGGCTAGCACGATGATACTTTTATGGCCAGGGAAGTCTAGACAATTTCCAATCCGAAAATTGTCTAGACCTGCACCAGGGATCGAACCCAGCCACCCTCAGCATGGTCATGCTTTGTAGCCGCGCGTCTTACCGCACGGCTAAGGAGAGCCCCTCTATAACACTATAGATGATAAATGAAACGAAAAAATTGCGGATGCGATGTTTGTGATCACAATAACACGTTTATTTTTCGTACTTACGTATTGTGTACGTAATTATGTCTATTTGAGCAATTCCAACTAACAAGATTTTTATATAATGGTGTAATGATGTTCCATGATGGTTCTCCAACTAACAAACAAGCTTCAGAATCCATGAATCACTATGTTGGTCTTTTAGACCTCCAATATCTGAACTCATGTATGGCGCCGTAAATATTCCGGGAATGTTATGATTTGTATATACTGGTATATTGATGTTCCATGGGGTTTCTACAACTGACACACACGCTCAGGATCCTATGATTCACTCTGTTGGCCTCGTAGACCTCCAATATCTGAACTCAAAAATCGTTTGGAGTACCGTAGATATTATTCTTGGAGTGTTTCAATTTTCATATACTGGTGTAATGATGTCTCATGGGTTTTTTCCAACTAACACATAAGCTGAGTTGCCTTTGAATCACTCTGTTGGTCTTGTAGACCCCCAAGGTCTGAATTCAAGAATGATTTGGAGTACCGTAGATACTCTGGGAATATTGTATTTTGTATATACTGGTGTAATGATGTTCCATGAGGCATCTCCAGCTAACACACAAGCTCGAAATCAATGAATCACTCTGTTGGTCTTGAAGACCTCCAGTATCTGAACTCAAGAATGACTTGGATTACCCCAGGAACTCTGGGAATGCTGTGATTTGCATATTCTGGTGTAATGATGTCCCAAGGGGTTGCTCCAACTAACGTACAAGCTCAGGACCCTATGAATCACTCTGTTGGTGTTGTAGAACTTCAAGATCTGAACTCAAGAAAGGTTTGGAGTACCGTAGATATTCTGGGAATGTGGATGTTTTTATATATTAACATAATCACGTCCCATGGGGTTTTTACAACTAACACACAAACTATGGAACCTATGAATCACTCTGTTGGTCTTGTAAGCCTGATCTGAACTCAAGAATGGTTTGGAGTATCGTAGATATTCTGGGAGTCTTGTATTTTGTAAATATTACTGTAATAATGTTCCATGGGGCTCCTCCAACTATTACACAAGCTCGGGAACCTATGAATTGCTCTGTTGATCTTGTAGACCTCCAAGATATGAACTCAAGAATAGTTTGGAGTACCGTTTATGTTTTGGTAACACTGCGATTTGATAATAAAATAGTTTAATTATGTCTCAAGTAGCAATGCCAACTTCAAATAAGGATTGAGGCCCCGTAAAACGCTTTTTTGTTTATGTAGATCATCAAGAACTGAACTCAAGGAAGGTTTGGAAGCCCTAGAAGATCTCAAAAAAATTATTTTACCCCATATTTCTACTTTTTCATGGTTTGCATATGTTTTTGAAGCAGAATGTCCAAAATTTATGTTGAAATACGACGAAAAAAAAATCCGGATTGAATCGGTTAAACCAGTTTTAAGTTTTTGACAGTTGAATAGTATAAAAAATTAATATAGAACAGCTGCTGGGAAAATGAATGTTTCAGATTCATATTCAAAATGACTGCTCGAACAATTTTAATCTTTGCTGATTTTGTTCTTAATGTGGTTAAGGCAGCTAAAGGTTGATAAATTGCTTACATTTGCATTACATTTTCAAAGAAGAAGCCTTAGAGCAGCACCCCCTTTTCCTATCTGCAACGTTTATTTATCGAAAGCGTTCCAACTGTATATCTTGATTTTTTGTACATCACTAGTGTAGTAATATTCCTGATGGTCCCGTAGGAGTTTCTGAACTCCACCACCACCCCATACGCTTCATTTGGCGATGGGAGGCTTACAAGACAGTTTATCATATTTGATATTTTTTTGTTCTGGTTATATTTACTATCACTTTATTCGTCATATCTTCTATATCTGCTTAGCTCCCGCGTATGTCCATCAACTGTTATCTTTATATCAAAGTATTGCTTTTCATATAGTCTGTGCATTTTTGTCTGAATCTCATCTCATTTGTTTCCATTTTCATTTCGTCTGGTAGCATGTTAAATAGTTTAAATCCTTTAAAAAATAGCGAATTTTGAGTTCCTGTCATTGTCAATTTCGGTAAGCGAAAGTCATTTACTCTTCTCGTATCATATCCATGTATATCCGTTCCATATCGCACGTGGTCTGTAAGATATTTAGGAGTCAACCTATTTTTAATCTTGAAGACAAAGATCAGTGTTCGTAGAGTGATTCTTTCTTCTACTGATATCCATTGCAAAATGTTTCTCATTAGCCTACTTGGAGTTGTCCTGTTGCACCCTAAAATCAGACGCATCGTTCTATTTTGCACAGTCTGCATTCTCTTTTTTTGTCGTTTAGAGGCTAAAAATAGTATCGAGGGGCAATATTCAAAGTGCGGAGCAATCAATGTTTTATATAACATAACTTTGTTTTCAAACAGTAGATACTTGTTTATTTTACATAATAATCCGTATTTTGATGCAGTTTTTCGTATAACATAATCTATGTGCTCGTTAAAATTTAGTTTTTCGTCAACCATCACTCCGAGATATTTGACTACCTGTACTTGCTCAATGGCTTCATCGTCGATCGAGAGGCTATCCGTAAAACCATCAACGTGTTTATTGGTAATAATCATGTATTTTGTCTTTTTGACGTTCAGTTTCAATTTTTTAAACTTCAACCATTCAGTCAACTCTTTTAGTTCCTGCTTCATCCTTGCATAAGCCACTTCAAAATCTTCTGCTACAATGAATAATACTGTATCATCAGCGAATAAGTTTATGTCACCTCCCTCAACTCAATATATAGGTGGAAATAGTAGAGTATGATTTTTAAATATGCAGAAATACTATTTTGAAATAAAAATAACTCTTTAATTGATGTTGTTAAAAGAAATTCGAATAATTTTTCGAGAGTGTCCATTAGGGTGGCTCAAAAACACTTTTTAAATTTTTTTGATGGGCCGCCCTCTTATTCGGTTCTATTTGATGCCCTGATGCTCTGGACAAAATTTCAGCCAAATCGGTCAACGTTTGGGCGGTGCTAAACTCGTTGCAAGTTTATATGCAAAAATGTATGCATCCAAAAACAGTGATTTGCAGTTGGAAGGCACAATTTACGATCAAGAACAGTGGTACTCATCCAGATCTTGTAGAATTAAATACAGAATGTTATGCTGAAAACCGCGAGAAGATTAGAGTTCATTAGGCAAAGATATTAGCATTTTACTGGAGTGTTGTAGGGGTGAATTTATTTCTTTTCAAAGGTAAAAGAAACGAAATTTGCTCAAACCCCACTTCAGAGAAATGCTAATAATTTAGCCGGGCAAATTACAATCTTCTCGTGGTTTTCTGCATAACATTCTGTATTAAATTTTTCAAAATCTGAATGAGTATCATAGTTCTTCATCGTAAGTTGTGCCGTCCAACTGCAATTCACTGTTTTTGGATGTTTCTGCATACATTTTTGCATATAAACTTCCAACGAGTTTAGCACCGCCCAAACGTTGACCGATTTGCCTGAAATTTTGCCCAGAGCATCAGGGCATCAAATAGAACCGAATAAGAGGGCGGCCCATCAAAAAAATTGAAAAAAGTTTTTCCCATACTAATTTGAGCCACCCTAGTGTCCATTGATGTGTGACATAAAAAGTCTAATGACGAAATGTCAGATGATCAAGAAAATGTCGTTCCGAACGATGAATCATCTATGCATCACTAGCGTTACATGGTCATAATACCCCAAACAGCACAAGTTGAGCCAATCTTGTTGTAGTAACCATATTGTGACAGAATCTGCTCATATATGAGTTACTGTGATCGATGTGTAATATGTTTGTTGCTGGGGTATATACTGATGAGTGCGTGTACCACGATTTAGCAATTCTACGACAGATGCGAGACGATACGCATCGGCCCTGGACCTTGCAAAGAATCTCTGCTCTGGCTACGGACAAGCAGGTGCCTTTGTCCAATAGTAGTCAGAGCATCGAGCCATCACTGGTGGAGGAATACGAGCCTTGGACCTTTGGAAGAATCTCCGCCCTCTGTTAGTTGGAGTGTCGAGGCATCGCTGGCGGAGAAGGGATAGTTGTATTGTCGAGTCCGACAAAGAAGCGCTAGTCAATAAAACCCGGTTGAGACAACTAGAAATTAACAAATACTAGCCATGTACCATTTTGACTCAAACTCCGAACTTGACTCATATTTCGAACACTAGCTTTTAAATGTCCATTTTAACTTTATTCTTCTAATTTTCTCCACAGGAGCTTGAATTCGTTTGTTATCTTGATCCTCGGTGCGGAAAACCAATGACAGTTTTAGTTTAAGGGCGCTAAACGCCAGTGTTCGGAATATGAGTCATGTTCGGGATTTGAGGCAGAACGGTATCTAACTCCCACTATCTGGCAGTGGCATTATGGATAACATATTCGTGCTACCATATTATTAATATAATTGCAAAAATCTTAGATCCGGGAGCTAGAAGGTTTTTTTTCCTGTTGGGTGATTATCACTGCGACCATTCTTTAGATCTATTGTGATATACCAACCGTTTAATATTTACCTGTTCAAGGTGATAAGTACTATGAGAAGTGACTTTCAACACATGACTTTAGGTATTATCCCAGCATGGAAAGATGTGACGTATGAAACGCACCACCTTACATGGAGATAAAGACAATATTTCAGATAGCTGTAAGATACCCTTATCAAAGAACTTGATTCTTCTGTTGATAAGTGCAGCACAACTGCATAATAAATGCTCAGAGGTCTCACAGTCTTCATTACAAAAACGGCAAACATCATCTTCGACCTTCTTCATTAGTTTTAAATGATATTTCGCCAGGCAATGTCCTGTTACTAAACCTGCATAAGTACACAGGGCCCTCCTTAGCCGTGCGGTAAAACGCGCGGCTACAAAGCAAGACCATGCTGAGGGTGCACAGTGTTGCTTTTTGTCGATTTCGTGCGCTTTTTTAATAGCATCGTTTCTGTTGATTTTTTCGCTGTAGTTTGTTTGGAGGAAACGTTAGATATCATAAAGGGCTTTTTTTGAGAAAATCTGTGAAATGATTAATCCACCTAAAAGTGAGATAAAAATTTTACTTTTTCACCTAAACCGTATATGCGCCTAGTGTCTTCGAGAAAGTTGTAGCGGATGGTATTTTAGGCCATTTTGCCAAAAATCATGTATCTGTGACTTATACTTTACTAGATATGTGACATTTACCGTGGAAGGCCCCTAAAATCAGTTTTTTGAGCATAACTTTTTTTATATGTTTCAGGCACTTTTACACCCTTCTACAAAGTTGTTTGGCTAATAAAAATACACGTTTTTGTAGAACATTGCGAAGCTCTATCTCTTAAAATTGATAAGTTATTTGAGAAAATATGTTTTTTCTAGTGGTATTTGAGAATCGTATAACTTGGTCCGGCGCAAAATGGCGCAGACAACTTTTTAGTTCTCTGAAGCTGCTGTATGTTGACTCTTGCCTAGCGATTGAAGCTTGTGTTTACACGAAATTACAAACGAGTTATATAGATTTTAAATTTTCTTGTTTTTGGCCTTACTCGTACACTAAGATTATGTATAGGCTATAGGATCGCACTAAAAACCAATATAAAAATAGAAAAAAAGTTATGATAAAAAATGTGATTTTAGGGATCTTCCATTGAAAAAGTCACATATTTTTTAAAGTATAATAGTTAGACATGGGGTGTCTTTGGCAATATGGCTCAAAATACTATCCACTACAGCTTTCCCGAAGACACTATGTGTATATCTAGTCTTAATAAAAAAGTCTTTTAGTTTTGCACTTAGTGTACGAGAAAGGCAAAAAAGGTGTCTTTTAAATGTCTACACATACACACATACACTCATACACACATACAGACATCAGCTCAGTTTATCGAATTTCTATATAAAACTATGGGCTTATGGGCCACCATCAAATATTGGTTTTTAGTGCGATCCTATAGCCTATACATAATCTTAGTGTACGAGTAAGGCCAAAAACAAGAAAATTTAAAATCTATATAACTCGTTTGTAATTTCGTGTAAACACAAGCTTCAATCGCTAGGCAAGAGTCAACATACAGCAGCTTCAGAGAACTAAAAGGTTGTCTGCGCCATTTTGCGCCGGACCAAGTTATACGATTCTCAAATACCACTAGAAAAAACATATTTTCTCAAATAACTTATCAATTTTAAGAGATAGAGCTTCGCAATGTTCTACAAAACGTGTATTTTATTAGCCAAACAACTTTGTAGAAGGTGTAAAAGTGCCTGAAACATATAAAAAAGTTATGCTCAAAAAACTGATTTTAGGGGCCTTCCACGGTAAATGTCACATATCTAGTAAAGTATAAGTCACAGATACATGATTTTGGCAAAATGGCCTAAAATACCATCCGCTACAACTTTCTCGAAGACACTAGGCGCATATACGGTTTAGGTGAAAAAGTAAAATTTTTATCTCACTTTTAGGTGGATTAATCATTTCACAGATTTTCTCAAAAAAAGCCCTTTATGATATCTAACGTTTCCTCCAAACAAACTACAGCGAAAAAATCAACAGAAACGATGCTATTAAAAAAGCGCACGAAATCGACAAAAAGCAACACTGTGGGGTGGCTGGGTTCGATTCCCGGTGCCGGTCTAGGCAATTTTCGGATTGGAAATTGTCTCGACTTCCTTGGGCATACAAGTATCATCGTGTTAGCCTCATGATATACGAATGCAAAAATGGTAACATGGCTCAGAAACCTCGCAGTAAATAACTGTGGAAGTGCTGAATGAACACTAAGCAGCAAGGCGGCTCTGTCCCAGTGTGGGGATGTAATGCCAATAAAAAGAAGAAGAAGTTCACAGATCTTTTTTGACAAAGCGGTCCAATATAACGTTAAAAGTCAAAAGTTTCAATAAAACTGGCAAATTTGTGGAGAGTTTCCGAGTCGATTGATATATAAATCTCAAAAATCCATCGAAATATGAATACGCTATTAACGTTCAAAATCTTACATGATTTCGTGACGGTCTCGGATTTTGAAATTTTCAGTTGTCACCCTGTATCCGAGTCTTCCGTAGTTTACGTCAAAATACTAATTTGAAAATGCTCGAGAAAGTCACCATTACAATGAGGTTGAATAATGAGATACGTTTCTGCCCGAAACAGAACACTATGCTGGCTATGGAACACTATGCAGACTGAAAATATATGTTGGTGTAAGCAATATTTACAATGGAGCGTAAAAAATTTCCTCAGTAAAGTTAAAGCTGCCCTCGAGAATTTATTATTCGATAAAACTCCATTTGCCAAACTTTTATTATTACTGGCATAATTAGAACTGTGCATAACAATTTAGTACCTGCAATGCGAATTCTTTAATCTGTTCCCGAACACCATAAAAATCTTGGAAACCTACCGCAACTTTCCCATTGACGTGACAATCCCCCTCGCATAATAATTTATTATTCCACGAACGAAAGAAGAGCACATTACAACATAATTTGCGGAGTAATGCACCAAATAAAAAAAAATGAAATTAAAAAATGCAAACAACCTCGTAAAGAACTCGTGCATTAATTGAGTAATCAGAGCATAATCATACGCTGTTCGCTAATTAACTTCTCCGTATACACAGCTATAAAGCATTTCAGGTTCCCTATCGTTCTGCTTCTCGGTCCGGTGGGAGCTCACTTCAGCTCAGCAGCCGTGCTTGAAGGTGTGGGTGCATCGAGCATACGATGACGCGATTTTACCCAATTATACAGTTTCATGTTCGCCTCTCATAAACATCAGCTGCCAGCCAGCACCCGATCCTGCTGATTGTGTAAAATTTTGAGCACATCAAAGCGAGCGGCACCCATACAAACGCGAACGACCCAATATATCCCATCATCAGCCGTCCGTTTCTGCTGATTATGCTTGGCCTGGCGGAATGGATAGCAAGGTGAACCACGTTATCCTCGATGTAAGGTGGAAATCGAAGAGTGAATTGCTCTGATACAGGAAGCTTACTTCTCTCTCGCCGGAAAATGTGGGAGAACATCATTCTCACCGATATGCGATGATTGGAAAACTCTGTGAGTAAGGAGAGTTTCCCTGTATAACATCCACGACCACCATCACCTTTATATCCGTTATGACAGGTATCGGTAATAGAATGTTTGAAAGCCCATATGATTTCAGTTTATCAACCCCATACTTTTATCAGAACTATTAATGTGGGGATGGGGCCCTCCTTAGCCGTGCGGTAAGACGCGTGGCTATAAAGCAAGACCATGCTGAGGGTGGCTGGGTTCGATTCCCGGTGCCGGTCTAGACAATTTTCGGATTGGAAATTGTCTCGACTTCCCTGGGCATAAAAGTATCATCGTGTTAGCCTCATGATATACGAATGCAAAAATGGTAACTTGGCTTAGAAACCTCGCAGTTAATAACTGTGGAAGTGCTCAATGAACACTAAGCTGCGAGGCGGCTCTGTCCCAGTGTGGGGATGTAATGCCAATAAGAAGAAGAAGAAGATTAATGTGGGGCTTGAGTTACTAATCTAGGGGTGCTATGTTTGATTCCACTCGAATTGTGAAAAATGTGCTTTATGTTTTTCTCATAGCTCAAAACGCCGTTACTTAGTTCGATGACTCTACATTCCAACAGAAACTTGGAAACCTGCTTGTTAATTCTATTAACCTTTTCAACGTTATTTCTATGAACATGAACGTTTTGCCACACAATCAATGGACACACTATTTTTTTCACCAAGGTACAAAAAGGCTGCAAAAATCGGATGTGGGCACCCTTATTGGCTCGGTTATGGTAGCTGTAGTTGTCACCTGACTTATAATTAATACACTGTAACGTTTTACGTTTTTTACCGTTTTGAATTACGTAAATATTCGTAGCTTCAGCCGTTTTTATTTTTTTAAGCAAAATCAAACGTAAATAAATTTTTGAAATTAATTTTTATTATTGTTATTGAGTCTAATATTTTGTATGTACTGTCTGTTTTTAGTTTAATTTAATATTTGTAGCTTTTGACGTTTTTTTTTCTTTTTAAGTAAAATCATGTTTAAATTCAAAATTAAATTCGGTACGCGTCAACGAGAAAGCAAGTCGTCGACATGGTTTGTGTCTCGACTAAATGTTGTGATGATTGAGTACTATTACGACAGTCATACTCAATATGGCAACGAAACTTTGTAATGTTCCATGTTGTAAAGTTAGCCCGATGTCTCCGAAGGTGCGAACTCTATGTCGCCATTTGAAATTTAAATTGGCGCAATTTCTAAATAATGGGTTAACTGTTGCAAAAGGTTTCTTGTTCAAAAGCAAACTTAAACTCGTTAATTTCGCTTCCATAACGGCTGGCATCTAGAAGTTTTGCGAGTTTTAAGAATTTCTATTACAGAGTTTGAGTAAAGTTCAGTTTGTCGAGGTATTTAAAGTGATTGGAGTGATCTTGTACGTGATTGTAATTAGATTTTTCGTTCGTTTTTTTAGATTTAATTCTGTTGTCGGTGTAGCCGACTTTCGCAAATTTCTATTTTAAAAGTGTAGTGTACTAAAAAAAGGTAAATTTGTTGTTGAACTACTCGTTATCTGTTAAATGTTAATTTATGTTTCGCGTTGGACTTCCAGCGCGTGGCGCTTTTTTTGGTACGGGCTGGAATTTTCGAGGTCGACCCGGAGTCGGCGAAAAGGGTTTACGGCATTTCCGCCGTTTGATCGTTGAAGGAGTTTTTGTGGAGTCCGTGCGCTCATCAAGGCCCGCCCTTCGGGGTAGCGAAACGAAGTGTGGTGAAGTTTCGTAAGAATAGTGAAGCGAAAAGTGAACCGTCGATCGCCAATTAATCGACGGTGGTCCGAACCCTACGGACCGTTCAGAGAGCTCGGCGCGTGGAATACGTCGCCAATTGCGTACCACGGTGCCGAATTGGAACCGAAGGCAGGGGTTCATTTCATCACGGGCGGTCATAGCCGTAAAAAGCGAAGCCGTGCGGAGGTACGTTGGCCCTTGTCCGGAGGGGAAGATCAACCCGGGAAGCGCGACATCCGTCGACGCAGCTCTCTCGAGAAAATCGGAGGCCTTCCGTCCAGCCGCCACCCACTTCGCAACTTTAATTCGGCCATACTAGCACGGGCTCATCAGCTGCGCGCCATCCTGCAGCTAGGCGATTCTGCTGTCGCCGCCATCGTCAAGGACGGCATCGCCGCCATCGCCACGAACAGGTTCGACGCCATCGTTCCGAACCGGTTCGCCGCCATCGCGCCGGCGAAACCCAGCAAGTCGACGAAGAAGAAAACCTGCGCAGGTATGTGACTAGTGTGTAGACATGGCCATGATCTAGATAAACGTTTCCATTTCCGTACCAACCCCAAATGTGTTCAACCCGAAACAAATAAATCCTACGAATGTTTGAGTAAGAAGATCGAGTAGTTCCGTTTAGTTCCCTTTAGTTGAAGCAACCGCTGAAAGATCGCTCCGTTTGCTTTCCGTTCCGTTCCGTCATCTACTTCGGTTCTTCACCTCGCATAATTTCTGTCGGGATTTGTTGGCGGGTTTGAAGAGTTTGAGAGTTTGAGTAACGTAACTTGGGAGGTGGCCAAGTTGGGGAAAACACTTGGCGCAAAGCGTAATTTTAGGTTTCAGCCAGCGACCGTTCGAGTATCCCCTGAGGAGAGAAGTCGAGAAATAGTCGGGCAAAACAACTCGACCGGTGGTCTTCCGTATCCCGGAAGTGGCGCTTAAGCCACCGGTTATTAATAAACCTCGAGCTGAAGCTACGAACGGTTACAACACCAATTTGAAACATATTCAAATGTCCAGTTTGTGGGGCACAGCAGACTACAAGCAAATTTCCAGAACGACCGCATAAAGAAGCTTTCCGAAGTTTAGGTTATTGATTAGCGGACCTTATGGTTGCCCTGCGGTGTTCCATAGGGAATGTCATGTGTATCGGAATTTGCACCTTGTACCTTGTCGAAAGACTTGCGAGACGATGATAGCAATTTGTGCAATTAGTTGCAAAAAGATGATTTTTTCAACACGAGTTGTACGTTAAACAACTACTACGAGAGCCGGAAAAATCAAGTTTGGAACGATAAATGCGCATCATTATGATAAATCTCACTTGTCATAAGACGAGTTAGTACAATCCCATTGAATTCCACCACTTAATTGTATCTTGACAGATACGTATTTCGACCTCAAATGTAAGGCCGTCTTCAGTGTCTCGTACTTGACTCGACTAGTCGAGTCAAGTACGAGACACTGAAGACGGCCTTACATTTGAGGTCGAAATACGTATCTGTCAAGATACAATTAAGTGGTGGAATTCAATGGGATTGTACTAACTCGTCTTATGACAAGTGAAGACATTCCACTAAAAAGCTCAAAATAATTTTCTTATCATGATAAATCTGTTTTACCAAAGTTGTTCACATTTCGTTTGCAGAAGACCATTGATCCGACGTATTACAGAAGATACCAAGGACTCAGATAGAGTAAGCTCCTGCTCAGTTGCCGCGTTGATTGGCAAGTATCCGTACTTCATCATCGAAATACCATACTAGAATCGGAAGATTATAGTAATAAACATCCCAGGAATTGGCAAAATCTGGTTGATACAATCCTCGTGTTTTGTATAGACATCAGGGAAATTGTTTGGGCGAATGTAAATGCAGCTAACGTAAAGCGAAAACCGAGGCAGAATTATGCGGACTGCGGCTTGACAAGGTTCACCGAAATAAACTGCAGCTCCAAATTAACAGCAATTAGGTAGTATGCCACCGACACCGACTCTACGGAAATTACTAGTAGAAGCATTACAAACGCATTGGAAATAACATTATTACTGACAAATTTAGAGGAAGCGATGTCACAATGTACAGTGGCGAAAATCGTTATTCTAGCGCGATTTTTTCATAGTACTTTTATTATGCGATTTGGCGTTAGGGTGTCTTTCAGGCATTTTATCAGTAAGCTAATGCGGTTCTTTGGGGGTATTCAGCTTAATGATCGATCCGCCTGATAGTGAAATGAAAAAAAATACTTTACAACATACAAGAATTCTGTCTTTGGAGAAGTTCTAGCATAACATATCCTGATAAACTTTGTTTCGAAGTAGCCAAGTTCGTAATTTCATTACTTTTGGAGATTGATTAGCTAGGGGAGAACAGTGCATAAGGCACCCCTGGGGCAAAATAGCCTCTCTCATTAAATCACTCATATAATCTGTTGTAGGACATTTTGAACAAATATTATCATTACAATTCATAATTAGTTATCTATTACTGAGCTGCATTGAAAAAAAGTGAGGAAAATCCCTTCATATTCACTCAAACCTTACGATTTGCTATTTTTCCACCTCATCCGTAAGATTGCAGTTCAATACATTAAGAAAAAACAAACTACCATGCGTTCACCATTATTTTACATGCAATTGAGTCATTTTACACCACCACGCCTATTTTTCATAGATTTTGAAATGCGTTAGAAAGTCATGAAAACCTTATTGTTTTGAATAGGAGATCATTGTGAAATGTAGCTGGTTTTGTTAATTTTGCCTCCATACGTTAAAATGGTTCGGTATTCTTGTTTATATTGGTGAAAACACCGAAAAAGCTTAAGGGGTGCATTTTTGACCGTTCTCATTGTTCATTGTTCGCATTGTTCATCAACTCCTTTTGACTAAACTTTTGGTGCAAGATTTAAAGTTTTATAACATTCTGCATAGCAGTGAAAGCATATTTTTATCAAGTTATGATCAAAAATTACCTGACCTGAGATTAAGGCTTGTTTGAAGTTTCACAGGGATAATGACAACATACTCGGGCCCTCCTTAGCCGTGCGGTAAGACGCGCGGCCACAAAGCAAGACCATGCGGAGGGTGGCTGGGTTAGATTCCCAGTGCCGGTCTAGGCAATTTTCGGTTTGGAAATTGTCTCGACTTCCCTGGGCATAAAATTATCATCGTGTTAGCCTCATGATATACGAATGCAGAATTGGTACCTCGCAGTTAATAACTGTGAAAGTGCTTAATGAACACTAAGCTGCGAGGCGGCACTGTCCCAGTGTGGGGATGTAATGCCAATAAGAAGAAGAAGAAGAAGAAGAAGAAGTTACAACGATTTTCTGCACGAATGTTTCCGCGTAAGGTTTTGTTTTTAGCGAATAAAGCATAGTGTTAAAAATAGATTGTTTTTTGCCAAGAATCCCGCCTTGGGAAAATAAACTCAAAAACGAAAAAAAAATCTCAATTCTCTATATACTACAAGATGTATGACGCTTCAGAAAATGTTTTCAAGCATGTTGTCTTCTCTGAATAAATGTAAACTATATACGAAACATGTGTGATAATGAATTATGATGTTCTAGGATCTCCAAACTTCGAACTGTCCTGGAATTTGAATCATGTACCGAATCAATCAGTTATGTCCTCCGAGTATTTATCTTTCACTTGCGTCTAAAATTCAGGCATATGAGATGTTGTAAGATCTCCAAATTGGCTTGGAGTTTGAATCAAATGGTCTTCCTAATCAACCAAGGGTTCCATGATGTTCCCAGCTGCGGTATCAGCCCAATTATGTCCTTCGAGTCTTTGTCAAATGGATCTGGTGTTTGGCATCAGCCACGATTTCAACGCAATTATGTCCACTAAGTGTATTAAGAATTCATACCAAATGAACCACGACTTGCATGATGTCTTTATCAACGGTATCCCTTCAATTGTGTTCTCCTAGTATTTATATTTTACTTGAGATCCGCCAATTTGCCCTAGAGTAGGAATCAAATAGTCTATCAAATCAGCCTCACCTGGAACTATGTCTCCAGCGAAGGCCTGTTTCCCATTGTGTCATCCGAGCTAATGTACAAATTTTGTTCATGAAAATGGCATGTTCTAAGTCCTTCAAACTGTCATATGTCCCTGCAAAGGTATGCACCCAAATGTGTCCTCCAAGCCCATGCACAAGAAGATGCGAGATGCGATACTCATAGGACATAAATGATACCGCAGCTGGGGACATCGTGGAAACCTTGGATGATTCGATAGACCATTTTACTCAAACTCCAGGACAATTTGGAGATCTTACAACATCTCATATTCTTGGATTTGAGACGCAAGTGAAAAACAAATACAGGTCGGACTCGATTATCCGGAGTATGTATTTTGTTTTAACTCCGGATAACCGAATCATTAGAAAACAAAATCATACTGCAATTAAATAACGAAAAACTTATGTTTTATTATATTTGCAGTGTTTAGTCGGAAATTATTTAGGAAAAAACCCTGAATAATCCACCTGGCGGTATCGGTGACTTTCTGGTGTATTATGGAAAAATAGTATTTTTGTCATAACTTTTGAGTCCAATTTTCAATATGAAATGATAAGGCAGGATTTCCGTTTGAATGCAATTTTGTTAGTTGACCATACGTACCAAAAATGGCTAAACTATTTACGCGCTTTTTATACAAAAAATAGTACTTTGGAAATTATTTATGAACCCAAAATTTGATCTTAGTCAATTTTCAACAGAAAGCAATGAAACTTTCGAGTGTCCGTTCCAAAAAATGATGGAAAACAATGCCAGACCTAAACGATTTCATCGCCGCAACGGCGATGCGTTACGATTTTTGCGTTACGAAATTAATGGATTATACCTTAAGGGGGGATATTCTGCACCATAAATTGCTTTAGAAAACCTCCAATTGTAACAACATCGGTACTGATGACGCATTTCCACTTGTTTTACACATGGTCCTTAAATAACAATTGTACTAGAACAAAGCGTTCTATCACAATGTCGGTGGGAGAAATATTTCTCTGCCCTTTTTTTTCGCATTTGTATCAAGAGACGAGCATTTTTTTCATGCCTTGTTATGACCGAAAAAGCCTTACGCTTCTCGTCTATCGTCGTTAATTAACAATTGAGCGCGAAATCTGCAATCCTTGTTATGCACCAAAACACATCGTTCTATGGTGGCGAGGTTACGTTTTCATCTGTCGAATGAGCGACTGCTTCATCAGTTTTGGAACCACGATGAATTGATATAAATGCAAAATTAGTAGATTTTGTCTCAAATGCAACAACTTAATTGACAAACGATCAAGTAATTTCATGGAAGAAAAAGAGAGGAAATAGACTACCATGGGAAATTTCTTGAAGCGAGAAGTTTGTGGACATGTTCTTGAGAAAATAGGCTAGATGTACCAGTTTTGGCCATAGCACCAGTTGTCGCACTAGTGCTTTATATGCCAAATGGCCAATCAAATCACCACAAACCAAGTTCATATCGATAAAGCATATTCATATGATACGAGAACATCTTTGATTTCCTTCAAAACAAGCAACGCATAATTGTAAAAATTGATTATGCTTAATTTTTGACGTCCCTTGCACCAGTTGTCACACTAGTGATCCCTATTTGGCCAGTCCCATAAGAAAACAATGGAATTTGCCAAATAAGTAACCAAAATTAAGAATAGTGTCACAACTGGTGCATGCGTTCCTATTATGGATTAATCAATTTTGAGGATAATAATACATTTTATTGTGGTTTTCACAGCTGTTCTAAGGAGCCTTAACTTAGTCGACTTAGTCGAGTCAAGTACGAGACACTGAAGATGGCCTTACTGTTGAGGTCGAAATACGTATCTGTCAAGATACAATTAAGTGGTGGAATTCAATGGGATTGTATAAACTCGTCTTATAACAGGTGAAAACATTCCACTAAAAAAGCTCAAAATAATTTTCTTATCAAGATAAATCAGCTTCCTAGCTTTATTTTCATGTAACGATATTCGGGAGAACTTACTCTTTTTGCATTACTACGTTTTATTAGAAAAAGGATTAATATTATCTTATGAGTTTTTTTTTTTTCAAATAAATCATATAGTGCGTGCGCCGTTTTCTATAGCTGGTGGCAGAGTGAACTGGAGGAGCAATATTTTTTCGCATTTAATTTCCAAAATATTTATCAATGATTTTTCCTGGATGTTATATTCTGGAATTTGATGAAATATGAAGAATATCCCAATTCGTTAAAAACATTTTTCGAAGTTCTCTAGAGAAATTCTTTAAAACTTCATCGAAAAATTCTTTGGAATTTCCGCGTAAGTGGGAGCTTCTTTGGTAGAAAATTCTTCCTCTTCTTTTCCATCTTTAACAGTTCCTCGCAAACTCTCGGAATTTGCTCAGCAAAGTTTTCGAATTCTTCTTGGCAAGTTTCCCAAGCATTTTTTTTCTAAAATTTTCACGGTTAATTCTTCGGATTTTCTTCGACTAATTCTATGAAATTTTCTCGGAAAATTATTTGAAATTTGCTCGAAAAACGGAAATTTTCTGGGTAAATTCTTCTAAATATTCTCGGCAAATTCTTCCAAGCAAGTTTCATAAAATTGCCTTGGTAAATGCTTCAGACGTCCTTTGGCAAATCTTCGAAATTGCCTTGGAAAATTTTTCAAATGTATCCAATTACTCCAGTTCTTCCGGAAGATCTTTGAAATTTTCTCGGAAATTCATAAGAAAATTCTTTGAAAATGCTTTACAAAAATCTTCGTCTGAAGATTCTTTGGGATTTCTTTGGCATATTCCTCTGTATTTCTTCAGAAAATTCTGTGGGAACCCTGAGGAATTTTCACAGGAAATTCTTTGAAATTCATTCAGAAATCTTTTAAGATCAGTGTTTTTTTTTTTGTTGAATATTGAACTGTTCGGCACTTCATCTCATAGCTCCCATGTTCATTCTCATTTGGTTTGTTACTTTTTTTTCTGATTTTTTTTTCAGCGGTGAGCATGTATGTTAGCAAAAAGAAGGAACGAGATTGGTGCTGTATTTCATTGTTTTAAGAGTGATGAAAAACGGAACAGTTCCTCTATTCACACGATTTTTTTTTGAATTTTAAAGACACTTTCATCGGAATGTACCACTTTGTTGCATTATGCTCCTTCCGTCCATTTCATGCACCACCCGCCTTCGAGCGTCATACTCCACCTGGCCATTTCATGCACCATCTGGTCAAACCATGCATCACTTTGCCACTGAGCAATTGCGTGAATTGAAAGAACGAATCACATTCTCTCTTGCCTTCTAACGGGCAAATGCATTTTTTGAAATAAGGGTTCAAATCTTCTCTTTCTTTAGCCGTGCAAATTTCAAACTTGAAATAAGGGATCATATTTGCCCTTTCCGAGCAAATGCGTGAATTGAAAAAAGCAATTATATACTTTCTGGCTTTCTAAATCGAGCAAATATCTGACCTGAAAGAAGGAGTCATATCCTCTCTTGCCTGTTTTTAGACAAATGCATCATTGGAAAGAAGGGATCATATTGGCTCTTTAAAGCGAGTAAATGCCCGAATTTGAAAAAGAGATCAACTACTCTCTAGCCTTCTGTCGTGCAAATGCATATCTCAAAGAAGGGATCATATCTTCCTTTGCCTTAAACCAACCAAATGCGTGAATAAAAAGAAGGAAGCCGGGCAATCACTTATGATGTGGTAGTAGCAATAATTGTTAATAATTAATATATAGTTCCGAAATTGGTGATTACACAACTTTTATGCCAAACGACCTTTATTCCAAACGGCTTTATGTCGAAAGACCTACCACCTTATAAAAGCATGCTCAAAAGCTTAAGGTTCTATTTTGTTTTTATACAGTTGTATGCATTTATAAGATCCGCAAGAGTACTAGAGAACGATGTTTTGACTTCCAATATAAAACCTCCTTTCCTAGGTTCTATAATGCTCTTGTATTTCTATTCTAATCTTGATACCTCTTCAGAACTATAAAAACATAAAAGACATAAGCCATAAAACTAGCGAGAAAGTTATATGTTGGTTTTGGACATTCGCCAGAAAGTCATTTGCCGAAAGGCTTTTTGACAGAATCAATTTGCCAGCATTGGCATCTTCTATTTGCCCTGCACGCGTTTGCCCAGTGCACTTGCAATCGCTCATAACGCCATAACTTTTGGCAAAACTGTGAACAGCGTCAAAAGGGAGGGCCATTTAGCATTTAAGGGGCATTTTTCATAATTTCGCTTTGTTTTGCTTTTTAGTTGTTTTCTAGTGAGGAATATATCACTGCACCGGTCGATAATAGAATTGAAAAGACGTAATACTTTCGAAGAAAGCATACATAAGCCGGGTATTCCTGTTTTAAGCCCAGATTAAGGCAGCGGTGGATGTAATTCCCTCTTTAAAAGTATTCGCTTGTCCGGATTAAGGCAATGGTGGATGTGATCACTTCTTTGAAAATGGACGTTTGACCGGATTAATACAATGGTGAGTATTATCCCTTTTGAAAAAGGCTCTTTCACGGATTAAGGCAATGGTGCATGCGATCCCTTCTTTAAAAGAAGGCGCTTGCCCGGACTAAGGCAGTGGTGGATACGATACTTTAGGCATAGGTAAGTAGGCGTTTGTCCTGATTAAGGCAATGGTTGATGTAATTCCTTCTTGAAAAATAGGCATTCCAGGATTATAGCAATGGTTGGTATGATCCCTTCTTTAAAAGAAGGCGCTTGCACGGATTAGGGCAATGGTGAATGTGATCCTTTCTTTAAAAGTAGGCGTTTGTAGGGATTAATATAATGGAAGATGTGACTCCTTCTTTAAAAGAAGGCGCTTGTCCAGATTAAGGAAATGGATGTGATCCCTTCTTTGAAATAGCCGTTTGCCAGAAATGAAGCAATGGTGAATAGGACCCATTTTTTTTAAACGGCGCTGGCTACGATTAAGGCAAGAGTAGATGGTATCCTTTCTTTAAAAGCAGTTGTTTTCCCGTGCCCGTGTTGTATGGCAATTCTGGATATAATGGAGCCAGAAAGAATAATGACAGTTTTTCTTCGACTCAAATTATTAATATAAATTTCAAGTCGACGAAAACCTTCCTTGGTTTGAACAGCATTTGTCGAATGATTGTTATGCTGAAGTGAACGATAAAATGTATGTAATCCATATTTACATGCCATAACACTTTTGTGGTTCATATAATAGCAGCAGTTTACCCGTAATGTTGGATAGACACCTTTACGTGGTGTGTTACGGGGTAAGATCTACCACGGTTACATTGCCAGCTACAGGCAAATCCTGACCCGACGAATACCTTCCTCATTATCCAACTCCGTGGTACTTATGAGGGTGTCGCTAAGTCGGTGGCCTCTCATTAAGTAAGTACTACATCAACACTTCCTTCCTCTCCCTAGTTACGGTGAAGATGGGCGTGGCCAGGAGTAGTAATCCTCAAGCTTTTGTTATTTTTGTTTAAGACTGGAATCAAGGACCACTCCCCTTCTTGATTTCTGATAGCATTCTAGATAAGGATCTCAAAAATAAAACATGAGTATCACTAGTGTCCAATCTACGAATTACACCGTAACAATGCTAATGCTAATGCATATAATAGCAGCAGTCACTTTATAATATTTCATTGGAATACTTACTTCTGGAAGTACTCGCATGTGATTCCAAGTGCGAAAAATGTTTGTTTATGTCTTTCCGCTACCTTTACTTGCTGTAATTTTTGCAATGAAAACCACCAAGCTTTTAGTTTAGACCAACATAAAACTTGCTTGTCATAAAATGGTCTTGAAAAAAGCCAAGATAAAACCTCTAGCTGTTCAAAAGACTTTGATAGTGCCAGGTCAGGAGTAATGGTTTTATGGAGGCATATTTTATGCATTCCAAGCTTTATTTGAAGAAAATGTAGCTGAGTTGAAAAAAAAAAGATTTTCATAATTTCATATCTTGCATATGCATTTTATCACTATTTGGTCACCCTGATAAATGTCTACTATAATGCATTATTCAAGAAATTATTAGTTGGAATTGCTTCAGAAGTAATTGAATATGACAATAAATCTAACATTTTGAAATACTAAATAATATGAATTAACGAAGCGCTTTGATTTAAACTAATTATTTTTCATTGTTTCACCAGACAAACAAAATTATGACGCACCTTTGAGCATGTATAGCTCGCCAAAAAGCAGATATAAACTATTACTTTTTATCCGACATAACGGAATTGTATTCCTAATCATTTTTGTTTCTGTTTGCAATCCATGCGTTGTATGAATAAGAACATTGTTTTTGCGATATCAACGAAAAATATCAAATAATCAACATGAGCGTTGACAGCTGTTCATTTATTGGCTTATAGGTTGTATCGACGTCATAAAGTGGTCGTATTATGGTTACATCTTGGTTCTCAAAACCACCAAATCTGGAAGAGGTTTTATGTAGCATGTTTAATGTGAAACTTGAAATGATTATAAAGTTGTTGCTCCTGAACTGGAACGCATATAAGGTTTTAATGCTTGGAATAAAACTGGGCAAACTGGTCGTGACATGGTTGTGAAGCGGTCTACAAGAGGAGGTGGGAACTGGGAAGTCTGCATGGGAGGTTTTGAGATTAGTTCCGAAGTACACTATAAAACTCTGATACAACCTTGATTGTTACTGGAGATTGAGAACAACAATGTCAGAAACGCAATCGAGTAACAATAGAAGCAGAGTATACGTTTAAATTCTCTAACCACGAACCTTCTGACAGTATACTCTCAATGGAATAGCAGTTGGTCGCTTCGCTCTATACTGTTCGATGCACCGGGATTGGTTTTTTGTTCTGACTTCCAAAAATGCCGAACACTGTTTCAACAAAGTCCCGAATACATTCCGGTAAAAAGAGCTTAAAATATTTGTTTCTGAAAGTCCCGTAATTCGATTTCCGGAGTCCAAACTAAAAGGCCCATCATATTTGATTTCTATTCTTAACTGACTCAAACCTTGGAGGACATAAATGTTAACGTCGGTAATGGGTGCCCAAATGGTATTAGCAACTTAGATATACCCTAGCAACTAGAGATGGGCGTAAAGATCCGGAGCCGTTAAAATGATCCGGATCTTCGATATGAGCGAATGATTCGTAGTTAACTTTTTAAAAGATCCAATTCACTAGATCAGCAAATTATCGGACCATTGAGCGAGGGAATGATGCAATTATTGTGTGTACGGGCCAATAGTGTGATCCCGAATGACAACCATTTCACTAATTTTCTTTCTCCTTATATTTTGTTCCCAAGAAACCGATCCGTATGGAAGATCTGGATCGTTAGACTGAATGATCCAGATCTGATCCGTTCAACGAAGTGATCCGTTTTGCCCATCTCTACTAGCAACACAATCCGGACCAATCTGGTTGCAGCAACTCAAATGTGACTTAAATTGATTGTATAAAGGCCATATTTTTGTACAACATTTGTGCTACTCGGGTAGTAACCCCCTGCAAACATTTCTTGGTCAGATCAACAGTGTCATCTTCTGCTGCCTCTGGTCAAATTTTTGATAAACAGGTACCTGTAACCAAAATTTTAACTGATTGATACACTATCTAAAAACATTGTTAATTTTTATTTGTTCCATGAGTCGATATTTCCTTGAGTCGTGACGGTCTTTTCGGTATCGACTCATGGATGTTCGAGGTTATTTGAATACATTGCAGTGTATTTAGTTTTCCTTGTTTTTTTTTTGCGAGGGTCTTCAACAATTCCTTGCTATCATATTTTTTAGTAAAAATATCTTTTAATTCTTCATTAACATATCATAAGCTGTCCAGATCATTTTTTAGAAAATAAATACGTGAAAGGCAAAAATAACTGATTTGCCATTACTGACACCATGGTGAGCAACCATGTGTCTCCATGCTCGTGTGCTTGATAAGATAATAAATAGATGTTATTATAAGAACACGCATGTGAAGTACACGAAAACTAAATAGAATATTCCACCCAGGACTCTTGTCCACAGTGAAATATGTTACGTTAGAAGATGTAGCAAAAGCTATCTAGGAGGCAAAAATACCAGAAGCAGGTCAGCGACAAAAACAACACATAAACTGAAATATTGATACGATCGACATTGGTAAACATAGCTGAATAATAATAACTATGTTGTCCTACTTAAAATCATATTATTTTCATTCATCAGCTTAGTTGTAAACAACAATAATCCATACTCAAGTTAACCGGTGTCTTCACAACAAACTTGCAATTCTTAGATTTTGCTGGTATTTTAAAGTAAGTTTTGTTGTAAAATTATTTCCAGGGATTCAGGTTTGACAACAGCAAAATTTTCCAACGAAATGAATTATGCATGAGTTACATTGAATATACGGAATATAATATGTACAATGAACTTTTTTTTTCAATCTCAAAAGCTCAGATCATATTCCCTCGCGAGCCAATTGATTTCTTTTCCGATGGAGCGCCAAATGGGTATCTTCTCATCATTGCTGTTCGCATTGTACCGCTCCCACTATTACCTCAAGCAGCAACAACAAACCCTTCATACACTACGGAGAGACATAATTTTATGACCTTCAACGACAGCAACTCTGTGTAACCTTAAAATACACATACAAATACATAGACGCGAGAAGGTGGCCCTCTCTGGCAGAACAGCTCGTTCCACTCTATGGGGCTACTGCTGCTGTGGAGGAATTTCGCGTGTTTCCCACGTGTACGACGATGAGGGTGGCAAGCAGAGAAATTGCGGAGGAAATAAACGACCCAAAAGTGGAAACGAAATGTGTGCTGAAATGAAAACACGGTTCTGTGCTTTCCACCTTGGTTCTCACCGTGTTGGATGCGAGGAGGGACTCCACTTGGCAGCTGCTCAGGTTCTTCGCGTGTGGTAGCCAATGTTTCCCATTGACCCCAACCGCACTCTGGATCGCTCCTACCCTTTCACGAATTTAGCACCGTAAGCACCAGCATTGATTTTTAGTTTGCACTGCCTGCTGGTGGGACATTTCTTTTGCAACACAGCGAAGGCAAAGATTTTCACCTTCTGAAATTTATTCAAGGATTCTTCGCTTCCTTAGTTCTGCACTAGGACACTGGGTTCACTATTGTTATTTACAAACTTCACATTTCACTGTCAACGTCGTATTTCGATTTTTATTCTCCTTCTCTTTGGAGCCACACACTCTCTCTCACATTGTGGGGATATTCGTGTGAGATAACACTGACTTGGTTTTGATTTTTTGTATCACTCGCTTTGGCTTCAATGTATCCGTAATCCCTCGGTCTAGGATCTAGGTTAGTGGTGTATCACTTCCCCGGGGTGGCAAAATTTTCCAATCGAACGCTTCTTTCAACACTCAATCATGCGAGGTAATCCAGCAGCCAACATTCCGTCACCGATAACAGTGAGGGTCATCCTCCTCACATCCACTTGAAAATGACACATGAATCACTTGACTATGATTTTTCTATCCTCATCGATCACCATTGCTGGGAATACGCATCTTGCGATATCGCACTTCTCCACCGCTAGGGCCAACCTTGCACTCCATTTCAAAATTAGAACTTGCTTTTCATCTGCGACAGATTCAAATTAAATGAAATATTCAATTCGTTGCCTAAAAATTTCAACAACCATTTAATTATTTATGTTTTTCTTCTCCATAGTCACTCGCGAACACCGCGCACCAACTGCGACGACCGTGAACCGTTCCGAGGCAGGTCCTCTCGCAGACTCTTCGCCAACGTCGTCCGTCAAATGGCACGCTCCGGGATGACGTCGCACTTGGAGATGATGATACTGCTGCTTCCACTTCTTGCACTTCTACATACTCGCACCGCACAATTCGATGACGATGATGATGCTGCCTACTGCCTCAGTCGCCTTACATTACACTATGGTTAGGAGTAAAATCTACGGTCGGAGTCCTGCAGTCACACAACCATGTGAGAGTATCTCCCATCTGCGAAGCTCGTCGGGATGCTGTCAATTTATCACCCGACACCGACACCGATTCGGATCTACTATCTCCCGGTGGAAATCTTCTGGCAAAGGAAACCCAGGTCCTGCCTAATTCAATCGCGCGTACTGCTAAAAGAAAAACGACCGGTCGCGACGACGTCCTTGCTCGTACTGACCGACCGCAACATGGGCACGAACGCGAGTCCTGATGGAGAAAGTTGCGCCCCGGAGATCCTTCCCTACAGTGGAGAATGAGTGCCAACAAACGGGAACCGTACCACTCATGCTCACAATCGCAACCATCAAATCCTGGATAAAGCTCACCCCCAAAGTCAGTGCTATCATTGAATCCTCGATGACGGTGCTAGATGGGTGATGACTGGGTGGAATTCTTCGCTCCATAACTGTTTTCCCAGAGAGGAAACAGATGGAAAACTTCTCACTCTAGGGGTAAAAGCTTTCCGTTAGCAATAATGGGCAGCAAGAGAACTTTCCGTTAAAAACAAAACCGTTCAGCTCACACACAATCATAGTAGTGACGAAAACAAAATGAATTGTTGAACGGCATCAGATGAAGCAACTGTTTTAACAGACAAACAAAACACTTGAAGCCTCGGCAGCACAATCATAGGTATTGGATTATATATGGTTATGAGCATGAAAAGATCGTCAAATATATGTTGCTCGGGTCATTATCGGCGAAAGTCATCGCTACAGAAGATATTCGTTGTTATGAGGTCTTACCTACAGCATATGTACGGTAGCGATGAAACAAATTCAATACGTCCGCAGCGATTAGTTTCCTGACCAACCAATGAATAGATTCTGCTTGTCTGCACAATTTTGAATGGCCGATGAGTCTATTACACAAAGAGTAGCCAATGCGTAACCTGTAATTGCAAAGAATGTCATGGATATTTCATGCTACAGTTACCAATCATTGTTACCGTTGAGCGGGGGGATTTTTCGAGTCCGAGGGCTACTTTGGATCTTGGATTGCCTTAAAAAAAAGGAACGAAAAAATACCAAATTTGAAACAAAAATTCACTATCCAACTATCAACAAGACACCCAAATGGAGATAATAGAAATTTGATAGGACTATTTTACATATAATTCTTGTACGACCGGCACGACCTTAGAATATGTCTTAAAAAACTAAATAATCTATATAAAATCAATAAGGCAAGAGCCAAAGCAGTTTTTCGAAAGAATGGAAACTTTATTGCTTGATAGATTACATTCCGCTTACGTGGATGGAGGCGCGTGGTACATTTGTTGATTACTTCCACGATGATATATTGCTCCGCAAAATTTCAGCTTGTTAGAATGTGTAAAGTCTTAGTTTTAATACACTCCTTCCCATTATGGAACGCTTAATGACGTTCTCAACATTCAATTACTTCTAAAACGCCACAAAATCATCCAATTGTAGATATTCACACATGAATACCATCCTTAGGATCTAAGCTAAAATGAGTTTGATTATAAGAAAATTAATGAACTTCCAATCGATGGCAAATAACCATATTATGGAACACTTTAGATGGTGGCGAATGTAAACAACGCCGTTTTAATGCAAATATTAGTTACAAGCTCCGTTTGCTCTACTTTTGCCTTTCTTGCAAACTGTAGAATCTTCAGTAGCCTATTACTAATACTAATACTACCTATATCGCGTTGAAGGGGCTGCCTTCTCGATGCTGACACGATGCAGCATGATGTGCATAGTTTTGTTTAGAGTCCCTCACTGCCACTCGGACGATGATCAGCCACTCCTGACATGGGGAACAGACGCTGTTGTAAGCCACTTCTAACATGGAGAACAGATAAGATCGATAAGATCTGCACTTCTGGAGAGGAGCAAATCCTCCCTTCCCTGTCAGCATACGACCATAGTTCCCACCGGGGTTGGTTAAGAGGCTAAAGATCGCGAAATGGGGTCTATTTTATTCCTTCAGGTATGCATTACCCAGAATTCGCCATGCCATCCACCATATTAACCAGAAAATATGGGAGGATGAAGAACTGCTTTCCCGCTGGTTGGATGGCCTCATATGCCTAATCTATAAGAAAGGGCACAGACTAGAGTGTGCCAATTACAGGGGGATCACCCTTCTAAACTAGGCGTACAAAATCCTGTCGCGTATCATGTTTAACAGACTAAGGCCGCTTGAGGAGTTCTTCGTCGGTGAATACCAGGCAGGTTTTGGTGAGGGCCGATCAACGACGCATCAAATGTTTAGCCTGCGGATGATCCTTGATAAATTCCGGGAGTACAACTTGCAGACTTACCATCTGTTCATTTATTTCTGATCAGCGTTAGATTCATGGAAAAGAAATAAGCTGTGGCAGATAATGTCCAAACATGGTTTTCCGACGTAACTGGTTAGACTGATACGTGCAACGCTGGATGGCTCGAAATCAAGTATTCGGTTTGCAGAAAAAAGTTTCACCCTCGTTTGTGAACTTAGACGGATTGAAGCAGGGTGATGCACTTTCAAATTTATTGTTCAACATTGCACTCGAAGGCGCTATTAGAGGACCTGGCGTGCAGCGAAACGGCACTATCATTACGCGGTCGCATATGCTCCTGGGCTTTGCGGAAGACATCGAGCTGATTGGAATCGATCGCAGAGTAGTAGTGGAGGCTTTTGTTCCACTGAAGAGGAAGAGGGCGATGATGGGCTTAACCATTAACTCTACCCAGACAAAGTACATGGTAGCAATGACGTTTCTCGTGAAGTGAAAAGACGTATTGCTGCTGCGAGTAGGTCCTTTTACGGATTACATAACAAGCTTAGGCCCCGCAACATGCAGACGGAAACGAAATTTGATCTATACAAAACTCTGTTTCTACTAATTTCCCTTTATGAACATTAAGCATGGACATTAAAAGAGGCGGACCGGAGAGTTTTCAGGGGTTTCGAGCGTAAAGTTCTGCGTACAATACTCGGAGAGAAACTAGAAAATGGTGTGTGGCGCAGGCGCATGAATCATGAGCTGTATCAAGTATACAAAGAAGAAAATATTGTGAATCGTACAAAATACGGCAGACTTCAGTGGGCTGGTCACTTAGTGCGAATGTCAGAAGAAAGAATAGCGAAAACAATTTTCAACAGAGAACCACATAGAGGCCGGCGACTTCGTGGAAGGCCACGAACACGTGACTGCACGCAGTGGAATCGGACCTAAGAACCCTAAACGTTCGGCGAAACTGGACGAACATCGCCCAAGACCGACGATTATGAAGCTCTACAATACGCCAAGCATAGATGTATCGACGCTGTAGCCAACCAGGTTTCCAGGTAGGTAGGTAATTACAAGCTCTTTCCTACTGCCAACACAAATCCTGCAATAGAGCAGTATCATACAGTTATTGATTTTGGTTCTGGATGTCAAAACATCATCCTTCTTTCGTGTTTATTCTTTCAACTTTTTTCTTTCTACTTACATTTTTTTTGCTTCTTGCTTCTTTCTCCTCACTTATTACTTCTTTCTAATCCATCTTCTACAGTCAAACCTCCATAAGTCGATGTTCTATGACTCGATATTGACTCATGGAAGCAAATTATGCCATATTAAAACAATATTTTCTGGGATACTGTGTTGGTCCCTTGAAATAGCTTTCCAAAGAAATTCCCTTCCACATATTTGTATTTCTACGAAACGATGATCCCTTCAATATCAATATCATCGAAATTTGCCTGTATCTTCTTTCTTCTTTTCGCCTTTATTTCTTTTTATTTCTATTTACTTCTTTTTACTGATGTGTGTGCGTTTTTTTTTCCTAAGCAATGGAGGGAGAATCTGCTCAACAGATTTCCTGGGTTGGACGTCCAGGAAGTTCGGGTGAGGGACCACCTCCAACAGCAAACGAGGGAGGCAGGACTACATCCCCGACCCGCTAAACCGTTTCCATTGCCGCCAAGCCCATGGTCCCTTCGGTACAACCAGAAAGTAATGCTTCAAAGGGGGGCCAGTGCACAACGCACCCTCGAGGTTAGCTGCGTGTCCTTGCAGCACCGAACATCGTAACTCGCTTTTTTAGAAGAACACCATGGTTTCGTGCCAGCGCATTGCCGGCTTTCCAGGTGGCCTTACCACGCCCTATGTCCTCGAAAGGTGGGAAGGGTCGACTTTGCGCCTGCTTCCCTCTGCACGACTGGTACCCAAGCAGCACAAGTCAAGTGAATCTTGTTGCAGCAACCTAATTGTGACTGGATCTGGTCACATATAAGTTACTGTGATCAATATGTAACATGTGTGCTACTCGGGTATCAAGAATGATGATGCCGCGTGCACCCCAAATTGACCTTTCTGCGATAGGGCCTATTTGCCAGCACACAGAGGGACTTGCCGACGCGAGGCCTACGCCTGCCCCAGCCTTGACGAGGACCCCTTTCCGTCCTCGGGCTCCGAACCCGCCCGGTTGACCGACGCCGCGAAAGCGACGATACCATGTTGTTCTTCGCGCGGCCACTTGTTCGATAAAAGGATCGAGTTCGACCACAGAGCATGACCACCGGTATGACCCATGAAGCCGACTCCGATCCCTTGGACCACCTCTTATTTGCGCCTGAACTAGCCATCCTTGAGTCCACGCGCCACCTTCTGTGTAGCTCCGAGACGATTTGGGCGATAGCCGATAAAATGGCGTTTCAACCAACTTCATCTTTACACATCCTCCGAACTAGGTTGTCCAGGGTAGTGTCCAGACCACATGTGCCAAGCATGTGGTCACGCATTGCGCGAAAACGTGAGCACACGAACAACAGGTGTTCCGCCGTTTCCTCTAAACCTGCGCACACCAAACACTCGGGCGAGGCCGAGCAAGCCAGCTGAGTAACCTGCAGTTTGATTTTGCAGCACGCTTAAACGCCGGGCACATCGAATGGGGTGGGGTGCTTGCTGTTCACAGCTTTGCTGGAACAAATCAAACAATTGGGAGGGTTCGTGCAGCATTGTGCCTTATGTCCCTCCAATCCGCAGCGTCGGCAGAGATTGCTTCTGTCAGGGCCTTTGCAGTCCCATTGCTTGTGCCCCGGATCCAGGCACGTGAAGCAAACTTCGGGTTGCTAGTATATGCGCACAGGGCATACCGACCATCCCACCTTGACGCTCCCAAACTTGACTACCTTGGAGGCGTCCGCTGCAGATAGCCGAACCAATGCTACCTGCGTCCCTGCCGGACCTTTCCGTAGCCGAACGGCTGCGGTGGGCGTCTCCGTCGTGAGTGCCCTCACCTTGACCGTCTCGCCTAGGACCTCCTCCGCCAACTTCTTGTAGGCGGCGCCCTTTTGCGAGACGCCCCGCTTCAGCTCGAGTATCATCTCGCCCATCCGGATACGTCTTATTCGACGTACGTCGGCGCCGAGTTCACCGAGCTTGACGTCACTCCTCATCGCCTTCAAAACATCCGAGTACTTAGCCTCGTCCGCCGTGATGACTAGGGCATCGCCCCTGGAGCGATTGGCGCCTACCCTAGACTTCTTGCTACCCTCATTCGCCTGGGCCTTCTTTTCGGCCCTTGACGTCTTCGGTTTTCTCTTGTTCTTGACCAGGGTCCAGGAGGCGTCATCCCCCTCTATTTCCCTGGTCTGGTGCGGCTGAGAACTTTCAGCCTGCCGTAACCCCTTGCCACCGTCTTTCCTGAGTGGACGGACCTTTCCAGGTCCTTCCTCCCCCGGTTTTGGAAGTACCTGGCCGGGGTTCAGCTTCCCAGCCCCACTACCCTTGTTCGGGGTAGTAACCCTCCGCGTTTTGGAGCGGCCCCCAGGGAGCTCATCCCCTGGAGACTGTCTCCCCCGTTTTTGTGTCTGCTCCGTTGGAGCAGTCACTCCCGACGTACCCACAAATACTTGAGCCTCAGTCTGGGTAGACTTTGGCACCACCGTCTTCGCTGGCACGCCTTCGGTCGATTCGACCTTGCCCGAGTCCGCGAATCCTTGGGCCTCAGTCTGAGTAGACCTCGACTCCACCGATTTCACGGGTTTACACTTGGCCGTCCCGACCGCCCTCTCCAGCTTGGCGTCCAGCATCGACTTTCGAAGTTTCTGCAAGCTCCTCTTGAGGTCCTTGCTGATATTATGCTTCGATGACGCAAAGTCGATGATGGCGTCCAGCTGTTCCGTCACCACCTCGAAGGCCGAAAGCCCATCGCGTTTGCGGTTCATCGCTTCCACAAGCCAGGGGCCGTCAATAGCCCCTACCGGTGTTTTTTAGCCGAGATGAAGGTTAAGCGACCCACGCTGGCGCTGCGCACTGTGCTGCTGACTATTGCCTCTGGCCTCCTAGGCGGAGACCTGAACAACCCACCTCTTGCGAAGGGGTTGTCGCCTACACTACTACCACTAGTTGAAGAATTGACTTGGTTTTCCATTTTTGTCCCATGAGTTGCTCGTGAATAGAGGTCCACCACGCCAGAGCCCAGCATGACGCGGTAAGGGACAATTACTGTGGAGGGTACCCAGGTACCCCACAGGCTCCGTTAAAGGCCTAGCTTATTATTTCACCCCCCTGGCCATGCATCCCCTCGGCACGGGTCGCTTGACGCCTTGGGATTAGGGGTTATGGACGATGGTCCCGGTCTAACTCGCAGTGGCCATGGGGAGGCGTCGTCAAGCCCATGGACAAAGTCCCTGCTGCCCCCCCCTGTGTGTGTGTATTTTTCGCTATTAAAAATTGGCTCAATCGGCCATTGCGATGAATGCAAATAAATGTCAATTCACATGAAAATAGCTGAATATATCTCCTTAAAGTGTAATTTTGACCTCTCTTATGTGCTTTTTTTGTAATATTTTATAATACACGAGAAAGGCACCATCACCGTTAGGTGAATTATTCTGTTTTCTTCTTCATTCTTCTTTCTTCCATCTTTTTACTTTATTTGTTTCTTTCTATCTTCCTTCTTTCTTTTCCTTTCTTTCTTCTTCCTTCTTAATCTCAATTCTTCCTACTTTATTCTTACTTTATCCTGTTTCTCCCTTCGTTCTTCTGTCTTACTTCTTCCTTTTTCCTTTGTCCTTCTTCTTTATATTTCTCTTACTTCCTTCTTCTTTTTTCCTTTTTTCCTCTTTTCTGTTTCTCTTCTTCTTTCTTTTTTATTCTTTCTTCTATTTTCCTCCTACATACTTATTCTTCTTCTTCCATTTTTCGTCTTCCCTCTTCCTTTTTTACATCCTATATTATCTTTTTCCTCCCTCTTTCTTTATACCTTTCTCTTACAACAAAGTTGTTCCGAAAGGCTATCATGTCACTTCAAAGTCGAACTTTTTACAGAAGGCTCGGAGACCGATAGTGACCAATCGTCTCAGCTCGTCGAACTGAGAAAATGTCTGTCTGTCCATGTGCTTAAGCTTAAGTCCCGTAGTCTGCAAACGAAAACAAAACTCGCGCTGTATACTACTCTGATTCTTCCGGTGGCTTTATACGGCCATGAAACATGGACGTTAAAAGAGGCTGATCGGAGAACTTTCGGAGTGTTTGAGCGTAAGGTGCTGCGGACAATACTCGGCGGTAAACAGGAGAACGGTATCTGGCGGAGTCGCATGAATCACGAGTTGTACCAGGTGTATAAAGGGCTGGATATTGTTATGCTTATACAACACGGCAGACTACGGTGGGCTGGACACGTTGTTCATATGATGGAAGAACGTCAAGCGAAGATAACATTTAGTAGAGAACCCGGAAGATGCCGAAGACTTCGTGGAAGGCCGCGTACACGATGACTTTTTGCAGTTGAAGAAGACCTGAGGGCTCAGTGACGGATTGAGTGAAGTCTAGCTAGGAATGGCAGGAGTGTCGGTGAGCAGAGACCTCTGCGGTACCTCAGAATTAGGGGACATGAAAGTCTTGCTATGCCTGGCAGGAGTGTCCGGGGGTTGATGCTTCTGCGGCACCTCAGAAATAGAAGACATGGAAGGGTCTCCCTAGCAGCACACATGTACCACGTAGGTGACTGCAACTCATATGTGACCAGATTTGGTCACAATCAAGTTGCTGCAACCATTTATGTCTGACTTGTGCTGCTCGGGTCTGCCTCGTAGCTGAGGTAGGAGTGGCATAGGATCCACTAACCTAGCGTTGGCTCCGGCTTGGTAGACAAGTGGTGCCACCCTGTTGCAGGACGGGGTGATCACCATACTGAATGAGAACTGTCTGTGTTGTGAGATGGCAGTATTGCTGTCATTCGAGCGGCATAGGCAGGTGAGTATTGGGGCACAAGTGGTGCTAGTATGTCTTGTGCACATGTGCTGCATTGGGAGCACTTGTGTAGTCGTGCAGGGGGCGCAATGCCCAATAGTCATCCCCCGTAGTACTGCTTAATTGTACCCTTCTAGTACAAATTTATTATATCAAAGTCCATTTTTCATCGTGTGCAACTCGATACACGTACAACTCGTACAGAAAAAATCATCTGTTTGCAACAAGTTGTACAAACTACTATTTCTGGTTTCAGTTAATTTTTTCAACGAAATTACAGAAACTCAAGCATGCTAGTATCAATGACAACGTGGTGGACTTAGACTCCATGTAAGATACTCATTGAAATAGAGTGGTGAATCTGGAATACTTTTAAAAATAGTAAATAGGTCTAGTGAGAAGGGACCGTCAAGCATTTCGACATAATCCTTCTACCCCTAATATTTATAGGGGCAGATGGGGAAATCAACATGAGGTTATAACCACAAGACCTTGCACCGTTTTAGCTTATTTCTCCGAGGCTATGACAACCCATGAAACGTCCATAGACTATGTTGTCAATGATCAACAGTACATATCAAAATAATAGAGAAATGTGGCAGTTTTCAAATATTTTTTTTAACCTTATCCATTCTGTTACTCTCCAAAAAAAAAGTGGAAAAATATTTCAATCTTGTTTTAGTTTTTCCAACGCATACGTTGAGTCATATTCTACTGTTTATTTTAATATTTTCTTTTATCCCCGTGGTGGAGGATCGCTTCCCCAATCAGCACTAGGACATAATTATATTTATAAAAAAAATTATAATTCGGTGCCCTAATTGCTACTTTTGTCGGGGCCTTTAATAGCATTTATCATCACCCACTTTTACGGCCCGCTTCGGAACCAGAGTTTTATAAACATGTTTTCAGTTGAATCCATTCACCAGAAACATCCGGCCGCAAAAGCACTCTCAGTGTATCAATATTAATCAGGATGGCGGGCTATGGCATCATAAAATGCGTGAATGTGTGTATGCGTCCGCGCGTATGTGTGTTCAAAACAAACTGGAGGAAAGAACCGCGTGTTTCACATAAATGCAGGTTTGAGCACATATGTTGGAATGACACGACAAGCCGGCAAGGATAAGTAGTGCCACGTAGTGCCGTTGTTGGTGGAATGTACGGGCGGACGGGGAGATCATTAAAACATCTTTCACGGTCAATGATGGGTGTCAGAAGGGGTTTGGGACGTGCGATGCGATGTACCCGTTTACAACTTCACCATATATACATAATTCGTATGCTAATGAAATGTACGGGAATGTGCTGCTCGATTCAGTGATTATATGCCGCTGCCATTATGGAAGCAGTTCGCACCATCAGAAGTCAGAGGTTAGCGTTTAGCATTTAGCGTTTGATGTGTGTTTTGCCCCTGAGAGTATAATAACGAGACGGAGTATGCTGGATGCATTAAGCTTTTTCCATGTCAGGTAATATTAATTTTATAAATGTAAGCAAAGATATAATGTCAGTTCATTTATCGATTAGCGAAACTAATTTCATGAGAATGATGCAAAATGTATTTTTGTTCTGATATGAATTCCTGGCAGGAGACCAGAAGGTCAGAGTGTGATAATCAATCGATTCACTTACGTCGACGAATTTTGTTTGCATCAGTCTGTGTAAAGCAAAACTACCAATAGTTCATCTCTCTTTTATATTATGTACATATTACAACCAAGTCTACAACTATTTTCACTAAAATGAATTTGAATAATGCATAATATTAGCCACCTGTTGTCTATTCAACTCCATTTGTTTCGGGATACCCTTTTTCGGTACTATAGAACTCCCAAAATATTTTCTACTGGCACTGTTCACCACTATTGAAATATTGAAGGATAAACTGTTTATTGCTTTTTCAACTTAAACTGGATACGCAGTCTTTAAAGATTGAAACAAGATTTTATTTGTTCAACGTTCCGATACGGGGTTGATGTCTTCTTCAGGTTTACCTTTACTGTCAAAACTCAGCATATTCAGTCGAGTTCAGCAACAAAATCAGGCCAAAAACATTTGTTCAAAAATGATTTCCATTGACTTATACATCTGCAACATACATAACGTCAATGAATAATGACAAACTCTCCAAAGTTAGCGCATCTACATTGCTAATTGGTTATTGTTGCCAGATTAAAAGCTTTTCAAAATTCTAAACATTACTCTGCTTCAAACTAAGTTTCACTGAGTGACAATGGTTCGTTCACCGCGCTTCTACTCCCAAATCCAATGCTTCTCACTCATGAAGGTATCCAACAAACCCACAGCACAGAGAACGGACTACCAATTCAGACTAAATTTCCTTCAAAAAGCCTTGTGAGCATTATAATTAAACCGTATTGGATACATCACGTTACTGCTACATGTGACTAAAGCTCCAAATTGGATCGGAGTTAGCGGTCTGTCCTCTGTGCCCGCAGGGCAATCCGAAACGAAACGCCAAAATGCGCTCATCGTTGGAACTATGTTCTCGACTCTTCGCCCAGCTCTACACCCTCTCGTGTTGGAGTTAAGTTTTGAATAACCATAATTTACATGTGCAAGAAAGCGTAAAATTGCGCAATTTATTCGCAAACATATCCTGTACAACTAGGTTCTCGGCGTGTATCCACTATCCAGCCAGCCAACCGGCAAGCTAACTTTCAATCCACCTCATTCTCGTTCTTTATCCGACTATCATCGTTAGACTTGTTGGTATCCTGCTCCACCCCGAGCACGCATGCATCCATTTCCACAATCCACAGCGCGCCGAGGATTGCGGGTCGTGTTTCGGTCGAAAGCGAGCATTTTCGAGTGCCGGGAACAAATAGAGATTCGTTAATTAACATACGAAAACGGGGAACTTTTCAATAAAGACGCGGCAAGCATGTCGTAACGATATTTGGCTGAGGGTTAAACTCGCTCGGTTTCGTGGACGTGACGAGGATATTGATAAGCGGGCTATTTTATGGAGCTTTCCTTTCGGAGTAATTGAAATGGTTTATAAAGGTTGGCATTGTTTTCGGTATCTGGAGATTACGCCATAGTCGTCTTCTACGCGGTTTGCATATTGTCGATTGTGGCCTCCTATTTCATTGAACAATCAGTTTACTATTCCACACGATTTACCAAAAATTAAACACATATCATGTGGTGTTTAAAAAGCTGCCCGAGTTCAGGTAGACTGGGAAATTCAAGCGGACTTGGGGTTCACAACTCCTGTATGGAGTTGCTAAGAAGAATCGTTCCAAATATGTAGATCATTGCACTTTACACATATCTAATAGCAAAAGTTTCGCAGTGTGGTGCACTGGACACTCGCACGCAGTCTGCGTACAGGAAATAATCCACGAGTACAATGAAATGGTTTTCGGAATATTTCAATTTCAGATTGTCAGAAGTAAATAAATTTTACGCAACACTACAAAACAGTTTCTCATTACGGACGCGCTTTGGCACAACCGACGATATCAACTCAAAAAGTGTCATGTTAGTGCATGGTACATCATTATACCAGACACCACTGCGCTGAATGTGTCTAGAAGTGAAAACTTTGTAGGTGCGAAATGGAAAAGTTTTAATGAGATGATTTTTTCCTCAAGCCGTTTCGCTTCGTTGGAGTTTTTATACTGCAGTCAATGTAGTGTCAGTGTAGTTCTCAGAGGTTGTACTGATTTGTATGCTATCCATAGTTTGATTGTTTCTTGTATCACAAGGCATATAAGACAGAATGAAACCAACATAATTAGCCTTCGGGGAGCCTTTTTGACGTAGAACGTCTTTCTTTCTTTACTATATTGGGTGTCATTTGAATTTTTGAAAATCGAAAGCGTTACGCTGAAAGGGAAGATTTCGAACGTTACTAGCGCCTTTATCTTTCGATGGAATTTCATAATTTATATATCAATCGACTTGGACACTCTCCAGCAATTTGCATATTTCGTTTAAACTTAAGATTATTTCATTCATTTCATTTATTTAGTCTACATCTAAACAGATAACACTGAATCAACAATTTGACGCCACAATACACGGTTCGAGGCCGCATCTCTCCATCCTCGGATACGCCCCACGCTCGCCAAGTCGTTTTGCACCTGGTCTGCCCATTTCGCTCGCTGCGCTCCACGCCGTCTCGTACCTGCCGGATCAGAAGCGAACACCCTCTTTGCAGGGTTGCTGTCCGGCATTCTTGCAACATGTCCTGCAAATCGTACCCTTCCGGCTTTAGCTACCTTCTGGATACTGGGTTCGCCGTAGAGTTGGGCGAGCTCATGGTTCATTCTTCGCCACCACACACCGTCTTCTTGCACACCGCCAAAGATGGTCCTAAGCGCCCGTCTCTCGAATACTCCGAGTGCTTGCAAGTCCTCCTCGAGCATTGTCCATGTTTCTTGTCCGTAGAGAACAACCGGTCTTATTAACGTCTTGTACATGATACATTTGGTGCGGTGGTGAATCTTTTTTGACCGCAGTTTATTCTGTAGCCCGTAGTAGGCCCGACTTCCACAGATGATGCGCCTTCGTATTTCACGACTAACATTGTTATCAACCGTTAGCAAAGATCCAAGGTAGACGAATTCCTCGACCGCGTCAAAGGTATCCCCGTCTATCGTAACACTGCTTCCCAGGCGGGCCCTGTCGCGCTCGGTTCCGCCCACAAGCATGTACTTTGTCTTTGACGCATTCACCACCAGTCCAACTTTTGTTGCTTCACGTTTCAGGCGGGTGTACAGTTCTGCCACCTTTGCAAATGTTCGGCCGACAATGTCCATATCATCCGCGAAACAAATAAATTGACTGGATCTGTTGAAAATCGTACCAAGGCTGTTACACCCGGCATGACTAGCGCAATGTTGAACAACAGACACAAAAACTTGCACCTTGTCTTAGTCCCCGGCGCGATTCGAACGAACTGGAGTGTTCGCCCGAAATCTTCACACAGTTTTGCACACCATCCACCGTTGCTTTGATCAGTCTGGTAAGCTTCCCAGGGAAGCTGTTCTTGTCCATAATTTTCCATAGCTCTACACGGACTATATTGTCGTATGCCGCCTTGAAATCAACGAACAGATGATGCGTTGGGACCTGGTATTCACGGCATTTTTGAAGGATTTGCCGTACAGTAAAGATCTGGTCCGTTGTCGAGCGGCCGTCAACGAAGCCGGCTTGATAACTTCCCACGAACTCATTCACTAATGGTGACAGACGACGGAAGATGATCCAGGATATCACTTTGTAGGTGGCATTAAGGATGGTGATCGCTCGAAAGTTCTCACACTCCAGCTTCTCGCCTTTCTTGTAGATGGGGCATATAACCCCTTCCTTCCACTCCTCCGGTAGCTGTTCAGTTTCCCAGATTCTGACTATCAATTTGTGCAGGCAAGTGGCTAGCTTTTCCGGGCCCGTCTTGATGAGCTCAGCTCCGATGCCATCCATACCAGCTGATTTATTGATCTTTAGCTGTTGGATGGCATCCTTAACTTCCCTCAAGGTGGGGGCTGGTTGGCTTACATCGTCCGCTGAACTGACGTAGTCATCTCCTCCGCTGCCTAGACTTTCACTGCCGGTACTCTCAGCGCCATTCAAATGTTCCTCGTAGTGCTGCTTCCACCTTTCGATCACCACACGTTCGTCCGTCAAGATGCTCCCATCCTTATCCCGGTACATTTAGGCTCGCGGCACGAAGCCTTTGCGGGATGCGTTGAGCTTCTGGTAGAACTTGCGTGTTTCTTGAGAACGGCATAGCTGTTCCGTCTCCTCGCACTCCGCTTCTTCCAGGCGGCGTTTCTTCTCCTGAAAAAAGGCGGGTCTGCTGTCTCCGCTTCCGTCTATAACGTTCCACGTTCTGCCGGGTACCTTGCTGCAGCGCGACTGCCCGCGCTGCGTCCTTCTCCTTTAGAATCTGTCTGCACTCTTCGTTGAACCAATCGTTCCTTCGACTTCGTCCCATATACCCGACGTTGTTCTCCGCTGCGTCATTAATGGCTGCTTTAACTGTATTCCAGCAGTCCTCAAGAGGGGCCCCGTCGAGCTCACCCTCTTCCGGCAACGCTGCCTCGAGATGCTGCACGTATGCAGTGGCAACATCAGGTTGCTTCAGTCACTCTAGATCGTACCGCGGTGGTCGTCGGTACCGAACATTGTTGATGACGGATAGTTTTGGACGCAGTTTAACCATCACCAGATAGTGGTCAGAGTCGACGTTAGCGCCACGATATGTCCTGACGTCGATAATGTCGGAGAAGTGCCGTCCATCAATCAGAACGTGGTCGATTTATGATTCTGTCTGCAGTGATGATCTCCAGGTGTACCGATACGGAAGGCTGTGTTGGAAGTAGCTGCTGCGAATGGCCATATTCTTGGAGGCAGCGAAATCAATTAGTGGTAGGCCGTTTTCGTTCGTCAGCCGGTGAACGCTGAACTTTCCAATAGTCGGTCTAAACTCCTCCTCTTGGCCAACCTGAGCGTTCAAATCTCCTATGATGATTTTGACGTCGTGGCTTGGGCAGCTGTCGTACTCACGTTCCAGCTGCGCGTAGAATGCGTCCTTATCATCATCAGTGTTTCCGGAGTGTGGGCTATGGACGTTGAATATGCTGAAGTTGAAGAACCGGCCTTGATCCTCAACCTGCACATTCTTTCATTGACCAGCCACCACCCGATCACGCGCCTTTGCATATCGCCCATCACTATGAAAGCTGTTCCCAGCTCCCAACAAACCTCCTGCAGTGCTACGATGCCGAATCCACGATCCTTAAGCACATCGGCGAGTATGCGTGTGCTCCCGATGAAGTTGAGAGATTTGCAGTTCCACGAACCGATCGCCGATGGTTCCGGTCCGTACTCTCTTGTTGATTGTTCGTTGCGTATGTTTTTTTTAAGGCTGGCTTGCAGGGCCTGACACCAAACCCCCTAAATTTCCGGAGGACCATTCCTCCTTATTCCCGGTGGACCATGGTGCACAGTTTCACTTAGAGTCCCTCGCTGGCACTCGGACGATGATCAGTCGCCCCTAACATGGAGAACAGACGCTGTTGTGAGCCGATCCTGACATGGAGAACAGACGCTCAGTAAGATTTGCACCTCCGGAGAGGAGCAAACCCCCCCTTCCCTGTCAGCATACGACCATAGTTCCCACCGGGGTTGGTTACCCGATCTTCCCTAAGGTTGCCCGTATCCCAGCCAGCACCACGGGGAGGTAGGGATAGGAGTTGCTGGGTAAGAGGCTAAGGACCGCAAGATGGGGTCTATTTTATTCCTTCAGGTACGCGAAGTACCAATGGTACGCTTTACCCAGCATTTGCCGTGCCAAGATTATTTACGATAGGCTATTGAAAATTTCAATTCTTGTCAAAGCCAGCAAAATTTTCATATGTAACCAATCCCGTGCATTCCTAACACGGACATCAGAATGCGGTATGTTACGGGCCTTCGGGTCCACCGCATGATTTTCTTTGTGTATAAAAGAAGCTGTGGCTGCCGTGGCGCATTTTTTGTCATTCTTTGCTTGATGATTTTTTTTTATAAAATACTTTATTCAGTTCAGTTAATACATGTATAAATTCAATGAAATTAATCTATATAATGCTAATATTATTGTTAAAAAATATTGCTTAATAGGGATTTCAATGCTATGTTGTCAATATTTATATTACTTTCGTTAATATATAAGACATAGTTTATAAAGAGCTTAAGAATCTTGATTTTTTTGTTTCTATTTATCTGCATTGTTGGTCTTATCAGTTCTTCGACATTGAAAGTTTTGTGAGGATAAATTCTATTGATTTCTTGCTGAAGTATTCTCCAGGATTCTGCTATTTTTGCATCCTAAACAAAAGTTCTTTACGGATTATTTTTTCATTAACTAGGATGTAATAATAGCTCCTTTCGAGCGATGAGAGATGCTTTGAATTGATGTTCCGCCAAACAGCTGTCCAGTTACAATTCTAGTACTTACATACTTATTACTTTGGGGGGTTCTAGCTGGCCCAGAAGGAAGTTGTGCAATACTTCTGAAGTAGAGTTATTGTTCGCTTGTGGTGGTATATAAGAAACTTCTTGACATACCCGCTTTAAACAAGGAGCATTTGCCTGAAGGACACTCAGGTTAGGCGGATTCTGTACTCTTGATATAAATGATGTATAAAATGGCATCGAATTTGCTTCCTACAAATGACGACTAACAAGAAGACCCTTAGATTTAACACTTGGCAGTTGTAGTTTAAGCTCTCCTTTTTCATACGGTAACGTTAATTGTTGCATTGGAACTCGAATCGACATTCCAGTCCATAAAAATGTCCCCATAAGGGAAGTGAGCTTTGCTTCATGCACTTTGTTCATTGCAAGAATTGGCGAGACATACCACACTTTAGCTGTGATAAAAGTATTAAGTAATACTATTTTTGCCTTTCTCGTATACTAAGTATACGGTAAAGGCTATATGATCGCTCCAAAAACAAACTTTTTATAGAAGGCCCGGAGACCCATAGTGTTATATACCGATCGACTCAGCTCGACAAATTGAGGTGATGTCTGTGTGTATGTGTGTTTGTGTGTGTGTGTGTGTGTATGTGTGTGTGTCTGTGCGCACCCACCCAAAAAATGTCACTCATTTTTCTGGTACTTATCCTTAACCGATTTACTCGCAACAAGTTGCATTCGACGCAGGATACTCTACCATTGTTTCCTATTGAAAATTGGTCAGATCGGACTATGGGCTCGGAAGTTATGGCCAAAATACCGCATTTTTATAGAAAAATTGAATAAAAAAAATGTCATTCATTTTTCAGGCATTTATCCTTAACCGATTTACTCGCAACAAGTTGCATTCGACGCAGGATACTTTATCATTGTGTCCTATTGAAAATTGGTCAGATTGGACTATGGGCTCGGAAGTTATGGCCAAAATACCACATTTTTATAGAAAAATTTAGAAAAAAAAATGTCACTCATTTTTCAGGCACTTATCCTTTACAGATTTACTCGCAACAAGTTGCATTCGACGCAGAATACTCTCCCATTGTTTCCTATTGGAAATTGGCCAGATCGGACTATGGGCTCCCGAGTAATGGCCAAAATACTATTTTTATAATGCACGAGAAAGGCACCATCACCGCTAGGTGGATCAATCTGGGTTTTTGTTGTAATGTTAAGTCCCTCATTTTATGCCTCCACAAATGCTGTGCACATTTGGAAATCAAAGAATCCCAGTTTAATTTTTGCATCAATCGAATTGAGTTGGTGAATATGATTCCCAACACCTTGATTTTGTCAGAGGTATGTAAGAGGTATGTCAGTCTATCTTGGCAACTTCTCCAGTTCTGAAGAAACCTACATTACTGGATTCAGTTTTATTCAAATTGAGTAAAGCTCCGGAACACCTTCCGAAAGCTTCTAGAAGTAGCTTGATTCTCTCAATTTTATTATTACAAATCGTAACAACGGTGACGTCATCTGCGTACACCACTACAAGGTCATCTCGATCATTACAAATTTGATCCAGCTTATGCACAAGAGGCTGCAAACACAGCACAAAAAGGTGCACCGACAAGGGATCGCCTTGACGAACCGAGGTTTTGATTTGAATTTCGGGGGACATTTATTAGCATTTTAGATCGAGAACGCGTGTATACAGTTGAAATGAAATTTATAAGTGCCGGATTTATACCCAATGATGTCATCGTCTAGAACAGGAATTGGTGGTTAACCCTATCGAAAGCGTGGTCCAAGTCGAAAGAAATAAGTTTTCCTTTCTTTTTGGACGCAGATGCACAATTTTATCTTTGATTGCTAATGTAGCCTGATAAATATTTTTGCCAAAATTTGAACATTTTTATTATGGACTCAGCACTTCACTCTCTTTTAGAATGAGTTCTAATCGACCTTTGGTTACCCTAGAAAGGACTTTATAATCAAAGTTCAGAAGGGATACGGGTCTGAAAGCTTTTAGCCCGTTATTTGCTCGTTTTTTTATGAGCACGATGACTCCCTCCAAAAATTTGTCTGGGATGTTTCCATGTATTGCTTCATTCAGCACTAAATTTAAATCTCGATGAATTACATCGAAAGCTTTTAAATAAAATTCCTTAGTTATCCCGTCAGGGCCGGCTGCTTTCCGCGATGTAGTCGATTTAATTGCCGAATAAATTTCTCCTGTAGAAGCTTGATTGGCTTATTTGACTAACGGAACCGTTCGTTCACATGTCCATTCATTGTTGATATTGCGAACTTCCTCACTGTACAAGTTTTTAAAGTAATCAAACATAGAACGCTCAATATCTTCCGAACGATCCAATGTCCCACACCCGTCTATCTCTAGCTTATCGATGATTGATCTTTTTCGCCTGCGTTCTCCCATTTGAAAGCCTCTCCCCTGAAACACATGTTTCGTTGATGTGAATGAAAAGTGAGTTGAACTCGGTTGATTGTTACTAGCATTGCTACGTTCCCATAGTATTGATCGTATGCCTCTCTGAGCTTCACATAAAGCGACTGATATCTACGATTGTGTTCTGCGTACATTTGGTTAGTCTTCCACCTGAAAAACGACTTAAGTTTCGGTTTTGCAAAATCTACCCACCAATGTATCCAAGAGTTATATTGACGTCTCTGTCTAGTCCAATAATCCCATTTGAGTTGGAGTTCTTCTAAATTCTCCGGAGAAAGCACTTTGGTCGTAGAGACCAATATCCTCTCCCTTGTTCTCTTCCAAGATTAGGCAGATCTAATCTAACCATGAGAACTTTATGGTTTGTAAAAGATAAAATGAGAGAGATTTTGTCTGCTCATCCACGAAAAGTGATTGGTTTCATTATCCACTTGATCCCGGGATGGGTACGAGTCATGTCATATGACGGACCATATGTTAAGTTGTGCTTGGTATTAAACGACACGTACATTAGAACATGGTATTATAACAGTTCTGATTCCTCAGCAAAAAAAATCCTACACTGATGAAAATAAAAATTTGATTAAAATAATTACTTTCATTTATTAAAAAAAAGTCCGCAAACAATAATTTCCAGAAGAATATTTAAATAAACTTTATCTTATTCTTTGTTTTTCTGAGAAATTATATTATTAAACTTGAAGCAGGCTTGGTAGTCATATGGCTACTGCTTCTGCCTCATACGCAGGAGGTCGTGGGTTCAATCCCAGGTCCGTTCCATTCTCCTACTTTGTATCTTTCTGTATATTTATCATGTTCTAGCAATCGCTAGAACTGGAAATGGACTTCCATACCGTTTCCATTACTATTCCTATACCTTCAACTTGAGTATTCTAACAGTAATCCGCTAGAATTTGGATATGAACTACACAGAGCTCGTTTCCTACATCCAATTAGAAATTCCATCAGTTACCTTCTCCTATCTATCACATTGGCAGCTCGTTAACCAAGACGGACCTCTGCCTCTCCAACCTAACCCAGAAATTCCAACAAATTCCGCATGAACTCGTGGCAAGTGCAGAGGTATATTCGGCTTGCAGTGGGCGAGTGATTGCATCATCATCACCTCCCCCTTCCCTGCATTGACTTGCATTCTAACGTGGCAGGCGCCAGTATGACCTAACAAATGAGATCACCAGTACTTGTACATTGAAGATGTGTGCTAGTCCCAAGCAAACATCTGTTGGTTCCCTGTGCAAGAACAGCTGATCTGGTCATAATGGAGTAGCAACTACGAGCAGTCAATCAAGCTCAAGAAATTATATTATTAAACTTGACGTAGACTCGGAGTTTGGAATCAAAACATTAAATAATTTTCCATTGACGTATTAGCAGTATCTTCTCTATTTTAGTAGGGTTACTGCTCCTTGACTTGTTTCTTATTGTTGTGATTCTTTTCAGCAGTAAGCACGCATGTAAGCAAAAAGAAGCAACGAAATTGGTGCTGTATTTCTTGGTTTGGAAAACGGGACATTTTGCCCAAGTCTGAAAATTTTATTAATAAAATCTTTAAACTTCATATACTATCATCAATACGAAATCTATAAATGCCCTACATTTGCCCTTGTAAATAAGGGCTTAATAGTTAGAAACAAAGAAATTCTAATTATGTATTTAATTATTAGTTTTACTTCCAGAAGCTTTGAATAAACATATTGCTAATAATTCTACACAGCATGGAAGATGTCGTTTCCAATATCAAATAATTAAATTCCATAGATCCAACAGTTGGAAGTTAAATGTAAATACGTTATGTTTATACAAGTCCTACATCTACTCGCGGTTATGTTAAAAACATTACCCATTGCTCGTTTTTTTCAATTTCACCACTTGCTTCGATGAAGCACTGTATTCAGGCAACGTGATTATCCAAACATAAGCATGTGACTATATTAACAAAAAGGGTGGGTGTACCAATCGTCACCATAGTTAAGAACAACCTCTACCTCTCAAGAAGGTTGAGAACCGCTGCACTAGTGCGACAACTGGTACTTTAGCCTGGTACATCTACCCTAGCAAATAAATTGGGGAACTACAATAACTAGATCTTGATTGCTCACTGATTGTCACTTAATTTGGAGGTCAAACAGTATTCGAAGGATCACCATAGGCTTGAAATCAGAAAAAACACGTTCACTAATCGTCTCAGGGCGGAGATGTACACCCCTCCCACAATTATGGATCACTTTTGTGTTTGACATTGAATTTCTAGTTTGATATCAATAATATAACACCGGACATATTTTTGTTACATAAAAAACACTTATTTTCTGATATTTGTTGTGTTTATCATGTTTTTCAACTCAAAAATAATGGTAGTTTTGCGCAAGTGCAAACTTGCTGTTGAGCATCTGTCAAAAAATCAAATTTTTTTGTTGGCTTCACAAGAAGAGTTTCCTTCTTTCATAAGCTTAAATCGTCAAATTTTCCATACCAAAGTGAAAAAATGGCCCGTACACCAAAGTTAAGGAATGTTTTTCACAAACTTCATTTTCACTTTATTCTGTTGAAAATTGAAGGATATTAAAGTGATCCATAATTGTGACCGGAAGCGATTCCCACAATTATGGATCACTTTCCATCGAACTATTTTCCTGAATCTAGTGATTCTCCCACACTGCCGTGTCGTTCTTGGGAAGTCAAAGGTCCACTAAACCACCGAGATCTAATATAGACGAATCTGTGGAAATCCGTCGAAATTGAATTTCAATAAGATTCAGTTAACCCTTTAGTGCCTACGACGGCCTTTAGACGGGGTATTTTGATTATTTTTTGTAATTATCAATTGATCAGATTTTGAAAAGTTTTTGATGTTGATCAATAATATAAACTTCAATGCATGTTTAAATGTGGTTTAAAGTTATTTTTCAAAATTCTACACAATTATTAAAAAAATATTGAAAATTGAGTAATATTTTGTTCCTCCAAGTTTTCGATCGTATACCTTTAAAAAGTGAAATATTTGTAGCTAAGTATTTTTTCTATAACTAACCTTATTCAATAGAAGGTTATTATTGGATTGGAAATGGTTTATTTACATGGCTAGAGAGCAGGATTCCCCGTAAGCGAGATTCACTTGACCAACACAGTCAAAGATTTGGCTGACCAAATCCGAAAAACTCGAAATGTACCGGCTTCTTTTCCAAGTATGTACTGGCACTAGAGAAGCTCGTAATATTTTTAATGATTTGCCTTTCTCCTACAACAAAGCTGGATTAGTTAAAATGGTTAGAGAAGGGATAGAGAAGTTATTTAAAATCATAATGAATTTTTAATTTTTTTTTATTCGTTAAATATACGAAGAAAAAACATGTTCAGTAAATGATGATAGCAGTAGATAATTGACCGCTCCCTCAAATTACCGTGACACTGGACGACGCGAAAAATCTGTCACCACTCCATCCTTCCACACACCTTCAAACGTGAATTAATTTATGGATGATCCACCATCATTCATCTTTCACTTTGTGAATTTTGCCTTTCTCGTATACAAAGTATACGTAAAGGCTATAGGATCACTCCAAAACCGAACTTTTGATAGAAGGCTCGGAGACCCATAGTGTTATATACCAATCGACTCAGTTCGACGAATTGAGGTGATGTCTGTATGTGTGTATGTATGTGTGTGTTGGTGTGTGTGTGTGTGTACAAAAATGTGAGACACACTTTTTGGTACTTAGCATTATTGGATTTGCTCGCAACAAGTTGCAGTCGACGCGGATTGCGGTCTAGTTGTTTCCTATTGAAAATTGGCCCGATCGGTCATTGCGTTCCAAAGTTATTGAAAAAACATTGTTTTTCTGCCAAGGGTCCCCCCTTGGGAAAAAAATTTCAAAAACGAAAAAAAATTTTTTTTTTTCAAAGATTGCAGCAATGCATTTAAATGACCGCAAATACATATGAATTGATGGAAAAAGTAAAATCTATCCCCCTAAAGTGCTATTTCGACCTCTCTTATGTGTTTTTCTTATTATTTTAATGCGCGAGAAAGGCACCACCAACGCTAGGTGGATTGATCTGGGTTTTGCTTATAAAATAAGCTGCTTTTATGAACGTCTCTTATTTAGGGAACGTCCATAAACGCCACTAGCGTTCTAGTACTTATGTTTCTACTGTGTATACGCACCCATGGAGATCTGAGAAAAAGAGACTGAGTCATGGCTTGCTGCTCGCTGATTTACATGCTGAGGTGCTATTAATCACACGCTGATGGTAACTTACTCAAACTCCATATTCTCCTCCATATTCCAACAATCAATATGAAACTGGAGATTTTTCGTGGTTTTCGTTGGTTAGTTATTATTAATACATTTCAATTGCCTCTGGAAGTTAGGATTTTTCCTCTGGTTGAATTGAACGATGTAAATGAATTGAGCTTAATTTATATTAAGGGTACAAGGAGCTGATCGTTGCAATAGAAGATTGTAACAATTTTTGTCTAAAAGTGGAAATTATTTTGTTGGACATTTGTTGCAATGTTTCAATATTAGAAATTCTATGAAGTTCATTGGTACTATACCACGGAGGCAACTTCAGAATCATTTTCAAAATTTTATTTTGAATCCTCTGAAGTGCCTTCTTTCTGGTATTGCAGCAACTAGTCCATATTGGCACAGCATGCAACATAGCTTGTCTAAAAATGTATTTGTTAATCAAAAGTTTTGATTTTCTGTTTTCACTTAGAATATAGACACTTAATATATTTGTTACATTTGGCTTGAATGCCTTCATGGGCGTAGCCAAGGGGGGGCAGGGGGGGCCGTCGCCCCCCCTAAATTGTGGAAAGATTGAACGGGTACTGAAATGAATTCCCTCAAACATGTGCACTTTACGATCCAATCATATACAGAAATAGGTGGTTGAAATTCAAAAAAATCCCAAAACTTATTAGGGCATCCAGGATCCATAATATATGAAAGTTCAAAAAAACTTGAAACATTTCGGGTTCAAAAATTCTCCTTGAAATCCTTCTAGAAGCTCCCTTGGGAACTTCTAAATTACTCCGGAAAGTTATCCACAAATTCCTCTGAAAATCGCTAGAAAATCCTTCTCATGTAATTGTAATTCCTCCTTATCTAGAAACCCTCACTATTTTTTTTAGAAAATTCACGAGGAAATTCCTTGAAGATTTCTTTTCTTCTCTCCAGGATTTACTTTTAGATATTTCTTCGGCTATTCTCTCTTCAGGAAGAATCCGGCATTTCCTTCAGGCATGCATTCGAGAGTTCTGTCAAGAATACATGTTACATTTCGCACCTCATTGCATAATACTCACCCCTAGCTATAAATCAACCAATTTAGATGTGTAAGGAATAACAACAAAACCTCTTGTTTAGCGAGTGTGGAGGTTCTGTTGGCAAGGAGGCAATCGGCTTCAGACAAATCACAGAAATCGTGAGTTATATATTATTTCTAATTATGTAAATAACTATCAATAAATTTATTATTTCAGCTTTTTAGCTAATGAATTACAAATATGTATTTTATTTGCTGTTCGGTTCGAAGCCACCAGCCAATAGTTCCCGCAACAATACATACGGAATTTCTTCCCAAAATTCTACCGGAAGTTTCTTCAAAAATATCTGACAGAAATCCTCCGATTTAGCTCCATAATTAGCTCCATAATTTTGTAAATCTATAAGAAATTCCTTCGGAAATTCTTCTAGGAACTTCTCCGGGCATTCCTCTCGAAACTCTACCTTTAATTCCTACGGGGTTACTTCCAGGAAATTTTCCGGAAATACCTCCAAACATTCAATAGCAAAATCATCTAGCATTCCAATCTGGAATTCTTTTCGCAATTACTTCAGAAAATCCTTCAAGAAATCCTCTAGAAATATCTTCATGAATTTCTCCTGGAATTCGTCCAAGTAATTCTTACAGGTATTTTTTCGGGAGTTTCTTCAGGTACTTTTCAGGTACTTCAGGAATTTCTCCGGGAGATTTTCCGCGGAAGTGTACTAGAATTCCTTCCGGACTTCATTCGGAATTTACTCGGATATCTGCCAAGAGTTCTTCCAGAATTTTTTTTCGGAACAATCCGCAGGGATTTTCTTCAGCAATTCATCTGGGAATACTTTCAGGATTTCATCTGGGAATTTCTGCATTAATTCCTTCTGGTATTTTTCTGGGAATTCCTTCAGATGTTTTTTCGGAAATTCCTTTAGGAACTTCTCTAAGAATTATTTCAGGACTTCCATGTGGGAATTCCTCCAGACGTGCTTATGGAAGTTCCTCCGGGAGTTCTTCCAGGAGTTTTTTCCAAGAAATTCTCCGGTAATACCTCCAGGAACTTCACAGGGAATTCCTGGACGATATTTGGCAGGAATTTCACGGGAAATGGGATTTCGGAAGTTCCTTCAGGAATATTTTTCTCTTCCTCTAGGGTATTCCACCGGATGTTCCTCTGAAGTTCCACCAGTAGTTCCTTCAGGAATTCAATCAGGCTTTCTTCCAAGAATTCATTTAGCATTTCTTCAGGCATTTATCTACAAATTCCTCCAGAAGTTCCTCGGAGAATTTCTCTGGCAGTTCTTACGGGAATTCCTCCGGGAGGTTCTTTTAAGAATTCTTCCAGGAGTTCCTCCTGGAATTCTTACGGAAGTTCCTTTGGGAGTTCATCCTAGAATTCTTACGAGAGTTCCTTCAGGATTTCCTCCGGAAATTCTTCCTGTAGTTCTTCAATAAATTCCTCCAGAAGTTCCACCGGCAGTTCCTCCTAGAATTCCTCTGATAATTTCTCCGGAAATTCCTATAGAAAATCCCCCGGGAGTTCCTCCGGAAATTACTCTGGGAGTTCCTCCGGGAGTTCCTTTTCAGAGAAACACCCGGAGAAACTGCAGGTGAAACTCCCGGAGAGATTCTCGTAGAAATTGCTGGTGGATCTCCCGGAGGAATTCCCGAAGGAACTGCCGGAGGAGCTCCTGTAAGATCTCCCGTAAGAACTCCCGGAGGAATTTCAGGAGGAACTCCTAGAAGAATTCCTAGAGGACCTCCCGGATGAGCCCCCAGAGAAACTATCGGAAGAACTTCGGGAGGAATTTCTAGCTTAATTTCTGAAGAAAGCCTAAATGATTTCCTGAAAAAAGCCTGAATAATTTCTTGGAAAACCTTCTGGTGGAACTCCCGGAAGAATTTCCGGAGAAACCCCCGGATGAATTGCTGGTGGAATTCCCGGAGGAACACTCGAAGGAATTTTCTGGAAGAATTTCTGAAGAAACTCCCGGGAGAATTTTCAAAGGAACCCCGGGGAAACTACCAGAAGCATTCTCGGAAACAAGAGAAATCATCTTATAGACAAATCTCGTCTAGCTGAAACCTTTGTTGGGGTTTGTAGCTGGACCATCATCATCATCAGAGGACCTCCCGGAGAATTCCCTGGGGAGCTCGCAGAGAAATTCTCGGAGGAGCTTCTGGTGGAAAATCTATATAAATTCCTGAAGAAGCCTAAATAAATTTCAATTCTGTCGAAATTCCCGGAAGAATTTTCAGAGGAACTGCCGATAGAACTTCCGGAATAATTCTCGAAGGAAATCCTAGAGAAATTCTTGGTGGAAATGCCGGTGGAACTCCTGGAAGAATTCCAGGAGGAATTTTCGGAGAAACTCCTGGAGGATCTCCCAGTGGAAATCTTGAAGTTTCCACCGGAATTCTTTCAGGATTTCATTGCGAATTAATCTAGGAACTCATCCGAAAATTCCATTGTTGATTTCATTTTCGGTATAATTTCTGTATAAATTTCCGGTGGAATTCCTGGAGAAATTCTTTGAAATTTTTAAAATTCGAAGAAATTATTCGAAACAATTCACGGAAAATTTTATGGAATTTACACAAGAAATTCGAACATTTTTCGTGAATTTCTTAGGAATGTTTTCTGCGGAATTTCCATGGAATTTGTTTATTCTTAAAAATTATGGGTAACAGCATGAAATTATTTGAATTATTGCAGGGAATCCCGCAGAACTTATAAAGAAGTTCGTGAAGATTTTCTTGGAGTAAATAATGGTGGAATTTTCGGATCAATTCCCGGCAAAATTTATGGTGGAATTCCTGTATTCTATTCTTGTAGAATATTCTTTCTGAATACTAAGTTCGTTAATATTTTTCTCACTTTATTTAAAAATATCTGATGAGCAATAAATCACGCATTTTTAAATCCATTATTGTTTTAATCATTATTGTTTCGATTTGGTTTGGATTTGGTTTCATGTGTTAATATTCATGTGTTTTTATAAAACTACTATAAAACTACGATTTGGAAGACCAAAAAAGTTGGCCCCCCCTTCTCGAAATCCTGGCTACGCCCATGAATGCCTTCAACATGATTTTTAAAAGTGAATTTTTGATCTTAGCATCTTACCATTTGATATTTAGCATCGCTAGACCAATTAATTGGAACCCAATTCATAGTGACAATATGTCTGTTAGAACGTTTCAAATAAGAAGCTCTCGGCTTATGTGGAAAAATTATATGCTGAGTTTTAAAAGCATTCGGGGAAATTTTCCATTTTTGCAAGTAAGTGGAGAAAATATCCAAACTTTTTTGCAATCTACTACAAACGACACGAAGGCTTCGTGTTTCGGCTGAGAGGCACGTGTCATCTGCAAATAACGATTTTTGACACCCTGGTGGTATATCAGGTAAGTCAGAAGTAAAATTGTTATACAATATAGGACCCAGTATGCTGCTTGGAGAACACCAATTGTTTGATCATTTTCATTCACGTTGGGAAACCCTCTTATAACGCCCTATTTGAACCACTACAAATAACCAAGACTGCGTCAAAACGTTTCCTGTAGAATTGCAAGTAGTTTAGTGACATTCTATATGAACTTCTTCTTCTTCTTCTTCTTCTTATTATTATTAGCATTACATCCCCACACTGGGACAGAGCCGCCTCGCAGCTTAGTGTTCATTAAGCACTTCCACAGTTATTAACTGCGAGGTTTCTAAGGTTTCTACCATTTTAGCATTCGTATATCATGAGGCTAACACGATGATACTTTTATGCCCAGGGAAGTCGAGACAATTTCCAATCCGAAAATTGCCTAGACCGGCACCGGGAATCGAACCCAGCCACCCTTTGTAGCCGCGCGTCTTACCGCACGGCTAAGGAGGGCCTCCTATATAAACTATTATATCTAAAAATATTGAAGTAGTATTAGTTTTAAGTTGCCAGGTCAAGACGAATTTAGACCGAAATAAAACGACACTTGGATTTGGAACACAGAAGTAACCACAGCTCATCGTCATCTACTCCTCCGAAACATAAAGTGGTGCCGAAACCCGGGATTTCTCGCCTCGCCGGATAATCTATCGAATCGTCGCATAAATTCAGTTAACCATAAGGACATCGTTTCATCGCGTCGCTGAGATAACAGGGCCGCACGCCAACTACATCGGGAGTTCTCATAGAAGAACGCCATTCGCAAGTTAAGTATCAATCAGACAAAATGTTAGTGCAAAGGGTATCTCATATCGGTGATAGAGATAGCTCCAAAGGCAAGGGTAGTTCGAAGTGTGTCTTCAAAGCTGAAAGGTTTGAAACGGCGTAGAAACACCATTCTAGGCCCCGCGTCCGTCATTAGAAATTTTGATATGAATTTCACACAACAACAAACTAACCAAGTGCCTATGCAGATTGAGATGTTAGATGAGTTATGGAATAAATTTTTGGAAGTACAGGACGAAATAGAAGTCCTGGAGGACCCCTCCGGAGAAGATATTTCGGAGGGCAAGTGTCCTTTCAAAATATGTACGTAGAGTTGAAATCAGCCTTGGTTGGAAAGTTTTTTTTTTATTGTCTTTATTAATGAGGTTTTCGGCCCTTGACCGGTTCACCTCAGGTTGGAAAGTTACCACCACGTGCGAATCCTATTCAGTCTAGTCGTGCTACAGTACCCAACCCAATTAGCAGTGGTGCTCAAGCGATCCGCCTTCCAGAAATCAAGTTTCCCGAATTTGATGGGAATCCTAAGGAATGGATTGAATTTAGAGAAATTTTTAAATCGCTTATCTATGTAAATCCGAGTATTACAGCGGTGCAAAAACTACATTATTTGAAGGCAGCCCTGAAGGGCGAGGCACATAGAATACAATTATGTACTTGCCTGGAAACTGATTGAAACTAGGTATAACAATCCAAACCTTTTAATAAAACGCCATATTGCCGCTTTATTTTCTATTCCGCCTCTAAAAAGAGAATCCGCCTCTGCATTATCCGAGCTGGTAGATCAATTTGATCGCCACGTTAGTGTTTTAACGCAGCTCGAAGGTCCGGAACAAAACTGGAATTCCGTGTTGGTTGAGGGTCTCAGTAGAAGACTAGATCTCACAACGTTGAAAGAATGGGAAAAACAATGCTCAGAAGACGAAAGACCAACTTACGATCAGCTAGTTTCCTTTATACGCAGACAAGCTCGCATGCTTCAGTCTGTAAGAATGTCTCAATGGCAAACTTCAACTAGTGAGTCGAAGGACACATTCAAAGCACAACATTCTAGAACGTACATGGTGTCTGAACCATCGAATAGATGCCCTGTGTGTAAAGAATCACATTTTTTGTATGGCTGTGAGAAGTTCAAAAAACAAACACCTAAAAATCGTTTCAACATTGCTGAAAAATACAAGTTGTGTATTAATTGTTTGCATGGACACCATATGACAAAAAGCTGCAATTCCTCCAGCTGTAATGTCTGTGGACACCGTCACCATACATTGCTTCACCTACTACCTATCGGTGCAGATGTTGAGATGAACAATACCGGTGTGGAGCGATCGCACACTTTTGTGACCAGTGGGGAACATATGGAAGGAGATCATACACAATCTCAGCAACAACGTTCATTACAAATAGGTAAAGAAACGTTGAAAATACGATCGAAGCTAAATGCATGCAATCCGTATTCAGTAGAGTCGATAGACAACATTCCGTCTCGTGTTTACAATACCACACAATCATCAAGTCCTAGGACTAATACTTTCTCGGTGGTACATGAACAAAATACAACCTCGTTACCTCAACACAGTACTTCTCGCGTCGTGTGCTCAAACCGTATGAGCAATAGAACAAACTCATCGGGAGTCGCGGTTTAACTCGGAGGTCTTTTTAGCCACCGCAATTGTGAAGGTGGAAGATAATGATAAAAATATACATTTCGCGCGTGTGGTCTTAGACAGTTGCTCTCAGTGTAACTTTATTTCGGAGGCGATAGCTTCAAAGCTTCGACTGAGCAGAGTGAAGACCAATATGGAAGTGGTCGGCATTGGACCTAGAAAGGTACGTGTGACCGAAATGGTGGGAATGAACATAAGTTCACGAATCGGTTCCTTTGAATTTAGGATTTCTTGTTTAATCCTCCCGAAAATTCCCGCGATCTTATCTAGTCGAAACGTAAACATAAGTGAATGTAAATTCCGACAAATGCCAAATTAGCGGATCCGCGTTTCAACATTAGTGCCGGTGTGGATATCTTGCTTGGAGCCGAACTTTTTTTCTCATTATTAAATAGTGACAAACAGATAATCAATAAAGGTTATTCGTTGTTACAGAGCACCGTTTTCGGGTACGTCGTTTCGGGCATGTATACAGGATCCGGAGGAAACCCGTCGTTGTGTATCATCAGCAATAGTAGTGGATTAGATGCGATTTTAGAACGGTTTTGGCAGATAGACGACTTCGACCGCGAACGAGTATTGTCACCGGATGACAGATGGTGTGAAGAACACTTCAATCGCACGGTGGCGCGGCGTGACGACGGTTGGTATGTGGTGCGGTTGCCAATACATGAAGATCGGAGAGAATTCCTTGGTGACTCATACCAGCTAGCACAACGTCGGTTTCTAGCAGCTGAGAGGCGATTCGGGTACAATCAACAGCTGCGCGACCAGTACTCACGATTCATGGATGAATACGCGATGCTCGGACACATGGAACCCGGTATACGAACAGGTAATACAGAATTTTATTTACCATTTACCATTTATTATGTGCCAGCTAGTAGAGTTATTACTAACTACGAACGATTTTCTCGAACCCGTAGTATTTTGGACAGATTCATCTGTTGTCTTACAATGGGTGCTGACGCCACCATCAATTTGGAATGTTTTTGTTTCTAACAGGATTGCGGAAATTCAAAGGATTTCGGAGGGACACGAAATAAGACATGTACCATCGAATCTAAATCCCGCGGACAGGTTGTCCAGAGGATTCTTCCATCAGAAATATTAACAGATGAACTACATTGGAAGGGGCCTCGCTTTATCTGTGAGCGAAGAGAGATGGCCTGAAAATAAATTTGATAAATCAAAATTGAGTTCAGTGAAGACTGAACGTCGACCTGTAGTAACTTTATATACAGTGGATGTAAAAAACGAATTCACAGATATTTTTTCTAGATTTTCTGAACTTTCAAAAGATATTGAAGATATCAGCCTATTGCATTAGATTTGTGAAATTAATCGTAACAAAAAATAGAAATCAACGATTAGTCAACTTGCAACCCGAGGAAATCGATATTGCGTTGAAATCTTTAATTCGTGTTGCACAACGCCAATCCTTTCCACACGAAATAAAAATGTTAATGAAACGCAAGGGAGAAGATTGTACGCAAACAGAACTTAACTTTAAATCATTGATTAAAGGACTCGATTTGTTCATGGATGACTTTGGATTAATTCGCATAAAGGGACGTCTAGAAAGGCTAACTGCGTCTTTTGACACTCGGTGTCCTATTTTTTTGCATGACGAATATGCACTAAATAAACTGATTGTTCGGTCCATTCATCATCAAACAATGCATGCAGGTCCTACGATGTTGTTATCGACATTAAGACAAAAATTTTGGCCGTTACACGGGCGAAAATGAGTGCGGAAAGTTGTATATGATTGTATTCATTGTTTCCGTTGTAATCCACGCAAAAATGTACAAATTATGGCCCCATTACCACCGGTGCGAATTACTCCGGCGCGAGTCTTTTTCAATTCCGGTTTAGACTATTGCAGTGTGCGCCCTCTCACGGGAAGAGGATCATCTGTTAAAATGTATGTTGCTTGCTTCATTTGTATGGTCTCCAAGACTGTACACCTAGAGGTGGTGCACGACCTGTCTGCCCAAGCTTGCATAAATGCTATCAAAAGGTTCATTGCCCGACGTGGTAGATTACTTTCTTTATATTGTGATAATGCAACCGCCTTTAGGGGAGCAGATCGTGAATTGAAGGAGCTACGCCAAGGTTTTCTGGCTCAGTTTAATACGGAAATTTGGAGCAGTTTTTGCTTGAATCAAGGAATAAGTTTCCACCACATTCCCGCCCGTTCTCCGCATTTTGGTGGTTTATGGGAGGCAGCGATAAAGTCCTTTAAATTTAATTTAATAAATTTAATGAAGAGAATCCTGGGAAAGAAGGCGTTGCGCCTTGATGAAATGAGTACAACTATCACCCAAATTGAGAGTATTTTAAATTCACGACCCTTAACGCCACTAACTGATAACGCAACTGATTTAAATGCGTTAACTCCGGGACATTTGATTATTGGTGAACCAATGTTCTCTATTCCGGAGCCAGATGTGTCCGATCTTAGTATTAATAGGCTCAATCGATTCCAGGAAATGAGACGCGCCGTTCACGATTTTTGGAAACGAAGAGGAGCGCAACTACCGCGTCGGCGAGTTAGTTTTGCTGAAACAGGAGAACATGCCACCACTCCAATGGAATCTCAGAAGAATTATCGCCACGCATCCAGGCAGCGACGGTCGGTGCAGAGTCGTCGACGTGCAGACTCCCTTGGCCGTACAGACGAGCAATAACAGAAGTTTGCGCACTTCCTGTAGACGTGGACCCCATGTTATCAAGAGTCGACACAATAGAAGATGTAGTTCAAAGCGCGACAGGGCAACCACCCCAGCCAAGTCCAACGGTCTGACAGAATCTCGGTTCAAAGGAGCGGTTGAAGAAACTGGCGATTAGTCTAATAGGGTTGAACCAATGTTTCAACGGGGGAGTATGTTTGATCATTTTCATTCACGTTGGGAAACCCTCTTATAACGCCCTATTTGAACCACTACAAATAACCAAGACTCCGTCAAAACGTTTTCTGTAGAATTTCAAGTAGTTTGGTGACATTCTATATGAACTATATTATCTAAAAATATTGAAGTAGTATTAGTTTTAAGTTGCCAGGTCAAGACGAATTTAGACCGAAATAAAACGACACTTGGATTTTGAACACAGAAGTAACCACAGCTCATCGTCATCTACTCCTCCGAAACACCAATTCTTACATGTAATCTATCAGATTTCGAATTCTGATATTTTACCTGCAGTGAGCGATCTGATAAATAATTTTGGATCAGTTTAATAATGCACAGAGGAAAATTAAAATTCATCAAACCTTCATGCCAAACACTGTCAAATGGTTTCTCTATATCAAGAAGTTTCTAGGAGAGATCGACTATGATGGTGATATTTGAGGTTATGGCCTTCAGTCTTTTTTATGCTCAAAACGGGTTTTACGTTTTTATCAGACGTTTCGATTACATATATTGTATCTTTATCGGTCCGTCGGTTGTCGGCAACCTCTACCGACAAATAGAATGGGCGATTATACATAAAGTTGTGACAAAACGTTCTATGCTAAGACAATGTAACAATAAAACGGGACTTAGTTAACTACTTGATAAAGGTACAGAAACGTCGGATAAAAACATAAAACCCGTTTTGAGCATAAGAAGACTGAAAACCATAACCTCAAATATATCAAGAAGATCAAGTAGAATATCCTTTAGATTTGTTGAGTCAAGTTAAATTCGTAGCACGTAATATCTGATGACTGGTTGAATGCCCATGGCGAAAACCAAATTGCTCATCAGCAAAAATAGAATTGTCATTAATATGAACCATCATTCTATTTAAAATAATCTTTTCAAACAGCTTGCTTATTGAAGGAAGCAAACTGATAGGGCGATCACTAGAAGCTTTAGCTGGATTTTTGTCCGGCTTCAAAATTAGAACAGCTTTGGCATTTTTCCATTTATCTGGGAAGTATGCCAATTGAAAACATTTGTTAAATAAATTAACCAAAAATGATAAAGAGCTCTCAGGAAGTTTTTTAAATTAAGCCCAAGTAGCACACATGTTGAAAGTTATTGGCTGCAACCGATATGTTGCCAAATTCGGTCACATTACAAAAACAATTACAAAAAAAAGACTTATTGGCTAATAATAACTTTGGAAGTTCTTAATATCAGGTGGGTGGCACGACGCCATGTTTTTGCAGCCAACATCTCAGTGTAAAATTCATGATAGTATGTGTTTTGTTTACAAACATCACATTTGATTCCCATTAGGATACAGAACTGTCAGTGGGATACGGTCACGCAATGTTGGCTGCAAAACAAACCTATTGTGTGAGATAGGGATGCCACCGGGCTGCTTAATATACACTAATTCCCCATAAAACATTTGACAGATGGGATATTTGTTGGTACACCGACGAAGTCGGGTGCCGACAAAATCAACTGTTTTTATCGTCGACGAAATCGGATATTGACCTTGGTGTCGACGAAACTAACTGTTTTTACCACCGATGAAATCGGGTGTCGTAAAAATCAACCCTTATGAATGCCAACTAAATCTGGTGCCAACCAAATCATTCGTATTGATAACCTATTTAGTCGGGTGGCTCATAGACAATATCTACATCGATGTATCAATCGACAGATTAGGTAGTGTTTATATACCAATTTAATCGGGAGTATGGATGATAGATTACATTTGTTTAGTGTAGTGTTTATGATGTGTTTGTTGAGCAAAAAGTGATTATTAAATTTAGTGAATTATTATGTATTAAGTTGAAAAATATAGTGCAGTACAATGGCAAGTACAGGGAGGGAGGCAAAAAGGTTGAGATAGGCGAAATTTTGTCGAAATTCAAACTTTGCTTAGAGTAATTCGATTTCAATAAAATCGGGACCGTAGGACGCGGAAATTCTTCTATTATTCTGTTTTTACTCAAAATCTTAGATCGGTTCTCAGGCATGTTATGTTTTATGCTGTCCCCAAAACTAGAACTAATATGCCGACCAATGCTGATTGTAGATTGAAAATCCGTCAGATATCCGCAGAGATATAGTCTCTCCAAGAAAACAGTTTGCCCAAAACATGTGCCCAAAAAGAATAGTTTTTTTTCCGGAACTTATCCTAAACTCGTAACAAGTTTCGACGGGAAATCCTGTTTCTTATTAAGGTTGGCCGGAACTATGGGCTCATAGGTTATGGCCAAAATACATCCAACTATATAAATATATTTTTTCTTATATTAATTAGTGTAAAATTTGGCATGATGCAGACATTTTTTTATACAATAACGCGTAAAAAAGATTCGCCCATTTTCGGATACCTGTCTTTTACCTTTATCTGATTTGCACACAGCAAGTTGCATTCGACGAGGAATCCTATCCCATCATTTCCTATGGTAAATTGGCCGGAAGTTTCTGCTAGATTATGGATGCTGAATTGACCAATTTTCTATCTACTTTCTGTTCAGTTAAAGTTCAATTTTTTTCTTCAATAATATTAAATTTTTGTGCTAATTTGAACTATTTATTAATCACATTTTTATTACTTGCGTTCATTTTCCGTCGGCTTATTTCCCAACGAGTGATAACTATCGGCACTAGGAAGACGACTCCCATGCCAGGACCTTGCATGTCGTACCTATTAGCACATCAACGCCAGGACCTAAGGCTTTTCGTTTCGAGAAAGGCGTGACCTTTTCCGTTGTAACTAATGGCATGGCGCCGATCAGAATCCAGCCATATTATCAACATATTATGGTGTGAGGCAGGCTCTGAAAAACAGCTCAACCACTCGTTTGTCAACTAAATCAACTAATATAGATAACAATCAACTTATTGATAATAAAAATAAATCCCCATATTACCTCGGGTTGTGTTTGTTTTCCGATTTAAAGATCCGATTTAAAACTTAATTTAGTAGAACAAAAACAACCGATTTCATCGGGAATCGTCTGCTATTCATTAGGATACAATTGTTAATCGAGCTATTTTCTTGCTTTTTATCAGCCGATTTCGTCGGCTATACTTCATTATTTAATTGAATCAGCTAATTAATCATGCGATACATTAGATTTTCGTCGGTCGATTTCGTCGGTTTAGTTGCTTTTTTTTTGTGCTATACTACGTTAGCCGATTAATCAACTAACTAAATTGGTTCAAATCTATTGATTTGGTTGGCCTATTAAATGTATTGTTCAATCGCTAAACGCCCCTGTAAAGCTCTCATAAGCGTCTGTGCAACAAACAACCGATTAGTCGGATGCAAAGTAGGCCGATCCGACCGACGAAAACCGACTAAATCGGGGGAAAAGTCGGTAGGGTAACGGTACCAATAGTGGAGGTATTAGTAGATCCACAAAAGAAAATATTTTTTAAAAATTGATAATTATGGGAAATTAACAGCTTTAATAACTTAGCTAATAGATAAACTAATAAATTTGCTAACAAAAATGAGATAGATGTCATTAAACATCAACAATTACCAAATATTGCTTGCACCACTATGGGTACACTGTTCCTTTAGTGGCGGTAAAAATTAATGTTGGTTCCCATAGTGGTGCTATCCATTGGTTTCTTATGAGACTCGCCACTATTGGTACAGTTGCACCACTATAGGTGCAAGGGAGTCTATTTTGTTAAGGAAAATCGTTGTTTTCAATGGTTTTTCAAGCGAAATCGTAAGATAAGTTGCATTTAACAGGATATTTAAAACACGACACATCAACTGAAAACATCGTCAAGTGTATAAACATGATAAATTTCATTAAAACCCCACTACCTCCATCCAGGATGTTTTATGGGGAAGCTACTTGAGCCAGCTTGAAATTTCATAATTCGGTATTAAATTTGACAAAAGGTTTATTTTGGCATTCGAATTATGATAATGGCTCTGACTTTGCTTGATTGCTTTCCTGATACTTTTGAAAACATAAAGAGGTCTAAAAGTAACCTGCGTTACATTTTAGTTACGCAGGTTTGAACTTCAGACAAGAGGTCTCCCCATACTTCTATTTAATAGATGAAGCTTTAATATTACTGAATCCAAAACCAATTAACCATACTCTCAATAAATAACAATTTAGCACCCGAGCATAACCACTTCCTTAACCACACAGTATCAATGGAATCATAAATATGCTTGCTCACAAACACTTGAACGTTTGCCTTGCTTCGATGGGTTCCTGTCCTCATGGCCCTAAGCCAACCTGTCCTGTCCCGTTTTACTTTGCCGTGCCACCCTGACTCGTAAAAATCACCACAAGAAACATAACTCTCTCTCTTTCTCTTCTTCTTCCGGTGTCCCGCACTTGCTTACACAGTTCGAACCTAACAGGACCGTATCGGAACGACATGCTCGTAAAAGCCGGATGAGCGCTCTACTGAAGCGGAGAAACAGATGATGAGCGAGTGTCTGATTTTTTTCCCATTCATTGAGCGCTCGTTTCCTGCTTTTGCTTCTTCAACAGATTGACCAGTGGTCATTGCAGTCCTTTTGCACTGTGGCTTCATTAGCTAAAAACTGAGCGCTGTTTTGTATAAAAATTAAAACTGTTCATATACATTATTAAATGCACCTTATTTCCTGAGTGATTCAGTGGTACATAACTGCAGGAAACAAAGTGCATTTGAAAATATTGGTCCTTTTTTGTACATAACCCTGCATAAACCTTGTAAAGTGGAACATACCTCAACTTATTCGAGTTCATTTTCAATTCGTTAATATATTTATTAAATAAAATTGACATTGTAACTCCAGAACACATTGACGCGAAAGGACTCAATTTTATTTTAATTATTTATTTTATTTATTAATCTATATAGTAACATAAATAACCTTTAAAGGTTTTCAAAGTATATGATACCATAACTATTGTTGAGTTTGGTTCGGGTTCACTTCTTAAGGAGCTGCTTACTTGCAACCGTTCGTCGCGCTGGTCTGGATTCAAGTGCCGAGTCAAGCCTTGTGAGCTCGTTTCAAGCCTAGTGAGCTATTCAGGAGAGATGGATTCAACAGCACAAATAACCGGACTGTTGGAAGTAGTTGGATTCTATAAATAACACTGATTCGATTTCATACGTTTATTTCAATTGCTCGGACTCTACAACTATAACTAATTGCAGAATGCCATTGTACTCTAACTACGGTTAAAAAATTATGTAATTCTATTTTTAACCGAATAAAAATGTCTTTCGAGCCTACAATTTGAAACTCGTTCCAATTTACCATCTAATATGTAATTAACTGCAACACGATTGTCAAATGTAAGAATATACGAATGCATACTAGACTGGCCCAGGAAAGAAAAAGTTGTCTAATTCCACGGGGCACCCCCCAGGATTTATCTTCGGGTGAGAAAATCAATCTCTGAAAATTTCAGCTCAATCGCTTGTTGCATAAGCTGGCGCATTCGATTTGAAGTTTGTATGGGGATTTCAGCCAAAATGTATAGGAAAATACACCTCCGTCACTCATTTGATCTGGAAATTGGTTCTGATTGCTCGATTGACCTCAGAATTGCAAAAACGGCAGTTGGTATTGATGGAAATTACAATGTTTGACCCTCACTATAAGTTCCGCTAGTTTTACAATATGGATTCCTACCCCTAAATGTAATTTGGCCCTTCTGGCAACGCTTACGGTTGATGTTTATGTTTATTTCATGTACTTTGTTTTATTTACTTGACCATCAACATTATGTGTAAATACGTTCAGCTATGTTAGTTCAATAAATCGTCCATTTCTGTCCGTGAATGTCCGCTGTGTTCCGCGATAATTTTCAGCTTCCGAAGTCGGTACGCGAGTGTCCACTAGTGCCAGTGAGAACTCTGCACAACAACCAACAGGTTATTGGCCCAGAACGAAAGATTGGAAGGTGAAAATTGCGAGAAAAAGTGATCCCGCGGTTAACTTCGATTTTCCATCGCGAGTGCGCATCTTGTGTTGTGAGAAGATGGTGGATTTGGGCAAACTTTCGTTTGCAAAGCTCAACAACAATATTGCGAGAACAGAGAAAACTTCTAATTCTGCGGAGCAAAAAAGAAGAAGAAGACTGAGTGTCGGAAACTTCAAATGACATGCACTGTGCGAAAAGTGTTGATATTCCTTGATATCAAGACTAAATTGTTTCAAAATCACATCAATACGTTCCGAAATGCCTTAAAAATACCATAAAGCTTATTTAAAATATATAGCGGCATGTAACACTCGTTTAAAGTTACATATTCCTTTGATTTCAATAATCAACATTCACACCGAAAAAATCAACCAACATTATTTTCCGTGCATCATGTGATTTGACGTTTGCGGAACAGCTTTCCGACGGTCGACCGTCGGACCCTCGTTCGAATTTTTCTATCTTCTCGCAATAATTGGGCGAGCTGGAAATTCCGCATGGAAATGTTGCTCATGCGAGAAGAACTCTGGTATGTGATATCCGATCCGAAACCAGAGCCGGTGACTACGCGGTGGAACAAAGATGAGCAGAAAGCCCGGGCTACAATCGGTTTGTGTGTGGAAGACAACCAGTTTAGCCTGGTAAAAAGTGCTAAAACCGCGAAAGATTTTTGAGATCAGTTGCGTGCGTACCACGAAAAGTCAACGTTCCTTTGCTGAAGAAATTGTGTTCGTTGAACTTGAGTGAGGGAGGTGATGTGGAGAAGCACCTCCTAGAGCTCGAAGTACGGCCGGTTGTCGGCAGCCGGACAAAATTTGGAAGAGCCGCTGCGAATCGCCATGATTCTTCGGGCTCTTATGGCGAATGACAGCCTTAGAGAGTCAGCCGGACACGGACATAACAATGCAGCTAGTGGCGTCGAAGCTGCTCGACGAATATGAGCGAAGACATGGGAAGAATGGTGGTTCAGTGAATGCGATGAAGAGTTCGACGATGCGGGGGAAGAAAAGCGGTGTTGCACACGAGCGGAAGTGTTTCCATTGTGGAAAGCCGGGTCACATGCAGCGAGATTGCCGTTTCCTAGCGCGGCAGAAGAAAAGTGACGAAGAACGGAAGAGGTCCGAAGAAAAACAAAGTGCCAAGCAAGCGAAGAAAAACAGTAGTGGTGTGTGCTTTATGGCCGGAAGTGCTCCACGCGGGTCGTGGTTCATAGACAGTGGGGCTAGTTGTCACATGACGTGTGATGAAAGTTTTTTCTCGACGCTGGAGAAGAAGAACGGCCCGAAAGTTTTCCTGGCTGACGGGAAAATAGCGAAGACAGCCGGCCATGGTGAAGGGACAGTGCTCGGTGTTAACGGTAACGGTGATGCGGTCGATGTGAAGCTTGTTGACGTTTTGTATGTTCCTTCGTTGACGAGTGGGCTCATTTCGGTGGACAAGCTGACCGCAAATGGTTTCACGGCTAACGGATGTAAGGTCCGTGATGCTACCGGCTCATTGACGGTAGTAGGAAAGCGCTCTGGTTGTCTGTACCGGCTGAAGCTAGCGGAATCATCAAAAGCTCAAGGTAAGACACACACTACTAATTGTCAGCATCAAGGGCACCGACGTTTCGGACATAGGCATCCGGATGTGATTAAAAGAATCCGTGAAGGGAAGTTAGGCGTCGGTATGATCGTTACCGACTGTGGTATCCGTGAATGCTGCGAGCCGTGTCAAAAGGGAAAGTTGACGAGGAGTCCAATTCCCAAATCAGCCGAGAGGAAATCGACGCAAATGCTAGATCTGGTCCACACGGATCTGTGCGGGCCAATACGGACGACGACACCCGGTGGTAAGCGGTTTCTCATGACGATGATCGACGACTACAGCCGCTTCACCGTCGTTTATCTTCTGGAGAAAATATCCGAAGCGCCGGAAAAAGTGAAGGAATACGTTCGGTATGTGGAGAACCTTTTCAACAGAAGGCCGCGTATAATCCGCTCGGATGGCGAAGGCGAGTACGTGAATAAGGAGTTGGGCGACTTCTTTGTCAAGGAGGGAAACAAGGCACAGTATACGACAGCATACACACCACAGCAAAACGGTGTAGCTAAGCGGAAGAATCGGTCGCTACAGGAAATGGCGACGACGATGCTCGTGGATGCCGGTCTCCACAAACGGTACTGGGGTGAGGCCGTGTCAACGGCCGCTTATTTGCAGAACCGTCTTCCGTCGCGATCGGTGGATAAGACTCCATACGAAAAGTGGTACGGGCGGCAACCAGTACTTTGCCATTTAAAAGTATACGGTTATCCGGCCTATGTACATATTCCCGGCGTTAGGCGCGGGAAGTTTGAAAATAAGGCTAGGAAGCTGCCGTTCATCGGGTACTATGAAGCCCATAAAGGTTACCGATTCGTTGATACGTCTACGGACAAGGTCACGATCAGCCGCGACGCAAGGTTTTTGGAGCTGGACAACGGGTCGTCTCACGGGGCGGAGTTGAATCCAGCTGCCATCGGAAGTTCGTCGATTAGTGACAAGGAGTGGCCTCTTCCGGTAGTGCAATCGAAGCAGCAAACAAGAGAAGAAGAAAATGCAGAAGAAGAAACAGCCCCCTGCGGCGAAGAAACAGTGAGTGAAGAAAGCGAAAAAGAGGACTATTTTGATGTAGAAGATGCTGAGTCGGACGAAGATCCCCTCGCTGTGAAGCAGGAGGGAGATGACGAAGAAGTTGTGAACGGTGCACGGAGATTAGGGCGTCGCACCCGTGGAATGCTACCCAGCCGATTGTCGGATTATGTGGTAGGCGTCGTCAGGCAGCAGCAGGAGGAACCAACGACATTTCGTCAAGCAGTATCCAGTCAAGAGCGAGATTCGTGGAAGGCGGCGATGGACAGCGAAATTTAGTCGCACAAGCAAAACGGGACGTGGGAGTTAGTGCCGCTTCCGAAAGGCAAGAAAGTGGTAGGCAGCCGTTGGGTGTATAAAATCAAAAGGAACGAATCAACGAAGTGGTCCGTTACAAAGGCGCGGATCGTTGCCCAGGGGTTCACGCAATGCTACGGAGTCGATTACGACGAAGTGTTCGCCCCTGTGACCAAGCATGCCACACTACGGGTACTGCTGTCTATGGCGCCGAAGAAGAGGATAGTGCTGAAGCATTTAGATGTGCGCACCGCGTATCTCTACGGAGACATAGAGGAAGAGCTCTATATGCGCCAACCACCCGGCTACGAAGTTGGCGGCAAGGAGGAGATCGTTTGTCGGCTTCGTAGAAGTATTTACGGACTGAAACAGTCCGCTCGATGTTGGAACCGGAAGCTAACCGGTGTTCTGACGGAAATGGGATTCCAAGCAAGTTCGGCGGATCCGTGCTTATTCGTGGCAACCAGGGATGGCCTCAGAGTATACCTGATCGTTTATGTCGATGATTTCCTCATCGGATCAGAGAGCGAGGCGGAGATTACCCGCGTTCAGAAGCAGCTGAGTCAGCATTTCGAGATTGTCGATCTTGGCGATGTGAAGCACTTCCTAGGTCTGGAAGTACAGAAGGAGGATGACACGTTCTGTGTCAGTCTGGCCAACTTCATCGATAAGCTGGTTGCACGAGTAGGCCTAAGCGAAGCGAAGGAGGCAAAAACGCCCATGGATCAGGGCTATCTGAGGAACGAGGTTGAGAGCAAACCGTTCGAAGATGGTACGAAGTATCGAAGCGTGGTTGGTGCTCTTCTCTATGTAGCGGTGTGTGCGCGGCCGGATATAGCTACCAGTGTGGGAATCCTTGGCCGGAAGTTTAGTGCCCCCATGGAAGCGGACTGGATAGCTGCAAAGCGTGCGGTACGGTACCTTAAAGGTACCAAAGAATGGAAATTGAGGCTTGGAATCAAGAAAGCAGAAGAGTTGGTGGTACTTTGGGATTCTGATTGGGCAGGAGATGCGAGCACACGGAAGTCGACAACCACCGGTTACGTGGTGTTCTATGCAGGAGGAGCAGTTTGCTGGGTCAGTCGTCGGCAAAGTTGTGTGACCCTTTCGACGATGGAAGCGGAGTACGTCGCCCTGGCCGAAGCGTGCCAGGAAGTAGTGTGGCTTAGGCGACTTTTAAAAGACTTTGGTGAAGAACAAGTGGAAGCAACAGTGGTAAACGAAGATAATCAGGGATGCCTGAGCTTCGCCCGTTCCGAGAGGTCCAGCAAGCGCTCAAAGCATATCGAAACCAAGCACCATTTTGTTCGAGATCTTTGCGACAACGGTGAGGTGGTGCTGCAGTATTGTCCAACGGATCAGATGCCAGCTGATGTACTGACGAAGCCGTTGGGATTCGTTAAGCATCGGCGATTTGCTGAACAGTTGGGGTTGGTCGGTAAGCGACCATAGCAAGGTGAGGTGACTAACCATTGAGGAGGTGATGGAAATTACAATGTTTGACCCTCACTATAAGTTCCGCTAGTTTTACAATATGGATTCCTACCCTAAATGTAATTTGGCCCTTCTGGCAACACGGTTGATGTTTATGTTTATTTCATGTACTTTGTTTTTATTTACTTGGCCATCAACATTATGTGTAAATACGTTCAGCTATGTTAGTTCAATAAATCGTCCATTTCTGTCCGTGAATGTCCGCTGTGTTCCGCGGTAATTTTCAGCTTCCGAAGTCGGTACGCGAGTGTCCACTAGTGCCAAGTGAGAACTCTGCACAACAACCAACAGGTATGCTACAGAACAATTTCACAGAACATTGTATGATGATTAAATGAACTTTTATATAGGTTTCGGCTGATGCGATTCGATCAAAAAACCCAAAAATACACAAATCAGCTCCTAATAAATCAGCCGAAAATTATATAAAAGTTCATTTAATCATCATGCAATGTTCTGTGAAATTGTTCTGTAGCATACCAACTGCAGTGTTTGCAATTCTGGTACAATCGAGCAATCAGAACCAATTTCCAGATCGAATGAGTGACGGAGGTGTATTTTCCTATACATTTTGGCTGAAATCCCCATACAAACTTCAAATCAAATGCGCCAGCTTATGCAACAAGCGATTGAGCTGAAATTTTCAGAGATTGATTTTCTCACCCAAAGACACAATTCTGGGGGGTGCCCCGTGGAATTCGACAACATTTTTTTCTCCCCATAGTAATCTGGGCCAGTCTAATGCATACATATATTTTGACTAAACCTACAGTTGAAAATTGTGAAAGTGCTTAATGAACACTATGTGGCAAGGCGAAAAATATCCCTGAAGAATTATGCCATGCCGTTAGAAGAACGATCAGAATTCATCCCACACCAAGAAATAATAGTGAACAAAATACTCCAGCAATTATTTTCACTACTTTGTTCATTCAAACCACAGTGCGCAACCGGTTCGAAGAAAAACCTCTCACCTAGGGAACATCTTGACCCCACACCATATGGACCGAAGCGAAGGAAATTAATTTTTATGCCGCATAAAAGTCGACCATCAGCTTCGGATAGCACCCATTTTGGGCGATTTGTTTATGTGGTGTGGTGGCAGCTCATAGCAAAGTTGGATTCTTTGCTAGAATAAAAAATATGTTCCTTCTACCCGAGTTGTGAAGAATGGGACTACGGGAAGCAAGTTTGATTAATGTTTCTCGATACAATTTGGTCTTCATCGGGGAGTATTCAGAGCAAAACTGAGTTCCCGTCCCGCCGTGCCGGCGGAGAAATGGAATGTAACAGAAGCATAAAACGATAGGAAAGGATTTATCGCTCCTTGGTCCGCATGTATGACGAAGCGAGCAAAGTGACCAGTTAGGTGAAATTTGGTGTGTATAGTGTTCAGAAAATTCGTTGGCAATATTTATTAATTTAGTCTGATGCATTTGCATTGGGTCTCCATTATTCACATGTTTCCTATTCAAAAAGATGTTCGGAATTTACGTTATTCCGTGAAACTTTCCATTTGAAATTAAGCTCCGAGCCTCTTGAAAGGAGGCTTCCGAGCCTCTTGAAAGGAGGCTTCCGAGCCTCTTGAAAGGAGGCTTCCGAGCCTCTTGAAAGGAGGCTTCCGAGCCTCTTGAAAGGAGGCTTCCAAGCCTCTTGGAGGAGGCTTCCAAGCCTCTTGCAAGGGGGCTTCCGAGCCTCTTGAAAGGAGGCTTCCAGGCCTCTTGAAGGAGGCTTCCGAGCCTCTTGAAGGAGGCTTCGAGGCCTCTTGAAGGAGGCTTCCAGGCCTCTTGAAGGAGGCTTCCGAGGCCTCTTGAAGGAGGCTTCCAGGCCTCTTGAAGGAGGCTTCCGGGCCTCTTGAAGGAGGCTTCCAGGCCTCTTGAAGGAGGCTGGGCCTCTTGAAGGAGGCTTCCAGGCCTCTTGAAGGAGGCTGGCCTCTTGAAGGGAGGCTGGCCTCTTGAAGGAGGCTTCCGGGCCTCTTGAAGGAGGCTTCCAGGCCTCTTGAAGGAGGCTTCCGGGCCTCTTGAAGGAGGCTTCCAGGCCTCTTGAAGGAGGCTTCCGGGCCTCTTGAAGGAGGCTTCCAGGCCTCTTGAAGGAGGCTTCCGGGCCTCTTGAAGGGAGGCTTCCCAGGCCTCTTGAAGGAGGCTTCCAGGCCTCTTGAAGGAGGCTGGGCCTCTTGAAGGAGGCTTCCGGGCCTCTTGAAGGAGGCTGGGCCTCTTGAAGGAGGCTTCCGGGCCTCTTGAAGGAGGCTTCCGGGCCTCTTGAAGGGCTTCCAGGCCTCTTGAAGGAGGCTTCCGGGCCTCTTGAAGGAGGCTTCCAGGCCTCTTGAAGGAGGCTTCCGGGCCTCTTGAAGGAGGCTGAGGCCTCTTGAAGGAGGCTTCCGGGCCTCTTGAAGGAGGCTTCCGGGCCTCTTGAAGGAGGCTTCCAGGCCTCTTGAAGGAGGCTGAGGCCTCTTGAAGGGAGGCTTCCGGGCCTCTTGAAGGAGGCTTCCAGGCCTCTTGAAGGAGGCTTCCGGGCCTCTTGAAGGGAGGCTTCCGGGCCTCTTGAAGGGAGGCTTCCAGGCCTCTTGAAGGAGGCTGGGCCTCTTGAAGGAGGCTTCCAGGCCTCTTGAAGGAGGCTTCCGGGCCTCTTGAAGGGCTTCCAGGCCTCTTGAAGGAGGCTGGGCCTCTTGAAGGAGGCTGGGCCTCTTGAAAGGAGGCTTCCAGGCCTCTTGAAGGAGGCTTCCGGGCCTCTTGAAGGAGGCTTCCAGGCCTCTTGAAGGAGGCTTCCGGGCCTCTTGAAGGAGGCTTCCAGGCCTCTTGAAGGAGTCTCCCGGGCCTCTTGAAGGAGGCTTCCGGGCCTCTTGAAGGAGGCTTCCGGGCCTCTTGAAGGAGGCTTCCGGGCCTCTTGAAGGGAGGCTTCCGGGCCTCTTGAAGGAGGCTTCCAGGCCTCTTGAAGGAGGCTTCCAGGCCTCTTGAAGGAGGCTTCCAGGCCTCTTGAAGGAGGCTTCCGGGCCTCTTGAAGGAGGCTTCCGGGCCTCTTGAAGGAGGCTTCCGGGCCTCTTGAAGGGAGGCTTCCGGGCCTCTTGAAGGAGGCTTCCGGGCCTCTTGAAGGAGGCTTCCAGGCCTCTTGAAGGAGGCTTCAGGCCTCTTGAAGGAGGCTGGGCCTCTTGAAGGAGGCTTCCGGGCCTCTTGAAGGAGGCTTCCAGGCCTCTTGAAGGAGGCTTCCGAGGCCTCTTGAAGGGCTTCCGGGCCTCTTGAAGGAGGCTTCCGGGCCTCTTGAAGGAGGCTTCCAGGCCTCTTGAAGGAGGCTGAGGCCTCTTGAAGGAGGCTTCCAGGCCTCTTGAAGGAGGCTTCCGGGCCTCTTGAAGGAGGCTTCCGGGCCTCTTGAAGGAGGCTTCCAGGCCTCTTGAAGGAGGCTTCCAGGCCTCTTGAAGGAGGCTTCCGGGCCTCTTGAAGGAGGCTTCCAGGCCTCTTGAAGGGAGGCTTCCAGGCCTCTTGAAGGAGGCTTCCGGGCCTCTTGAAGGAGGCTTCCGGGCCTCTTGAAGGGAGGCTTCCGGGCCTCTTGAAGGAGGCTGGGCCTCTTGAAGGGAGGCTTCCAGGCCTCTTGAAGGAGGCTTCCGGGCCTCTTGAAGGAGGCTGGGCCTCTTGAAGGAGGCTTCCAGGCCTCTTGAAGGAGGCTTCCGGGCCTCTTGAAGGAGGCTGGGCCTCTTGAAGGAGGCTTGGGCCTCTTGAAGGAGGCTTCCGGGCCTCTTGAAGGAGGCTGGGCCTCTTGAAAGGGCTTCCAGGCCTCTTGAAGGAGGCTTCCAGGCCTCTTGAAGGAGGCTGAGCCTCTTGAAGGGCTTCCAGGCCTCTTGAAGGAGGCTTCCAAGCCTCTTGAAAGAGGAGGCTTCAAGCCTCTTGAAGGAGGCTTCCAAGCCTCTTGAAGGAGGCTTCAAGCCTCTTGAAGGGAGGCGGGCTTCAAGCCTCTTGAAAGGAGGCTTCCAGGCCTCTTGAAGAGGCTTCCAGGCCCTGTGAAGGAGGCTTCCAGGCCTATTGAAGGAGGCTTCCAGGCCTCTTGAAGGAGGCTTCCAGGCCTCTTGAAGGAGGCTTCCAGGCCTCTTGAAGGAGGCTTCAGGCCTCTTGAAGGGAGGCTTCCAGGCCTCTTGAAGGAGGCTTCCAGGCCTCTTGAAGGAGGCTTCCGGGCCTCTTGAAGGAGGCTTCAGGCCTCTTGAAGGAGGCTTCCAGGCCTCTTGAAGGAGGCTTCCAGGCCTCTTGAAGGAGGCTTGAGGCCTCTTGAAGGAGGCTTCCGGGCCTCTTGAAGGAGGCTTCCGGGCCTCTTGAAGAGGCTTCCGGGCCTCTTGAAGGAGGCTTCCGGGCCTCATGAAGGAGGCTTCCGGGCCTCTTGAAAGGAGGCTTCCGGGCCTCTTGAAAGGAGGCTTCCGGGCCTCAGGAAAGGAGGCTTCCGGGCCTCAGGAAAGGAGGCTTCCGGGCCTCAGGAAAGGAGGCTTCCGGGCCTCAGGAAAGGAGGCTTCCGGGCCTCAGGAAAGGAGGCTTCCGGGCCTCAGGAAAGGAGGCTTCCGGGCCTCAGGAAAGGAGGCTTCCGGGCCTCAGGAAAGGAGGCTTCCGGGCCTCTTGAAAGGAGGCTTCCGGGCCTCTTGAAAGGAGGCTTCCGGGCCTCTTGAAAGGAGGCTTCCAGGCCTCTTGAAGGAGGCTTCCAGGCCTCTTGAAGGAGGCTTCCAGGCCTCTTGAAGGAGGCTTCCAGGCCTCTTGAAGGAGGCTTCCGGGCCTCTTGAAGGAGGCTTCCGGGCCTCTTGAAGGAGGCTTCCGGGCCTCTTGAAGGAGGCTTCCAGGCCTCTTGAAAGGAGGCTTCCGGGCCTCTTGAAGGGAGGCTTCCAGGCCTCTTGAAGGAGGCTTCCGGGCCTCTTGAAGGAGGCTTCCGGGCCTCTTGAAGGAGGCTTCCAGGCCTCTTGAAAGGAGGCTTCCGAGGCCTCTTGAAAGGAGGCTTCCGAGCCTCTTGAAAGGAGGCTTCCGAGCCTCTTGAAAGGAGGCTTCCGAGCCTCCTCCTAAGCGTTTTGTAGATAGTCAGTTTGGTACGGCGGCGAACTCTATTCGATCGGAGCGTCTTCCGGAGTCCAAGGTACGTACGATTTCCAGCCACTATGCGCCTCCGAATTTCTCTGCTGGTATCGTTATCGGCGGTCACCAGTGAGCCCAAATACACGAATTCTTCAACCACCTCGATTTCGTCACCACAAATAGAAACTCATGGTGGGTGGCTTACATTGGCCTCTCTTGAGCCTGTTCCTATCATGTACTTCGTCTTCGACGTGTTGATGACTAGTCCAATCCATTCAACTTCGCTTTTCAGTCTGATGTAGGCTTCCTCCATCCTCTCAAAGTTACGTGCCATGATACCAATGTCGTCGGCGAAACCAAATAACTGGACGGACTTCGTGAAAATCGTACCACACTTGTAAATCCCTGCCCTTCGTATTACTCTCTTCAAAGCGATGTTGAATAGCAGACACGAAAGACCATCACCTTGCCGTAACACTCTGCGCGTTTCGAAGGGACTCGAGAATGCCCCTGAAACTCGAACTACGTATCGATCAACCGTATCAGTTTATCCGGAAATCCGTTTTCGTGCATTAGCTGCCATAGCTGGTCCCGATCGATTGTATCATATGCGGCTTTGAAGTCGATGATAGATGATGTGTGGGCACGTTGTATTCGCGGCATTTCTGCAATACCTGACGTATGGCGAACACTTGGTCTGTGGTAGAGCGTTCACCCATAGATCCCGCCTGGTACTGCCCCACGAACTCTCTTGCAATTGTTGTTAGTCGGCGGCATAAATACAAACTCGTCTTATGACAAGCATAAAATACGCTTCGATTAGGTATTGACATTTTTTAGAGCGAAATCATTTTTCGGCAAATGAGTGAAACGATGCGATTCTGCGATGCTCTCCATGCAGAATAGCAAGCGAGTCAGCTCGTGTATGAGATTCTGGTGAGTGAGATTTGAGCATGATTCTACCAGCACTGGTGTGGAGCCGAAATTCAGCTGTGCAGAGGGAAGAAAGCAAATTTCTATGAAAATACGTTCTTTTGTGAATTAAAATCCATTTATCTCAGAAACTGGACGTGTTTCAGAAAATCTGAATGTATATCTGAGTTCAGCGTAAAAAAATCTATTGAGTGCATCGAAAATGGTTGAAGGGAGCGAAAAAAAGTTCAATTTTGGACAATGCAAAATGGACGCATTTAGGCTTCTGATTTATCATTTGTCCAAAATTTACCTTCAAATATGATTAGTTTAAATTTTATGCAATGACGTACAAGGATTTACAAGGGACAGTAAAGACGCAATTCTCTACATGTTCGAATTTTGCCTGCCCCTGCTTTCAAAACAAAGATTTTGTGACAGTTTTGATAGGATTTCTTCACGATCCAATTTTACCACATTTTTATGTACGGTTTTTCGTATTGCAAACAACGAATGATTTTCATAGTCTGTTGCTTATTATGAATTATTTTAAGAATTTTGAAGTATAAAGAAGAAGAAGATTATTCAATTTTTGACAATGACAGTCACAAATATACACCGTAATATAAATTTACCAGCGTTAAGCCATCAAGTACTCTATATTTTATGATCTTTATTAAAGTGATTTTTAAGTTTAATCAAAGTTCATGACTACCGATTGCTCTATATTTGTGCTGATTTGACCGCTCTAAAGAACTTTTCTCGATACTATTTATAATGAGCGAGAAAGGCATTATCAGGTGTATTATTCTGAGTTTTTTTATATATGCACTTGAAGTTTAACATTTTTGCCTTTCTCGTTCAACAAAGTTGTACCGAAAGGCTGTACGATCACTCCAAAAACGAACTTTTGATGGTAGCCCCGGAGAACCATAGTGTTATATACCAATCGACTCAGCTCGACGAACTGAGGTGATGTCTGTATGTGCGTATGTATGTATGTGTGTATGTGTGTGTATGTGTATATGCGTACAAATTTTATAGACACACTTTTCAGAACTTAGCATTGTCCGAATTACCTGCAACAGGTTTCATTCGACGGGGAATCTTGTCCCATTATTTGGTATTGAAAATTGACGAAAACAAGCTAAAAAATACTCTTTTATATTTTTCAGTATTTTTTGCACGAGAAAGGCAACAACACCGCTAGGTGGATTATTCAGGGTTTTTTAAACTTGAACTGAATCGCTGTAAATTGCGTAATGGGTTTTTATATATGCACTTGAAGTTTAACATTTTTGTAACATATACATCCATATTTCTACTAAACACTGATTATATATGACATTCCACGAGCGCAAATGTATTTTACAAGTACAAGTATTTTACCTTGTTATCCATGTTCTATGTTATGTTTTCCATACCATAGAAAAATGTTCTTCAATGACCATTATGCAAAGCAAAGGAGTTGCATGAAATCCACTTTAATGAACATTTGGGTTCCATAATGGAAAACCTACATTAGAACAGTAGTTACATCATTCCGTGTCGAGCTACCGTGCGAGACAGTCGTGGTCTTGTACCTCCGGGTCCGTGTTCGGATTTTTTTCTCGTGCTGAGTTTTTTTTACCGTGTTAAAGTGTCGTTGAAGGATCCTTAGCTTATAGACTAGGAAGCGGAGCTCATTTGCGACGCAATTGAGTATCCGTGGTAAAAGTTTTCACGTGTTTTCTTTATAAAAAATCACGCTTGCGCAGAGTCAGCCTTGCGCATCCATCGAGCTGAACATCATCGGTGCCCCCCGCACCGCCTGTCTCCGTGGTGCGATTGGGTTATCCAGAGCCAGCAGCAGTCGATTATCTCCACCAACGCAGCCCCTGCCATCTGTTCGCTGTGTGCGGGTAGAGAGAAGACCAACACATACGCCAGGTTGTTCTCGTTCGTGCCACGTGCTATCGTCCTGTGCGTACCGCAGCGGCAACCGTAGGCAGCTCTCGACGCAGCAATAAAAGTTAAGTAGTTGTAACTTCCCCTCTTTATTCCCCTTTTCACCATCTTAAGTTGATAAAATACTCTAATTTGTCTCTAGTAAGTTTTTGTTTCTCTCATTTCCCCTCCCTGCTCGTTTTATTTTTCGTTCGTTTTTTTCTCCCTGTGTTAATTAAATAATAGTGTGTGCACGCAATGCACGAAGGCGAAGGCGGCGGGGGTTCATTGTATCCCTTGTCCCATAATATTTTGTTGCATTCTGGTGATCCATCCCAGAGTAAAATGGAAACCAGCAACACCGTCTCCACCTCCCCCGTAAATAATGATACCTCTCTCCTTACGAGCCCCCGCCACAAGGCCTACCCACCCGACTCTAGTGGGCCATACGTTGTTTTTTCCGACCCAAAGGCAAACGATTAAATATCAGTCAGATCAGCAAAGATCTGGAAAAGCGATTTTCGTCTGTCACGACCATTGACATGGTTGGGTCCAGTAAGCTTCACGCCACGGTCAGTGATCGCAAACAGGCCAACGAGATTGCCACCTGTGAGCTTTTCACTCTCGAATATAAGGTGTATTTACCGTCAGCAGTGTGTGAGATCGCAGGGGTGGTGACGGAGGGAAGTATGACCTGCGACGATTTGAACTGAGAGAGAGAATACAGCTCGCTTTATTTACGTTGATCCTAATGTCACCGCGAACCAGTCACTGCGAACCGAAAAAGTAAATACAGCAATGCACCTGTAAATGGTCGTAACCAAAACTATCTGCCTGATGATTTATATTCATAACTTTCGTTTATAATAATTAGAGTTGATTGAACCGGTCATTATCAATGTTCATGATCCCGTATAAAGTTAGGTCTGCACTGACATTCATATTTTTTGAATCTGAATCTCCCTCCCAGATTCTACCGTTTTCTATATCTGACATATATTGGCGCAAAATTTTTTCGCTTATTTTACATACAAAGAACACATCCTTCTGAGGTTCAATTAATCCTAATCCCTCGCGATTTTTTTTTGTTTTATGAGCTTGGAAGAACAAATTTATTCTGAATTCAAAACATACAAGCAAGATTCACATTTCACTATTTCCATGACTTTCCTCTCGACATAGCCAGCGATATACATAACTATATTTTCTTCGATAACATTTAGTTCCGGTAACTCCGTGGATTCTATTTCAAAAGGCTCTTTGGTTTGAGTGTCGTTAAACCCTTGGGTCAGCACTTTTCGAGCACTTGTGACATGCAAGACGGGCAAGCATACATCATAAATATTCTATGTTTTTATAATAAGACTGGATCACAAAATCAGGAAAAAAATCTAAGATTCATGATGCTCATGTGATGTACAGTAAAACACTGTGATTATGCGAATGTTTACATTTTATCCGGTCAAATTTCACGCACCGCACAAACCGAAACAGTTTACAAAAAAAAAATGTACGCCTCATTGTGACATTTTTTTGCTGATGAGGCAAACTGTTTGTTTGCTGCTGCCTGCTACTGCGTGAGAGTCGAGCCGTCGGTGCGGTCAGCATTAGCATGAGATTTTTTGTTAAAGTGGTACTAATTCATCAGTTCTAGCCTCTAAAATGAGAAAGGAGTAATAAAATAATCATTTACCACCAAAAACGGTCATACGTCGTGAAATGAGCGTACAGAAACATTAATTGTGAGGAGAGAAAATAATAAAATCATGTGCTGAATGTCGTCTGCTTGGTCGTGGCTGCTGCTGTGGCTGCCGTGGTTTTGTTTTTCTTTGAAAGCGTGGCAGAACGAATGATAAAAAGAAATGTCAACCGTTCCCGTCCCTGCCTTGTGTCGCATTTGTAGTTCACGAAACCAGACATTTGGTAATGAAAAACTGGTGGATGGAGCCAGTTGATTGATTAAGAAAACTCCGAGATTATTTAGGCACACAGTATGCAGAGGGAGGTTCGAAGTTGAAGTTATTTGGTTCTCAGAAGAATATGACCCTCGCAGGGGCGGGGTAGATAGCGTTATCAAAAATAGTTATCATCATAGAAACATACGAGCACATGGAGAAGCATGGTGCATTTCTGCAGAATAAGACGGTATAATATGCCCCCACTTAAGGAAATATTTAAATAACTTATAACTTTTTTTTATGTAATCTTTGTGTTATTTGGTAGTGTGCTAGTCCCAAGCAAACATCTGTTGGTTCCCTGTGCAAGAACAGCTGATCTGGTCATAATGGAGTAGCAACTACGAGCAGTCAATCAAGCTCAAGCTCAATCTTTGTGTTATTTGGTAGTCCAAGAAGCCGTAAATGCATTGCCTGTGAGTTGTCATAAGAAAATATTACAGAGAACATGTAATAAAGCTTTTAAAAAAGTCATGAAAAATTGGATTTCAAAAAGTTACTGGGCAAAACGCTCCACCTCAATGTTTACCAATACAACGAGGTGCATTAGTATTTTATCTGCCTCATAACAAAAAGATTACACGTTCTTATGTGCTTGACATAAAAGAACAGTATAAGTCCATTTGAAAAGGTTTGAATTACATTTCGATAGTTTCCATATCATTCGGAAGCAACTGCTGCTGGGTACGCAGCGCTTGTTTACAGTAGGTAAGGGCATATCGTCTTGTCTACCCTGGGGCGGTTTGACCAGTAAAACATATTTTCAAAAAACGCAACGTTTTTGATGATGGAAGCAATTTTATATTATTTTTACCACTGAGGAAAGTTATTTTGTTGCCCAACTGAGTGCTCCTTTACAAGTTTTATGGACAGTAAACCAGCGTCGCTCCATAATGTTGAGCAAACAAACATTGAAAGTTATGTACATCTGTAACTTTTTGAATTTTGCTATTATTCAATACAAAAATACTTCCACATTCACATAGTATGATGACCTTACTAATATTTAAAGGTGCCAACTGAGTTTTAACCTTATTTAATTGAGAAAAGTATTTTGAGCTTTTTAGTGGAATGTCTTCACTTGTCATAAGACAAATGGTACAAACTGGTCGGATGGTACAAACTCGTCTTATGACTAAGTTAGTTATAGTTTTCTAGAAATCAAGGTGGGGCGTTTTGGCTAGGTGTGGCGCATTATACCGTCTTAGCCTATTAGTGCATCAATTTCATAGGACCAAATTAAATGCCATTTGATCTGGTAATTAAATTGTTGTACAAGTATGATAGCAGTTGTAAGTTAAAAAACCATTTTTTAGATCGTAAACAGCAAATGCGGTATTTGAACACCACGAATACTATTGGGCTCGATGCCTACGTAGCGTCTTTTTAACGCTGCGTGCAAGCGGCGTTAAAAGGACGCAAGTGTGCATTGGGAAAAAAGCGGTAACGCAGCGTCATCGCGTCCAAACACTACTGAGTTATTTTCACGTGACGCTGAAAAAACGCTGCGTGGGTATCGACCCTTACACTGTCAACCAGTATAATGAATACTTACCCGTGTTAACCGAAGTTGATTGTGAAACAGTTACCTTTTGAAAGCTGCCGAGAAATCAATCGTTGAAGGATTATCGCTGAATCCGCCTCGAGATCGAATAATGGGTCTTTTGACGTAGGACTTACGTCTTTCTTTACTATACTGGGTGTCATTTAGATTTTGGAAATCGAGAGCGTTACGCTGCAAGGGGAACGTTACTAGCGCCTTTATCTTTCGATGGATTTTTAGGATTTATACATCAATCGGCTCCGACACTCTCCAGCAATTTTCCGACTTCATTTAAACACAAGATTGTTAACGATAAGCTATTGAAAATTTCAATTTTTTTCAAGGCCAATAAAAATTTCATATATATTGCACTTTTGGCACTTTATAAGAGTTTTGAGATTTTTTTTTCTCACAGTCATCTTTTTCTCACACTCAATACACTCAAAAAAAAATGATTTTCCGTGTATATTATTTGTGTTTGAGTGCTCAATCTGAAAACAAATAGACGTCAAATCATGGCGGGAATCGATTTTGTGTACACGTTTACATGTGACTAACGAGTAATGGGTTATAATTGGGTAAATTTCAGTAAAAAAATATTTTCATTTTTTTAAATTAATTCCACAAAGATGAATCATGTTATGCCTTGGAAAGGCCAAATGCGTGAACGGTAACCATTATTTCTTGTTATTATTGCTTACAGAACATTTCCCAGGTACTCAGAAGTCGTTCGTAATAAACTACAGGCGGTGAAAGTTATTTCATGAAAATCAATGTTATTTTTGGTATTATTACCGAAAATAAAAAGAATGACACATTTTTTTGGGGTGACAAAATCGGGTCGAAAACGTGACAAAATCGGGACGTGATAAAATCGGGTCGACAAAATTGGGTCAACACTGTAATCCACATCATTCCGGGATGGGAATGAGTCATGGCATATGACTGATCATATGTTAAGTTGTGGTTGGTACTAAACGACAAGTACATTAAAACAGGGTTATACCATAACAGTTCTGATTCCTTAGCAAAACGAAAAAAAAAACTACTACAATACTGATCAACTGAATACAGAAATTTGATTAAAAATAATTATTTTCATTCATTCGCAGAAGGCATTGACAATTAAATGATACACATTCAGCAATGATGTTGGTATCCATTTTTAATTAGGAAAATTTGCCGTATTACATGTAAATGTTTTAAAATAGTCCGCAAAAAATAATTTCCAGAGAATATTTTTAATAAACATTATTTTATACTTTGGTTCTCATTTTCTGAGAAGTTATATTATTAAACTGGACTCAGAGTTTGGAACCAAAACATTAATCGTAGTTTGTATAACTAGTTGCATAAAGATGATTTTTTCAGCACGAGTTGTACGTTTATCCAACGAGGCTTGCCTTGCATAGCTTAACAAGCCTTGAAGCGATAGATGAACTTTAATTTGGAAAATTCAAACTATTTAATTTATTACGTGACGCTATTGGAACTGTTTGAACACTTACCTAAGTTCTAAGCTAATTTAATAAAATGTAGTCATGTACCTCCTTAGCCGTGCGGTAAGACGCGCGGCTACAAAGCAAGACCATGCTGAGGGTGACTTAGTTCGATTCCGGTCCCGGAGGTAGTTTTCGGATTGGAAATTGTCTTGACTTCCCTGGGCATTTAAGTATCATTGTTTTTAGCCTCATGATATACGAATGCAAAAATGGTAGCTTGGCTTTAGAAACCTCGCAGTTAATAACTATGGAAGTGCATAATGAACACTAGGCGGCCCTGTCCAGTGGGGGGATGTAATGCCAATAAGAAGAAGAAGAAGTCATGTACTACTACTTTGATGTTGGTTTTTCATTATAGCACCCATATGAGTGCTATTATCGATTTTATGCTACTGATTTGGGTTACAGAATGATCATTAAAGCACCCATTTCGTTGGTATATGGAAAAAGTAGGCCGTTTTATCACTCAAAGACGAACTGTAAACCAGGTACTATGATCGGAAATTGCATAAATAATTTCTAGAATCTATAAATTCCTCACATTTGCTTGAGTTCATAAGAGTTTAATAGTTAGGAATAAAGCGATTCTAATTATGTATTTAAATGTTGGTTTTATTTCTAGAAGTTTTGAAAAAACAAATCTCTAATTATTCTACATAGTATGAATGTTCTCGTTTCCAATACCTATACCAATCAAACCTCATTAATTCAAAAGTTAAATGTAAATACGATACGATGATTCAAGTCCTACGTCTATTCGCGGTTATGTTTAAAACATAACCCATTACTTTTTTTCGAATTGCCATTTCATCCATCACCAGATTAAGCAACAATTGCTTCTGCGTGACAGTTTGATTGTTTTGATTGCTTCAGGACAAACTCCGGGCTTAGTGTCTAAACCGTGATACCAAGCTCGTAACGTTGATTCGCCGGGCAATTCGAGGAATAACTCCTTCCTTACCAAATTCGTATCCTGCTGGAGAGTGATAATGTAACCCCAAGCAAAATTGCCTTGCTTCTTCGGAAAATTTACAGCCTTTTTTGCATTAGTTACCAGCTTCTGAAGTAACTTTGGCTTATTTTTAATCATGACCTGTTCAATTAAAGAAATATATATATATATTTGAATTTCTCGAGCATCAACAATACGGAAGCATATAAGAAAGGTTTATAATACTAGGATAAGTTCTTTTTGTATGAAGGAAAGAATGGGCAAGACGAGTTATGTAAGATGAATTCTCAATACCTTAAATTCAAAACATTATGACGTTACTTTCTAGAATGGATCTCAATCCCCTGTCCATTATCTCTATGTAATAGGGATGAATAATAGAGATTGAGACTTCAGTTGGCCTTGCGAGCAAAGCCATATATAGTATTACTTAAAGATAGCGGAATATATAGATGAGCGAAGATAAATCCTCTGTCTTCAAACGAACTGTCAAACGTGTCTACAAAATTTCAATCGAAATGTTAAGGTCTGTGACGTCATATGCGCGTGGGCACGATAAAAAAACCGACTCAGCCATGCTTTCGCTTATCTAAGCATATGCGGTATTTCGAAAAATTTCGTTTCAGGTGGTTCGAAACGAAATTCCGCAGAATTTCGCGGAATTTGAGCATGACGAAATCTGATTTCTTCATTTCGTTTCGTTTCGTAAAATTACAAAAATTCTCTAGAAAAAACCAGCTTCTAACGAAAATTAACGGAATTCCGCGGAATCGAAACAAAATTTAGACTTAAATCATACTTTATGTTATCAAAAATTTGGCTGCTCCGCTGAACTAAATCATAAAAATGTTTTCAAAACTTTAGTTACCGTCGTTCGAGGTGACATTGGGCCTAGGGGGTAAGATTGGACCAAAAACGAAAAATGTTTCAACTCCTAATATCTCAGAAACTGTTACGAATTTTTATGAAAACTTCAAACGGTTCGAAATGATATTAAAATTCACGTCTAGGAAATCACAAAACAAATTCCAAGAACTAATTGTGCTCGTACGTTAATGCTTGGAATTTGAATGTAAAACTATTCAACGAATGAACCCGTATTAAAATAGTGTCAGTAATGCCCCACAAATCTATTACATAACTAGTTTTTAGATCGATGGATACCTGGTTATCATGTTACGATAATCTGTTGTTGTTTTATCGAATTTTATTAATATTTATATAACGGTTCTGGTTTTTCGTAGCAGCGAGCAATGCACGCAAAAAAGGGATGAGATTGGGCCAAGCCTTCAGTTGATTTGCCATACATAGTTGGTAAGAGCCGTAATATAGCTAGACCAACATTTGAAAAGGGCGTAACAGCCAAAATTTATTCCTTCTGATTCTTCGTCTACATTTTAAGCTATATATGTAGACGAGGAATCAGAAGAAATAAATTTTGGCTGTTACGCCCTTTTCAAATGTTGGTCTAGATAGGCAATTATTTTGAATGAACGATTGAATCGTTTCATCGTCACCGCTGAACTATTTCATTTGGCCCAATGTCACCCCCTGTGCGGGGTGAGAATGGGCCAATTTTGAACAACATATTACTTTGAAGAATTTCCATAATTCATTATTTTTTCCCCACACAGCGGTAAATTTATTACTCAAGCTTGTACCAAACTAATTAAAACTTGATTCCAATGTTAACTACTAGAGCTTTGTAACATTTACTTGGAACATATCACATTGTAGCCCAATGACACCCCCGTTGGCGGTATACATTTTTTTTCTATTAACGCTCACTTCTTCTTCTTCAATGGTTCTACACCCCAACTGGAACTTGATCTGCTTTTCAACTTAGTATTCTATTACAGGTATACCTCGATTATATGGACTTTTTCGATGCAAAAAAGTCCATATAATCTAAGCAAATTTATTTTTCTCCAAATTTGTGTTACACGATGAAATAAGTCTTAGAAGTTGTAAGAAAATATCCATATATTTCCTTACAGTCTAATCCGCATGTATGGGCTCATTTTATGATAACTCAGTAGATTATGATTTTCTATAAGAACGTAACCTTTTTTCCAGCCGCTTGTTTATAAGATTACATTAGTAATGAAGACTTCGCCCAGCTCAATATGAGCACACTAATATACTTATTCACGAATTCTAACTACAGTGCCTTCCTATTTCAGCAACAAAGCAAACACTGAGTGGTCGAGAAAGGTATATGTTAGATTCAAAAACTGGCTTTATATAGAAGGACTGGCACTTGTCCTCTTTTGATTTGATCGCAGCAAATTGAAACCGATGTAATGTTTTGTCCTATTGTCTCCTTATGAAAATTGGCCGGATTGGACTATGGGCTCAGAAGATATGGCCAAAATGCATTTGTTTATGCAAAAATCGCGTAAAAACAGTCTCACTTTTCTGACACTTATCTTTAAAAGATCTCCTTGCAAACAAGTTGCGTTTGATTGATTTTCTTAAAAAGAATTTAAATCAATGTAAATAAGGGGCTCCATCCACGTATCAGTGTCATTTTTACAAGAAACAAATGACATTTCCCGCCAAAAAATGTATCTCGTTTTATTGTCTCAGTAAATTCTTTGACTTATTTAAGTTTCACAGAATTCATATTTTAGAATAAAAAAAATCGGAGAAGTGCCGCACGTTTGAAGAATTGGAATTGGCCTTATTTTAATTCAAAATCGGGCGAATGTTAGGTCAATCTTGGAAACCAGCACTATTCGTCAAAAAGTATAGCGTCAAATAGTATGGGTTCTTTGGGAAAGTTGCCCTCAAAAAATTGAAGAATCGATTGAGCGGATAAAAATTGTTGACGGGAAAGGTCAATCGCGCAGTGCACCTACACATGCTAATTGGAATATTAAAGGATAAATTGTTATGGCTATTTTGGACTATGTTCGTATATTAAAGCAGGGCTGTATTTTGCAACGGGTTTTAAAATTCAAAACGACACACAGTGCGGGCCCTCATAAAAATCCCGGACAAAACTTGAGATTGCATTCAAAATTTCACCACCGCGCGCTGTTGTATTTTGTACAACACTAACGAAAAACACATCGCTCACATTACACAGCATGAACGAGTTTGCATGAGCGTTTCAGGATCACGCTTTGCTGAACGGTTTAGCAGCAATTGATTTAAGATCTGCTAACAAGAACATTCTAAAGATATTCAATTTCATTTCCTACCGTTGAGGGTCAGTATAATCCTTAAGCCTTGTGCTGAACAAATGTGAATACCAGGATATTCGACAACATTTATTTAAACATAAAGACTGCTCGAAGAGTTTTCAGTTTTTTACATTCAAATAATTATCAAGTTCGTCCAGAAGAAATAATGCCAGGTTTGAAAACCATTTGGAACTTTATGTATCATATTGAAATAAACTCTTCCAGTTTCGTGGATATATCTAAGAAATCAGTCTCAGTGCGTCCGGTTTGCTAAATGTTAATGCATCATCCGTCCTTCTATACTTAATTCCATGCACCAAAAGCAGAAAAAGGTTGGAAACAAAGATACCACAGCTAAATATGACAATCTCATCTTATCACTTGCTCCGCATACTGTAGTCTGACAATTCACTTCACGTTTTCGTATGGCAGAGATCACCAAAAATACGCATTATTTTTCACCACCTATTTGTAAGGACGTGGCCGTGGCTGTTGTAGATTAAAGAATTGTATATTTATCATTATATACATTGAAATTTTCCAACGCAAAAATGGTAAATCAATCAAGTCAATCGAACATATGACTCAGAGTGCATCTCCATATATAACATCACAACATGCCTTACGGGCCTTTATTTGCCCCAATGTACCATAATAAATATAGAATCAATGTAAAATATGACCATATAATCGAAGTCCATATAATCGAGGTAAACCTGTAGTACTTCCTCAGTTATTATTGAAAACTTTTCTATGTCCACCATTGCATGAGTAGGTATCTTGTTTTTTTTGACGTAGGACTTACGTCTTTCTGTACTATACTGGGTATCATTTAGATTTTTGGCGTTATATTAAATCAAGAGCGTTACGCTGGAAAGGAAGATTTCGAACGTTACTAGCGCCTTTATCTTTCGATAGATTTTTAAGATTTATATATCAATCGACTCGGACACTCTCCAGCATTTTGCCTATTTCATTGAAACTTAAGATTATTAACGATAAGCTATTGAAAATTTCAATTCTTGTCAAAGCCAGCAAAAATTTCATATGTAACCAATTCCGTGCATTCCTAACACGGACATCAGAATGCGGTATGTCACGGGCCTTCGGGTCTATCGCAAGATTTTCTTTGTGTATAAAAGAAGCAGTGCATGCCGTGTACGAGTTATTACAATTTGTGACAGCAGTGCGTACTGACGTGCTTTTTGCTCGCGCATTTTTCGTTTCGTTCGTTCGTTCGCTGTGTTTACCTACACGGCATATAGTCTCCAGCGGTAGAACTACCGGTGGGTCTGCGGTTCGCTCGGAGTTCACGGCTAGAGGCCGATAATTGCTAAGGCAGTGAGGGCAGCGGTGGTGGATGAAGAATAAAATTAGTTCAGAGAGATTTGGTCTGCTCATCCACGGAAAGTAATTGGTTTCATAATTTACATGATACCGAGATGGGTACGAATCATGTCATATGACTGACCATATGTTAAATTATGCTTGATACTAAACGACACGTACATTAAAATATGGTTATACTATAACAGTTCTGATTCCCCAGCAAAGGCAAAATCAACTACACTGATGAAAATAAAAATTTCATTAAAATAATTACTTTTATTTATTCGCAGAAGGCATAAGCAATTAAAGATGCACAATATCCATTTTAGATTAGAAAATTTCGCTGTATTACATGTAAATGTTTTAAAAAAGACCGCAAAAAGTAATTTCCAGAAAAATATTTAAATAAACATTATCATATTCTTTTGTTTTTAATTTCCCGAGAAATTATATTATTAAACTTGACGTAGACTCGGAGCTTGGAATCAAAACATTAAACAACTTTTCGTTGACGTATTAGTAGAACCTCCTCTATTTTAGTAGGGTTACTGCTCCTTGACTTGTTTCTTGTTGTTGTGTTTTTTCAGCAGTAAGCACGCATGTTAGCAAAAAGAAGCAACCAAATTGATGCTGTATTTCTTTGTTTGGAAAACGGGACAGTTCCCCTAAAATAGCACATTTTGCCCAAGCCTGAAAATTTTATAAATCAAATATTTTAAACTTCAAATACTATCATCAATTAGAATTCTATAAATGCCCTACATTTGCTTCAGTAAATAAGGGCTTAATAGTTAGAAACAAATCAATTCTAATTATGTATTTAATTATTAGTTTTATTTCCAGAAGTTTTGAATAAACAAATTACTAAGATTTCTATACAGCATGGAAGTTGTCTTTTCCAATGTCAATATCTATAATCAAACTCCATAGATCCAAAAGTTAGAAATTAATTGTAAATACGTTACGTATATACAAGTCCTACGTCTACTCGCGGTTATGGTAAAAACATTACCCATTCCTCGTTTTTTCTACCTAAGCAATGGAGGGGGAATTTGATCAACAGACATCCTGGGTTGGACGTCCAGGGAGTGCGGGGTTAGGGACCATCAGCAAACGAGAGAGACAGGACTACATCCCCGACCCGCTAAACCGTTCCCATTGCCGCCAAGCCCATCGTCCAGGTACAACCAGAAAGTAATGCTTCAAAGGGGGCCAGTGCACAACGCACCCTCGAGGTTGGCTGCATATACTTGCAGGCTTTTCGTGACTGGCTTTTTTAGAAGAAGACCATGTTATCGTGCAAGCGCATTGCCGGATTTCCAGGTGGCCTTACCACGCCCTATGTCCTCGGAAGGTGGGAAGGATCGACTTCACCCCTTTTTCCCTCTGTACGGCTGATACAAGAAAGATGATGCCGCGTGCACCCCAAATTGACCTCTCTGCGATATGGCCAATTCGTCAACACACAGAGGGACTTGCCGACGTGGTGCCTACGCCTGCCCCAGCCTTGACGAGGACCCCTTTCCGTCCTCGGGCTCGGAACCCACCCGGTTGACCGACGCCGCGAAAGTGACGATACCATGTTGTTCTTCACGCGGCACAGGGCCGGTATGACCCATGAAGCCGACTCCGAGCCCTTGGATCACCTCTTATTTGCGTCTGAACTAGCCATTCCTCGAGTCCACGCGCCACGTCCTGTGTAGCTCCGAGACGGTTTGGGCAATAGCCGATAAAACGGCGTTCCAGCCAACTTCATCTTTACACATCCTCCGGACTAGGTTGTTCATCTACCCTTAGTGGAACTGTCCCACGCACGCTGCCATTTGACCATAGAGGCCAACCAGACAGTCCTACGGATGCCTTTCGTGCCGATGTCAATAGGCATCATACCGGTGATGACGCAAAATGCATCGTACGACACGGTACGGTACGCGCTCGCAACTCTTAGGCTTAGGCACATGAGCCTATACGTACTTTCTAACTTCGTTCTGTAGCAGTTAATACGCATGGCCGTGCCCCAAGCTGTCACCCCATACCTCAGTATGGACAGAGCGACACTAGCCAGAAGCTTACGCTTGCTGGCATAAACCGCAGAGCTGTTGGACATCATCCGGGACAATGCCACTATAGCTGTGGAGGAACGCTTGCAGGCGTAATTGACGTGGCTACCAAAGGTGAGCTTATCGTCGATCATTATCCCCAATAGTTTGATGGAGCGTTCAGAGCTGACCGCGCAGTTGCTTGCCCTTATCACCGCTCGTTGCTCCGACTTTTGGTTGTTAACAACAAACACCTCAGTCTTGTGGTGAGTCAGTTCTAACTTCCTGGAACTCATCCACTCCTCCACCATTGCGATCGAGTGGACTGCAGTTAACTCCACCTCTTCGATCGATTTGCCGTAGACCTCCAGCGTAATATCGTCAGCGAAGCCGACGATTACCACGCCCACCGGGAACTTCAACCTCAACACCGTCGTAATGATGTTTCATAACACCAGACCCAGTATGGAACCCCTGAGGTTATGTCAACGCACTTCCACCCGCCTCCGTGTCGTATACCAGTACTCGATTCTGGAAGTAGCTTCCGAGAATTTTGTACAGGTACTCGGAAATTCCAAGACGCAGGAGCACATTTGCAATAGCTGCCCAACTGACACTATTGGATGCATTCCTCACGTCGAGAGTCACTACTGCACAATAGTGAACTGCCCTCCTCTTACGCTGGATAGCTATCTCCACGGATTTGGCAACTGTCAAGATAGCGTCTACGGTCGACTTAACCTTTCGGATGCCAAACTGTTTACTCGATAGACCATCCGCACCCTCCGCCGTATCAAGCAGGCATATTGGTCTATATGCCGATGGATCCCCCGGTGGTTTTTCCGCTTTTGGCAATAAGACCAAGCTCTGTCTTTTCCATGCTGCAGGGAAGACTCCCTCGTCCAGGAATCTCTGCATGACAAATCTGAACATCTCGGAAGCCTCAGCAAAGGCCGCTTTGATGGCCAGGTTCGGAATACTTTCCGGTCCTGGCGCCTTACCTACACTAAGGGACTGTGCAATCCCCGCAAGTTCCGCCACAGTTACTCTTCCCTCGTCGGCCACCCTGGCTCCTGGCAGCTCCACAAAGTGAGGCTAGGGATTTGGGTCATGACGTGGGAAAAGCCCCGCGATGATCCTCTCAGCATCTCTGGAGACCCCTCTGTAGAGGCCATCGCTCCACGTGTCTTGGCCATTTCCACCCTATAGGCGTCACCCCATGGATTTGCGTTGGCACTTTGACACAGGCCCTCGAAGCAGGTTTTTTGCTTGATCTTATCTCAGTCTTCAGAGCGGCTCTAGCATCCACGTACGCCACCCGTCGTTCAACACGCTCCTCTTCTGTGCGTGCTCGCTGCATCCACCTCCGTGCCCGTAGGCAGGCGCGGCGCAAGTTCGCAATTGCTTGAGTCCACCAGTAAGCCGGTGGCCTCCCATTCCTAGGGTGGACTTTCCCTGGGCATGGTGGCATCGCATGCATGCGAGTACTGTTACCAGCTGCTCGCCGCTCAGACCGAGAGTATTGTGCTCGCGTCACATACAAGGGCTAGGCCTCGCCCCTTCTTACGTCCGCTGAATGCTGGTCGTATAGTATATACTGTAGCGAACCGCCAGGTGGTCGCTGTGAGTGTAGCCATCATCTACCCTCCAGTTTCAACTACTCGTTTGACCAGGGCTTCAGAACGTAACGAATGTATCTTGTGTGGCAAGACATCTTTGACCAGCCAAGAATCGAGCTCGCCATCTCCGGATTGGCAATCCTACGCCTTTGCTCGCATAGCTATTTGAGATGCTTACTACATAGCCCCGTTCTGAGTCGACAAATATGTATTTAGTTTTCTTCTATAAAGCATCCTCAGTATTTTGTTAGAAATATCTAACAGAAAACGAAAAGTATCTTTAACTATTCTATCTTATTTGCAGGGATTGAATCATAAAGAGAAAGAGCAAGGCTCTCACTTATCATCTCTGTATACATATACGGTATGTAGCATACCGCGAGAAACTTTTTTCGCAAGCTGTCATGATAGAGAACTGATTCGGGATGTTATACTCCATGATAAATTTCTTTTAGCAAGCTCCAAATGCGGGGAGCACTGGCTCTGATGATGCATTTCAACTTGTTCTACCCAGCTGTGCAGTAACCAACACGAAAGGAGTGAAAAAAAAGCGAGAATCACCTTTTTTCTGTGGGGGGTGCCTATCCGATTCTGTTTTTTCGCACTTGTATACAAATTTGATAAATTTGTTACCGTGCGGGACCGAAATCCGTACAGCACCGAAATCCGTCCACCTCATGAGATATCAATAAATTAAGAGAGGTTAAAGGCAATTAATGTAGGAATAATTAATCTTATTCTGTTCAGATACTTGACAGTAAGCTTTTAGGGCATAGAATTGGAAAGAAGGCTTTGAAATTAAAACCACAAAAATCAAAAACAAATCTCCACCCACCAAACGTGGAGTTTGCGCCGCCATCTTGTTTTCGGGTAGAGCATAATTGCACCAAAAGTAACTGTGTTTTAATTGCTAATTGCAAATCATTACATAACATAAGCGGAATACAAATCGACGAGATCGCTTCTCAAGTTGCATATCAAACTATTTACAGTGGTAGTTTAGTCAATCAGGTTGTTTCAATTTAGATATTTAGTTAAGAAATAGCTGTACGGATTTTGATCCTTTGATTCGAAATCCGTCCACGGTGGACGGATTTCGAGTCAGGAGTAGTTGATTTAATTCAAAATAATGAATGTTTATCGTAGTTTTTAATGAGTAAATGTGAAACACTTCAAAAGTAGAGGCCTTCATGCGCCTGTGTCAATGACAAACGTTTTATTTTCATTCTATTCCTATTTTCCACGGTATCATGGCTTGTTATGATTCGGAATAGTTTTTGCCTCTCTTTTATCGTTGTTCATTATCTATTGAGAGCGGTTTCTGCAAACCCTGCCTATTTGTGTAAATGTAACCAGATATGAATCAGTTCACTTTAACTTTGTTAAAGATGGAAAGTCGTGTCGTGGATTCCAAGGGCCCTTTTGAAGTCCGAAGCAAGTGAATAACTTTTTTATCCAGAGTAGATTACACCCAGTTCTTTTTATACACGGTTGGTTTTTACTCGATTTCGACCTTTACTTGATACTTGATACTTGATGAGCTACAGCTCTTCGATGAACCTACGCCGAATGGAGTATCCTTCTCCACTGGACTCGATCCTGGGCCAATCGCTTCCAGTCGCCCTGAACATTGAGCGCCCTCAGGTCCTCTTCAACTGCAAAAAGCCATCGTGTACGCTGCCTTCCACGAAGCCTGCGGCCTCTTCCGGGTTCTCTACTAAATATTATCTTCGCTTGACGTTCTTCCGGCATACGAACAACGTGACCAGCCCACCGTAGTCTGCCGTGTTGTATAAGCTTAATAATATCCAGCCCTTTATACACCTGGTACAATTCGTGATTCATGCGACGCCGCCAGATACCGTTCTCCTGTTTACCGCCGAGTATTGTCCTTAACACCTTACGCTCAAACACTCCGAGAGCTCTCCGATCAGCCTCTTTTAACGTCCATGTCTCATGGCCGTATAAAGCCACCAGAAGAATCAGAGTAGTATACAGCGCGAGTTTTGTTTTCGTTTGCAGACTACAAGACTTAAGCTGGTTACGAAGTCCGTAATAAGCCCTATTTGCAGCTGCAATACGCCTTTTCACCTCGCGGGTAACAACATTATCGCACGTCACTAATGTTCCAAGATACACGAATTCTTCTACCACTTCAAATTTTTCACCATCCAGCACCATTTCGCTACCACCACCACTAATGAGCCCACGTTGATTGCCAGCGACCATGTACTTCGTTTTGCTGGTATTGATCGTGAGTCCAATCCTCGCTGTCTCCCTCTTAAAAGGCACAAAAGCCTCTTCCAACAACATGCCGATCAATTCCGATAATATCGATATCGTCCGCAAATCCCAGGAGCATATGCGATTTTGTGATAACGGTACCGCTTCTTTGCACACCAGCTCTCTAATCGCTCCCTCGAGCGCTATATTGAACAGTAGATTCGAGTGCATCACCCTGCTTTAATCCTTCTAAGGTAACAAATGACGTCGATATTTCATATGCAACCCTTACACTTGATTTCGATCCGTCCAACGTTATACGAATCAGCCGTATCAGTTTCGCCGGCAAACCATGTTCAAGCATAATTTGCCATAATTCATTCCGTTTCACTGAATCGTACGCCGCCTTGAAATCAATAAACAGATGATGTGTCTGCAAGTTGTACTCCCGGAATTTATCAAGGATTTGTCTCAGGGTAAACATTTGGTCCGTCGTTGATCGGCTCTCACGAAAACCTGCTTGCTATTCGCCGACGAAGTACTCTTCAAGCGGTCTAAATCTGTTGAACATAATTCGGGACTTAATTTTGTATGCCAAATTAAGGAGGGTTATTCCTCGGTAATTGGCGCACTCCAGTCTGTGCCCTTTCTTAAAGAGATAGCAAATGAGGCCGTCCAACCAGCTAGCAGGCATTTCCTCGTCTTCCCATATTTTCAACATAATATGGTGCAGAACTTCATAAAACTGCTCACTGCCATGTTTGAGAAGTTTAGCCAAGAGCTGGTCCTTCCCCGCAGCCTTATTGTTCTTCAGCTCTTTAACAGCTTTTTTAACCTCATCTAGTGTAGGTGACTCCACAGCTTGTCCACAGACAAACAGACGTAACACTGACGAAATTCCCATCGACCATGAATTCAACGACCGTTTTAAATTCAATTGATTGCGAGATTCACATCCAGAGGGGCGCGCATCGTATTCCTTCGTGTTTGCCATTTCACACTAGCGCCGTCTATTGACATTGTTGTACTAAACTTGATTTCGTGCAACATGCACGCGAGATGGTGGCAAAGTAATTTGGCGATTAATTTTTCAGGAAAATGTTCTAGCTGTTACGTCTGTTTGTCTGTGCTTGTCCATCGTCACTAATATTTATTCTGTTCACCGATGCACCGTCACTTCCTCCATTCAACAAAGTCTCGAAGTGTTGCTTCCACCTGGCAGCCACTTCAGTTTTATCTGTCAGCAAATTCCCTTGTTGGTCGTTTCACATGACGGGAGATGGCGCTGTCTTTCTCCGCACGCCATTGACAGACTCATAAAACCTCCGCATATCGTTCTGCTCCATTTTTCCTGCGGCTCACCTAATAACTTGTTCTTCGTACTCTTTTTTCTTCCTGCGGTGGGTTCGTTTTTCGGCTGCTCTTGCTTCCTTGTAACGATCTCTATTCGATCGGGTACCCGACACTAACATCCGGCTTCTGGCAACGTTCTTCTCGTCTGTCACTCTCTGACACTCCACATTGAACCAACCCGTCCTGGGTCGCCTCTGTGCAGTGCCTACCACTTCTCGTGCTGTTGTGCTCACTTATCCGTTCGTCGGGCTTCTGGCGGTACTCAGCCGATATTCCTTCCGCTGACAATCGCTGGATATTGTAACGCATCGTTCGCTGTGATCTTTAAATCATACATCATCATACAATGTTCTGTGAAATTGTTCTGTAGCATACCAACTGCCGTTCTTGCAATTCTGAGGTCGATCGAACAATCAAATCCAATTTTCAGATCGAATGAGTGACGGAGTGACGGTGTATTTTCCTATACATTTTGCCTGAAATCCCCATACAAACTTCAAATCAAATGCGCCAGCTTATGCAACAAGCGATTGAGCTGAAATTTTCAGAGATTGATTTTCTCACCCAAAGACACAATCCTGGGGGGTGCCCCGTGGAATTAGACAACTTTGTGTTTCCTGGGCCAGTCTATTGGGCACTCTCCATAGGCTTTATCAAGATATTCATAAAACGTGTCCTTCACGTCGTCGGATTTATCGCTTGTCGGTGCGTAAACGTTGATTAGGCTGTAATTGAAGAATTTGCCCCGTATCCTCAACACACAGATTCGTTCGCTAATGGGTTTCCACCGCATCACTCGCTTCATCTGCTTGCCCATCACTACGAAACCAACTCCATGCTCTGCTTTTTCACCGCCGCTGTGATAGATGTTATACTTGAATGCAGTATTGGTCGTGGGGTCCACGGCTCGGAATTCACGTTCTCCGGATCTAGGCCATCGGACTTCTTGAATAGCAGCCACGTTCACTCCAACCTTCTGCAGTTCACGAGCCAGAAGGCCATTTAGGGTCCTGACATTCCAGGTACCGAGTTTCCAATCATAGTCCTTATTTCGTTGCCGGGTCGGTTGCCAAAAATAACGTTCTCTTTTTCTTCTATCTCCATTTTTCGTGGTATTTGAGAGGCTTCAGTAAGCTACCTTACCGGGGTCGCGTTACCTACATCGCGATGATGGGGCTGCCACCTTAGGTATAGCTGACGCGATACAGCATTTCGTTAATCAGCCGCTGGGTACCAGGCAGACGCTGTTTGAGCCGCACCTCCTGGTGAACAGACGCTCGAGGCGTACCTTCTCACTCTAGCTGATGTCAGAAGGACAACAGTGCCCAGGCTGCACTACCAGCTAAGTACACAACCCTTAGCTGGCGGTCTTTTGTCATCGGACGACCCGTGGAAGCGTGAGATAGGGACTTGTGGGGACCAGAGCTTTGTTGGGCGCTCCTTCCTTGATGTCAACCCACCATTTTGCAGATTTCGACCTTTAGCGTCAATGAAACTAGGGTAAAATGCCCAATAGTAGACCCCTAGTAGCGGAATTTTGCTCTTCCTGGCATAAGGAGTAGAAATTTTCAACATATTAAGTCTGCAGGATATCTAATAACAAGTTCTGCATCTCCTCTTCACGATACATACATAAAACACTTAAATACACGACGTTATTCGTTGAAATTAACATTTTAAAGTCTGACTGAATTCTCCCTATAGTAGACCCCCTGGGGGTCCATAATAGGTAATTGCTTCCCTATAGTCGACGCTTCATTTGATTTTCATGTTCCATTTCGTGACGTTTTTCTTCCCTATTATGGACCCCCCAAAATATTCCTATAATGGACACTCTCGTGTTTATTTTTTATAAAATTGTAAAAAATCATCTAATTTTATTTCCATAGCATTTCCAATGTATGTAATCAAATCATAGGACTGTTCTCCCGATGGAATTTCATAGCAAAATGTTTACATTGAACTGATTGTTCAGATTCGGGAGCACATGATCCACAATGTATTGCTTTCAAAGCGGCACAAATGCTGGGGTATTGCCTTATTGGCAAAGGTATATAAACGGGAATGAGGCGATTTATCATAGACTACTACTTCTCTTATTATAACTCTATTTATCGCAAAACAGTTATTTGACTTTCAAAAGTGAAATCAAAATTCCGTACACAACATAAAACCAATTTAATAAAAATTCCGCGGAAAAAAATTTCATTTCGTTTCGAAAATTTCAAATTAAATAGACCCTGATTTCGTATCGTTTCGAGGACTCGAAACTAAATCTATATTTCGTTTCGTTTCGTTTCGAATCAACATAGACATTTGAAATTTCGTTTCGTTTCGTTAAGAAAAAGTGTGTTATCGCATACCCTTACGCTTATCTATAGATTCTACTATCTAAAACCTCTGATGAAAAGCTAAACCTTATATTTCTATCACCAGTTCAGAAGCATAGTTATTTTAAATTGATCACTACATCTTGCTTAAATTAAAATGTTTTCTTTTTTAAAAAAATTGTTCTCAAGTTCAATATTAATAACTCGTTTTCAAAATTTGTACTTGTTGTATTTATCATTGAATAATATTTTCAGAACATGTGCATGTCTTTTTGTTATATTTTTATTATTCACATTATAGACATTTATTGTCAGTTGAATTATTTTAATAAATAAACAAAAATAAACAATTATTCACATCATATAATAGGAGAAACTTGACACACATGATCTCCACTCTTTTATTCATTTATTTATTTTTTTCGGAAACTTTTTCGATGTAACGTGCGAATGTAGGGGAGAACGGTCCAAAATGCACCCCTTAAGCTTTTTCGATGTTTTCGCCCATACAAACAAAAATACCCAACCGTTTCAACGTATAGGTGCAAAATTTACAAACCCAGCTACATTTCACAATGATCTCCTATTCAAAAACAATAAGGTTTTCATGACTTTCTAACGCATTTAAAAAATGTTTTAAAAATAGGCCTGGGGCAAAACGCCCGAATGGTGGTCTAAAATGACTCAATTGCATATAAAATGATGGTGAACGCATGGTTGTTTGTTTTTTCTTAATGGATTGAGCTACAATCTTACGAATGTGGTTGAAGAATAGCAAATCGGTAAATTTGAGTGAATATGAAAGGATTTTGATAGATTTTTCCAATGGAGCTCAATGATGGATAACTAATTATGAATTGCAATGGTAATATTCGTTCATAAATGTACTACAACAGATTATATGAGTGATTTTATGAGGGAGGCCATTTTGCCCCAGGGGTGCATTTTGGACCGTTCTCCCCTAAGCTTTTTTGCATTGTACGCGGAACGACCGCGTGGTTATCGAAATGTCCGATACTGCAGTGCTGGTGAGGAAAGAATATTAAAAAATTAAACAATCAGTTTTTTTTGTGCTTTGTGTTGGACATAGGGTGATCGCGCGATTATCTACATGTCCGGTTCTGTTGTGCGGGTGGGTAAATTAATAAGAAAGTGAAACAATCAGTGCATTTTTGTTTGTGTACGTTATGTATAACGATCGTAGATCGCGTCCATGTTTTCTTCATTAAGCAGAACGATCGGCCGGTCATCAAAATTGTGTCTTTGCGCGGTAAGCAGAACAATCGGCCGGTCACCGAAGTTTTGTTCTGCGTAGTGCGGGTGTGTAAATTAATTAGAAAGTTAAAGTTTAGATCGCGTCCAGACATGTTTTCTTCAGGAAGCAGAACGATCGGCCGGTCATCGAAACTTTGTTTTGCTTTGTGCGGTGAGCAGAACGATCAGCCGATCACCGAAATTTTGTTCTGCTTTGTGCGGCCTTAAATTAAAATTATTAGTTTTGTTTTCATCGATCAAACTACACGCTATACACGGCATACCGTTTACCAAAACGAACCCTGCCACACTCCCTACCCCTAGGCTGACCAGATCATTCCGGTGAAAAAACGGGACTATGGCAGTTGCAAAACGGGACATGCCAAAAAACCTTGTGACAAAACTCAAGAGCTGTGGAACTTATGCGCTTAATTTTCATTTTCCATGTAAGTAGTTAGTGAAAGCATAACCAGCATAATCTTCTATTGTATTAATTAAGTTAATTGTGGAAAAATATTAAACTACAACAGTGATGAACTTTATTAATAATTTAAAAATAACAAAATAACAAAAAATAGTCAAAGTCCATTTAAAGCCGGTCTTGGCATTAGAAAGATAAGAAAAAAAAATGTCAAAAGACAAATTCTAAAAGAGCAATAGGCAGCGATTATTGATTTCCCATGCTAAAACGTATTCTAATGAATGTAGGGAAAATCTTCAGATAAGAATAACAAGAATCTCAACAAGGAAAGAACATAAATAAAACGTAATTTTGATTGTTTCCATGAATATGGTTGGCGTTGTCCATTGCGTCCAAAAAGGGGGGACTCATACAATAAAATAAACCATGGCTAATTTGTAGGCTAGCTTATAGCTCGGACTCTAGGAGATTTACGCCGGATTATATTTTAAATCGGGCCAACGGAATCCCATAGACTCCGCGCACACATATGGAAGCGAAATTTTCAGCCAAGCTCCTGATCTGTAAACTAGCCTTAAAGTACGTGAGGACTGAAATCCGAACAAATGTTTCTCGGTTTGCCTTTAACTCGATTTTGTTCAGCTGATTTATGAACAATTTTTTAATCAACCGTCTAAGGCGAGTTTAGTACTTTCCATTTAATTCCACTACTTTTTGTTATCTTTGCAGCAAAGATAACAAAACGTAGTGGCATTTAACGGAAAGTACTAAACTCATCTTAGACGGTTGAATACATTCCACTAAAAAGAGCCTAAAATTTTTTTTTTCTGATTTTTTTAATGTCGTCGTTTTTCTACAGTGGAAGATTTTGAAATATTCAGAATTATTCAGAAACACTTTGAAATTTTTTTAACACTTTAATAAAGAATTAAAAAAACTTTAAATGACTCCTAATGTTCCGAAAAGAATCAAACGATTGAAAAATACGTGGTAAAGCAAATTTGAAGAAAAATAGAATTACCTTCTTCGCAAGAAAAAAAAATTGAAAATGAACTTAATCTGGAAATAGATAACATTTTTTTTAAAAGCAACACTTATAACCTAACATCTCAAACTTTATGGATGGGTTTCGTCCACGTTCGTTGTATTTGGTTTTAGATTCCTGACGAAAATATTGAATTTGTTTGAATAATATTTTGGAGCTCTTTGGACGAATCAATGCAAAAACGGGACAAATTGAGGATTTTTTAGATTACGACGGGACAGCCCAATAAGGTATAAAAAACGGGACTGTCCCGTTAAATACGGTACGTCTGGTCAGCCTAGGTAGCCTACCCCATATATCCAACATCCCAGTGATTTCTCGTGAAAGTACAGATGACTCGTCGGCTTCTATCAAATCGAGAATCATGTCAACATTCTCCTACCCATTCCTCAATTGATCTGCATTCGGACACGGCCGGCGCTGGTATTGCTTATTTTTGGGTCACCAGTTCTTACACATTGAGGATGATATTAGTCCCAACCTTCATCTGTTGGTTCTCTGTGTAATTACAGCTGACCTGGCAATAACGGAGGAGCAACCGTGGGCGGTCAATCATGCTCATGCTCATGCTCTATATATTCTACTATCTAAAGTATTACTATCCCGATACTCGGTCCGGTCTAGAATGTTTTCGGGTCGAAAATATTTTTGACTCCCTGGGCTTAGTGTATCAATTATGCTTGCTCCATAATATAAATAGATCCATAGGCATAGAAAACCATTAATTTAAAGCTGTGGAAATGCTAATAGAAACTAAATTGAAAAGCTGGCCGAATTCCAGTTGGAATGTAGAGCCAAAGTAGAAGGAATGTTTAGTATATAGATTTAACAATTCCATCTTATCAACAAAACATACATCTGGCTGTCGCTCAATTGTTTCAAAGTCCTTCTTGAGTTTCACTATCTGCGCGGTTTTCACTGAGTGGAAGCTGTTGAGTATTCCTTTTTAGCTATGTAGGTTTTCTTGGAACCTGCGATTGATGGGGAAGCGTAATTAACAGTATAATGATAAAATGAATTCCCCCATACTAATTTGCATGCAAACTTGAAACGACTTGTGCTAAATCAGTTTTAATCCAGAGCTCAAATTTTCAGAGGAGACTCAGAACATGGTAAAGAATCAGATGAGCACTGTGGAGCAAAATCGATTTTTTGAACCAGCCTAATGTATACCTAATCTTATCTATTAAAGGTTTACTAGAAGTACCTGATAGAAGTATTCCAAGAAATCTTTATCTTTATTTTTATTTGAGCTGTTTATCTTTGCACATAACAGCGACATTATCAAGCGTCTCGAGCAGTGCTTCTCGTAAAATTGCAACAAATGGTAACTCCGTTATTTTCCTGGTGTTTCTGTAAATACTGTATGTGAGTTAAGAATCCATTGGAGGCTGTTTCGAAAAGGCAATATTGGAAAATAGAGCTCAAGGTATGGAGTGAATATATTATTCAGTACTCTTTATGTGTATAGTGTATCCAGAGTTGTTACGGAGATCCTGAAATATTTTCCCCGCGAAATCCGCGCCGTCATGAAATTCATTCCGCGCCAAATCCGCGCGACCCAAAACTAAATTTTAAGCAAATACACGTTAAATATAAATTTTTGTTACCACAATTTACTGAACGTCTTCATCATCTTCGAGTTCGTTTTTATAATATTACTGATTTTAATTATGTTTTTGCCTTTCTCGTACATCAAGGTGTAACAAAAAGGCTATAAATTCACCCCATGTTGTATAGACGAATCCAAGTAAAAATAAGAAGAAGACACACGACGGTGTTAACTTTGACAGATCCTATAGCACAGCATAGGAAGATCATTTTAAAATGCTTATAATAAATTCTAGAGAAATTGTAATTAAAATCTGATTAATGTAGGGTACGGAAAAAGTTCTGAATTACATATTCGGAAGCTTATCTCAATTTTTTGAATATTTTCCAAAAATGTATCTATACAGTTCGGAACTTTTTCCGTTTCATACTTCAATCAGATTTTAATTACATTTTGTCTAGAATTTATTATAAGCATTTTAAAATGATCTTCCTATGCTGTGCTGTAGGATCTGTCAAAGTTAACACCGTCGTGTGTCTTCTTCTTATTTTTACTTGGATTCGTCTATACCAGTCGACTCAGCTCGACGAATTGAGATGATGTCTGCCTGTTTGTGTATGTGCGTGTGTGTATATATGGGCGCAAAATAAAACTCACTAATGTTTTAGGAACGTATCTTAAATTGAATTGCTTACGAAAAGTAGCATTCAACGAAGAATGGTTTCCCATTGTTTCCTTTTGAAGACTAGCCACACTATGGGATCACAAGTTATGGTCAAAATACGATTTTTATACAACAAAACACGCTAAGAAAATCCCACCAAGACTTTTTCATACATCAAGAAAGGTCCTATCACAGCTAGGTGGATCAATCATGGGTCCTTAACTTCAACTTTACACATGTTTGTACCAATTTGAAAAAAGAATTGAGGAAATCGCAGTTAATAAAACAACCCTTCTAGATGGACCTTTTCACCACTCGAAGTACTGAGGCTAAATGAATAAGAACTAAACAGCCAAAACTATTTCAATAAGCACCGCTTTTTAGATTTAGATGATGGTTTCAGCATGTATTGTTTCGTTATTTTCAGTGTGTCAGGAATGTTCAGGCCAGATTTGATCATAATTGTTTATGATTATAGATGAACTTGGCAAATAATACAATTTCTGCTGAAGTAATTAATTATGCAAGTTTGTTGTAATTATTGATCATTAGCATTATGACCGCACAATTTGAATTTTCACTGAAGATTTTCTGCGAAGTCCCCGGAAAATATTTTTTAGTTTCGGAAATTTTTGGAATTTTCGCAAGGAATTCTAGGAACATACATATAAGCGGAGTTCTTCGAGATTTCACGATATTTATTCGGCAGTTCTAATGCAAATTCTTTTTAATTATCGATGGAAAAACATATTGTTGAAAATTTTCACGAGAAATTATTTGAATTTCCCACCAAAAACTTTTTGATTTTCCACAAAAAAATTGCAATTCTTGTAAGAAAGCATTTGTAATTTTCATGAAAATTTATTCGAATTTATTACGATAAATTCACCACACAGTCAACTGCAATTTTCCATAATTTCCAACGAAAATTATTTTAACTCTTTGGAATGTCCACAGGATTTTTTTAAAATTTCCTCAGGAAATCGCTCCTACTTTGCAAAAGATATTTCAAAATATCGTAGGAAAACATGCTGAAATTCAACGAGAAATTATTACAAATTTTCTCGGAAAATTACTCGACATTTTAACGGGAAAACTTTTGGAATTTGGAAAAAAAATTCTTGGGATTTCAACGGATGATTATTCATCGAGATATTGTATGGAATTTTCAAGAAAGACTGGTTATCAATCGGGAAATCCTACGGAATTTCCACGAAAAACTTATTGGAATGTAGACTTGACATTCTCGGCATTTAAACTCGAAATTTTTCGAAATTCTGAAAATTCTTGGGTTTTCTACAAATTTGAACCGGCATAAAGAATTATAATTCAGATGCGTGACAGATTTTAAGCAGTGGCACGGCGCGCCGATGAAAGTGCCGGTAGGGGTGGCGCACACCTCACCTTCAACAGAAATTAAATGAATTGGCTTCGAGCTTTGGTTTCAGGAGCTATGAGCAGAGGATTGAATTTGATTTCGTTTCGAATTTTTAATAAATATTGTGCTGGATTTTGTTCAGTTTGATTTTGTTATGTTTGAAATTTGAATTTTACTATAATGTTCACAATGAATTTGTAAATGGATTTGTATAGCTGAATTGCTGAAAACGTGGTTGATTTCCATATTTTTTCCTATCGCATATGATATTTTGTAAAATTTGAAAAAGTCTACGTAGACATCAAGGGGTGGAGGAGGGGTTTCGGAAAAGTCTACGAAAGTCTACTAGGGGGGAGGGGGGGTTTGAAATGTGAAATTTTGGTCTACGTGGTGGACGGCCCCTAACTTTAAATTTGTGAAATGAGTTCAAAAAGTGAAAATAAAAACATTCCAATATTTTCATTCTTTCTATTTGGAGTTGTCCATGAATCGCGTAGACCAAATTTTCACATTTTCAAATCCCCCTCCCCCCTACTAGACTTGCGTAGACTTTTTTGGATCCACCCCTTTTCCCCGCTCCATGAAGTCTACGTAGACTTTAAAACAAATCGGAATCGAATTGTCACCTAATTAACCACGTCTTTTCTTCAGGAAATTCTTCCAACATTTCCCAAGAAATTCTTAAAGCAAGGTGGCCAACGAACCGGGAAATTGGAGTCATTGGGAAAAAGCGGGAAAACCGGCAATGTGAACAAGTACCGGGAAAATAATGTTTCGTCAAGTTACATTCAAAATTTTTCATAGTTTTTGATGAAGTTGATTTCAGGAAAAAAAACTCTTTAATGTTTATTACTCAGACGGATTTTAACTGAATTATTTGGTTTTAGTACATAGTGTGTATGAAGTACAAAAATTAAGTTTATGTTGTCACTAGATTTTTTGATAACATTTCGATTGATATATATTATAAGTATTGTGTTATGATGCGAACATTGGATCGAATATCGAAATATTCATTCTTTTGAATGTATTAAACTTTAAATTATTCTTCTAATGCCCAGACTCGCCTTTAGACGAGGTACTTCTATTATTTTCTTCTGTATTTTTTAATTGCATAGAATTCGAATAAAATGAATATAGAAATAACAAATTTTCAAGAGTTATTTGAAATTAACTTTATTTAAAAACTGGCAGACCCGACAAACTTCGTTTCGCCTGAAATTGATTTATTCTCTGCTTAGTTCTCGAGTTATGCAGAAAATTTGTATGGGAGCCTTCCTTTTTAAAGAAGGGAGGGGTCTCACACCATTTTAAGAACCTTCCCCGGCCCCAAAAACCTCTGAATACGAATTTTCACGCTGATCGGTTCAGTAGTTTCGGAGTCTATAAGGATCAGACAGATAGAAATTAATTTTTCTTCATATAAATAGATAGATTCTACAAATCATTAAAAAATTGTATTTTTTTGATACTTCATTATTTCGTCTGTAACATTCTAAAGAATAAAATATCTTCAGTTTAGTATTTTTTAACAACTGCCCCAAACAGAAGGTTATGATGGTGAAACATATACTACATTTTATTTTTCAACTTGTTACGGAAGGAAACGTTCAAACTTTTGAATAATATTGATTCGAATGGATAGAAAACTGAAAAAAATTAAAGCTAAATTCTATAAACACAAAAATAATTGATTATTCTACGAGTCGGATTTCTAGATTTTGATTCAATTTAGAAAACAAAATGATGATTTTTATCGGAAACAAATACTTGAGTCTTCGGGTTAAATTTGTTCAAATTAGTTGCTTTATATTTTTTTGGATTTTTAGAAAAGCAATAACATTTACTATGATTCAGTTATACACTGCTTAACTTACTTCTTTCCTAAATTCTGTTCAAAACATCGATTTAACATAGAGAACAGACGTTTATCTTCATTCGCGTGCTTGTGTAAAAGTTTGTACTGGTCATTTTGAAGTAGGTCGTTATGCCCCCGTTGCGCGGTGCTAGTGTGCTGATAAATATGGTTAAAATTTGCCGTATTTGACTTTTTAGCGCTAGTGTTCATTCCGAATCGCTCCTAGGTGGCAGCACTATATTGTTTATGTAGTGTACGCCAACGCCATCACTTAGTGATATTTAGTTTTTATGTCAGGCAGCCTGCGTTGCCGGCGCCGAGGTGCGATTTAAATCTTTACACATGTTTTTAACAAAATTTTGTTCGAGCATCCATGTCTGTTCTCTGTGGATTTAATTTGATTTACTTTATCAAAAATAATGGTGTCTTTTTTCACATATTTTTTTTATAGTCTGCTGAGTAAGATCAAACCAAAAGCTGAACATTAACAATATTTCGGCTATACTATAAAATACTCTACTTTTTACTGTTTTCTGTGAACATTATGCTCAATAAAGAAAGAATCACACTAGAAAGCCATGCAATGTCTATTGCTTATGACATATAAACTTACGAAAGTTTTGCAACTAAGAAAAGAATCAAACCATTGTAATTACGTGCTAATGTAGTACTACCATATTGAGCAAATGCTGGTTGACACTAATTACATGGCCATGAAGCACTCAATTTCAGTGTGCCTGATGATCAAAGCATTTCGCATATATTGTCGCGCTCTTCTCAAACGCTCAGTTCTTCGCGGTGGTAACGCGCAAGCAAAGATTGCGCAGCAGCGCGCCCATAAGCTTTTACACAGGGTGCGAGTCTGAGCTGTTAAATTTAATAAGCCGCCGAATGGGGTTGCCATAGCTGAATAGCCGCCGTGTGTAAAGTAAATGGGCGCGCTCCGGCGCAATTCAACGGAGGCTGATTGAGATGATCACGATCTGAGTGTTTATCTTGGGATGCATAATAACGTTGTTGCTAATTTATTGTATCTATTTCAAAGGTTCGCCCTTTAATTGACTGTACAAACTGTAGAAGTAAAATACAAAGCTACTATAAAATTTGTGGCCTGAGCTAATGGAATACCACCTTGAAAAAACCGCGAGTCTTTCGGTTCCTCAAAACTACCAATATTGTAATGGAATCATAAAAATTGTATTGAAAAACATGTGTTCGGCTCCATAATGCTTCACGGCAAATTAGCCTTCCAAATAAAAGATGAATAAAAAAATGATGCTTACGAAAAATTGGTGTGGAAAATCGATTGGAATGTGAATGTCTTATTAGCTACGAAAGTCTATCATTTTTCGTGAAGCGCTCGTTTTTCAAACTTGGGAAGTGTACCCCTGCATCCGTATCGAAAAGTAAAAAGTATTGACCTCCGGTTTTGTCACAAATAAAAATACCTAGTTACAGTTCATAAACTCTTACCCTGAATTTTTTTTCAAGTAAAATAAAAACCGGGAAAATTTGACGAAACTTATCGGGAAAAGCGAAAAAACCAGGAATTTAAAAAGCGTTGCACAGAAAATACTTCCAGCAAATCCACAAAAATACTATGTAAGGAACTCTACAAGAAATTGCTATGGAAAAGCCACAGAAAATTTATTTCCGGGACGATTTTTTGGTAATTCCTTTAGAAATTCTACGAGAAAGATCTTATCAAATTCTATAAGAAATCTTATAGAAAATCAAATGAAACTTTTTTTTCAAAAAAAAAAAATTAGTTAGTAATATTAAACTATTCAAAAACGTCCTTCCTCCACCAATGACACAATTCCAAAAAGCTCTAAAAGGGACGCATCCTATGGAGAGAAGGGATATCAAATTAGAAAACCATTTCTGTCTAGAATCGATGTTACATGATCGTGAACCGTTTTAAAATAATTTAAAATTTATCATTTATACAAGGTGAAAATTGAGTTTGCGTAGTAATTCAATAGTTATTAAGTAGCATTTCAAAATTGTCCTTCACTTTTATATGTGACTCAGAAGCACAACATTAAATACTTTTATCGGACAAAATATGGACGTATAGGAAGAGTTCCCCCAGCGCACGCCGGACACCTCTTAATACCGGGACACTTCTTAAAACAATACTTGCCGAAATCCCTTCAGAAGAAAAGGAAGCCTTTGCCTTTAAGGAATATCGGATCCACATGTTATAAACAAGCAAGTTTGAATCAATAATATTAAAATTGATTGGACGCATTATGATTATGTGGAGATGGTAAAAATGAACCATATTTTAATTAACTTTGCTGGATATATCGTTAAATTGTAATGTAAAATCAATTTCGGAATCCAGCCGCTGTACCCTACATCCGGACAGTAAGAATTTTAACACTCGAGCACCCGCGTATTTTGTACAACACTATTTACCAAGAAAACATCGCTCGTGGTACACAGCACGAGCGAGCTTGTATGAGCGTTCCAGAACCGCGCGCGTGCTGAGCGGGTAATGGGAGCAAATAGGCATTTTTACAGCTGTTTTGTGAAATCAATTTAATTGAATCTCTTGGTATCAGAAAACCACAGAAATAAGCAGAAAAGAAAATTGAGGATGGTTAAGAGTAGGATGTACCAAATTTAGCTGGAGCGTCAAATCAGCTCTACTAACACACATTAGGTAGACACCCCATGACAGCCGCGAGCAAACTGTTTTATTGACAGTTCATACGGAAAAACCGAAGAATCTCTTCGAGTAATGCCGGCTGTCTTGATGACGACGAATGAGCGTCAAAGCACACAAGACAACATTTACAATGAACAGCCCATCCGCCTCACTACATCCACGGCGCTACAATGTCGAACTAGCTGCTGTGATGCTGAAAGTTTGGCAACAGCGTGCATCGTGCATTCGTGTATGTCGTCGCTACGACACTTCGGGTTGAAGGAGAAGTAAGCAGCATGGAGCGACTGATAGCATGCAAAGCGACAGTTGGTGCCAGGCCTATGCTAAGAGCTCATGTTTAGCGTAGCCAACACCAACACCAACGCCGAGCAACGTACGTCAAATCTAAAAAAGCCTAACATCATAAAACATCCAAATTCAGCTTTCTTCAATATGCAACTTTAATCGGGAATATTCATTAAATATGACTAATGAGTTTAATTGATTCAAAACGTATTCTACATGATCAATTTTGATTTTACTTACATGGAGATCAACAATTTGTCTTTTATTTCACCGTGAAAACCTTGAGCAGAATTTAAAAATAAATCCTGCTCTTTTATTGTTGTGGATATTTTTAATTATCAAGCTACAATCATTGGTGTTGTTGACGATTGTTGACATCTCATGCAACTGACAGCGGTCTATCTGCACACTGTGCCCGGGACATGGTGGATATTTTTAAGCTAAGGGAGTTAGATAGGGATGTCTATAGCCTGGTTGGTGCTCTTCCAAACTGACTGCAGCGGAAAGGCTGTACATTTGGAAAGCCTGTGTACGACGACAACCGTTCAACAATGATATACGACCTCTGCGACGACTTCAATATGTCAATTTTGAATACAGGAGAAGTTACACGAGTGGCTCCTCCAGCAAGAGATAGCCGTCTAGATCTTTCCATTTGTTTGAGCTCATTATCGTTGGACTGTACTTGGAAGGTGGTCCAAGATCCCCATGGTAGTGATCATTTGCCGATCAAAGTCTCGATTTCCAATGAACATAATCAACCTGTTTCTATCGACCTCTCATATGACCTCACGAAACACATTGATTGGGAAAATATGCAGAGGCCATCATTGATGGCGTACAGTCGATAGAAGCACTTCCCCCGCGAGAAGAATACGAATTCTCGCGTGATTTTTGAAAACGTCGTAAGTCCAAAAGAGAGGCTCTCTTTGTTTACTTTCTCTTTCGATTATTACAAAGCCATACTAACATTTACATTGGATTTTCCAGCACCGATCTGAAGAAAATAGCTTTGTCTAGTGTGCTGAGGTGAAAATATTGCAACAAATTTTAAACTAGCTTAGATATTAGCAAAAGAGAGCGTAATGAAAGAGAGTCTCTCATTTGGACTTACGACGTTTTCAAAAATCACGCGATACGAATTATTCGTATCCCAGTTGATCCTTGACAGCGCTCTTCAGGCACAACGCCGGCCAGTGCCAGGAGCTTCGGTTCGTAGGAAACCACACAGTCCGTGGTGGGATGTCAAGTGTACACAACTTTATCGCAAGAAATCTGCCGCGTTCAAAGAATTTCGGAAACACTGTTCGATCGTTCTTCACAAACGGTACATCGCGTCGGGAGAAGAATGCGCAACGCGTCGTCCGTAAACGAAGATCGTGAAAGTTCGTCGCGCTGGATACTCGACTTCGCAAAGAAAGTTTGTCCGGATTCGGTACCGGTGAAGCAAGAGTTACGTGATGCTTTTGCTGACAGGGATGACATGGATCGTCCCTTTTCGATGATTGAATTCTCACTTGCTCTCCTTTCATGTAACAATTCCGCTCCGCTCCGCTGGATAGAATCAGGTTCAATTTGCTTAAAAACCTCCCAGACGTCGCGAAGAGGCGCTTATTGAGCCTGTTCAACCAGTTACTGGAGTGCAACATTGTTCCGGATGATTGGAGGCATGTGAGAGTGATAGCCATCCAGAAGCCCGGAAAACCCGCGTCGGATTATAATTCGTATCGCCCCATCGCGATGCTGTCCTGTCTTCGGAAGTTGTTGGAGAAGGTGATTCTCTCCCGGCTCGAAGAGAATAGTTTGTTGTCAGATACACAGTTTGGTTTTCGTAGGGGAAAGGGGACGAACGACTGTCTTGCGTTGCTTTTATCAGAAATTTAGCTTACTTTCGCTAAAAAAAGCAAGTGGGCTCAGTGTTTTTGGACATTAAGGGGGCTTTTGATTCAATTTGCGTCGATGTCTTATCCGACAAGCTCCACGCGTGTGGACTTTCTTCGATTTTAAACAATTATTTGTACAATTTGTTGTCAGAGAAGCGTATGAGTTTTTCTCATGGTGACTCGGCAACTTCACGAATTAGCTACATGTGTGTCCCCCAGGGCTCATGTTTGAGCCCCCTTCTTTACAATTTTTATGTCAGAGACATTGATGAATGTCTCATGCAAAATTGCTCGTTAACACAGCTTGCAGATGACTGCGTTGTATCCGTTTCGGGGCCAACCTCAGTTGATCTGCAAGGACCATTGCAAGATACTCTGGACAATTTGTCCACTTGGGCTACTATGCTGGGTATCGAATTCTCTCCGGAGAAAACTGAGATGGGAGTCTTTTCAAAAAAACATAATCCGGCAAAGTTCCCGCTCCAACTGATGGGTAAGACAATCACTCATAGCATGTCTTCTAAATATCTCGGGGTCTGGTTCGACTCGAAATGCACCTTCGGGAAGCAAATTGTGTATCTGACACAAAAATGCCATAAACGTATCAACTTCATGCGAACAATAACCGGAACATGGTGGGGAGCGCATCCAGAAGATCTTATAACGTTGTATCGAACAACCATTTTGTTGGTCCTCGAATACGGCAGTTTTTGCTTTCAGTCCGCGGCTAAAACACACATGCTGAAGCTTCAATGGATTCAGTACCGCTGTCTCCGTATCGCGTTAGGTTGTATGAATTCGACTCATACGATGAGCCTGGAAGTACTTGCGGGAGTACTGCCTCTGACAGATCGTTTCGCGGAATTATCGCTCCGGTTCCTCATCCGCTGTGAGGTTCTCAATCCATTGGTCATTGACAACTTCGAGAAGCTGCTCGAACAAAACCCCTAATCTCGATTCATGAGTATTTACCACTGGTACATTACGCTGGAGGTAAGCCCTTCTTTTGTAGACACCAATCGTGCTAACTTCTTAGACTCTTACTCTTACAGTTCCTCTGTTACTTTTGATCTGTCCATGAAGCAGGAGGTTCATGGAATACCAGACTTTCTTCGTGCGGAGGTCATACCTCCATTATTTGCAAGCAAATACGGGCACACTAGCGAGGAGAGAAGCTTTTTCACAGACGGGTAAAAAATGGATGACTCCTCTGGTTTCGGTGTTTTTAACGTTTTTCATAGCGCCTACTTTAAGCTTAAAGAGCCTTGTTCCGTATATACTGCTGAGCTAGCATCTATACACTATTCTCTCGAGCAAATCGCATCCCTACTTCCTGACCACTTTTTCATCTTCACCGACAGTCTAAGTTCCTTGGAGGCTGTTCAGTCAATGAAACCGGTGAAGCATTCAGCGTATCTTCTTAACGGGATACGGAAAGCTTTGAATACTTTATCAAAACGGTCTTACACAATCACCATGGCTTGGGTCCCTTTCATTGCTCGATCCCGGGAAATGAGAAAGCGGACTCTTTGGCTAAGGTGGGCGCTATGGAAGGTGATATTTACGATCAGAAAATCACCTTCGATGAATTTTTCGTATTAGTTCGTCAGGAAACCTTGAACAGCTGGCAACAGAAATGGACAAATGGGGAGTGTGGTAGATGGCTGTTTTCAATTCGCCCGCAAGTGTCGAAGCGTCCATGGTTCAAAAAATTGAAAATGGGACAAGACTTTATTCGAAACATGTGTCGTCTAATGTCCAATCACTACACTTTAAATGCACATCTTTTCAGGGTGGGGCTCTCGGAAGGAAATCTCTGTGTTTGCGGCGAGGATTATCAGGACATCGATCATGTCGTGTGGGCGTGCGAGGAGCATCGTGGCCCCAGATCTGCGCTAACTGAATATCTCCGGGTCCGAGGAAAACAACCAAAGCCTATTAGTGTTGTCGGGCCTTGATTTCGAGTACATGTCCCTGGTCCACCAATTTTTGAAAGTTGCTGATGTAAGACTGTAACCTTAGTCTGCCCTTCCTCTTGTCTGTTGTTCCCCATTACGAATGTCTTCCTCTTGTTGTCCATTTCAATGCCTGTCGTTAATCCCTTCCGTAAGTCTTCCTCTCGTTGTTGTCTCCCAAAAAACAGTTTTTTTTTATCCCGTTATAGATGCGAAACATCGCGAAGAATGTCAACTTTGTGAGCATCAGCATTGTAATTACTTAAGTACCCTAAAATCCTTTCCTTTCCTACTGTATTATTGTATTCCCTAACCTCGACCAAACCGTGAGTCTTTCGGTTCCCCTAAACTAACACTATGTATAAGAACCAAGAAAAGTATTGTAAAGCTTGATTTCGGCTCCGTAACGCTTCACGGAAAATGAGCCTTCCAAATAAACGAAAGATTAAAAGCAACAGTAGTTACATGACTACATTTAACTCCAAGTTTATGGATGAACATTTCAGAATCCAATTTTAATCCACTTCGCGTTTTCAAGAGTACCACTTTCAATAATGAAGAAACGAGCAGCTGCCCGAGTAGCATACATGTTGCAAATTAGTTGCCGCAACTTATATGAGACCAAATTAAGTTACATTTAAGTTGCTGCAATCAAATCTGTTCAAAATGTGCTACTTGGGTGTCATCTTTCTATTCCACGCTTGCTGCGACGCAGCAAAGCGAAAATAAAAAACCAACTTAAGGTGATTATAGAATGAAGCCAGAAATCGGCCATTTTGTAAACCACGTGCTTTTCCAATATTTTTTTTCAAGAGCACGACATGAAAGAACCATAACGCGTATGGGGCTAAAATAATGGTAGATCGTTTGCTTAGTTATGCTGAACAATCATAATTTGAGTTTCGGCACTGTACGAAAACGATTACGCCAGATTTGGGGTTTTGGAAACGTATGTAGATAAACGTGTGGTGAATTTGAAATTCACCACGGGCTTCATTCTATAATCACCTTAATTCACCGAGTAGTGATACTGCCTTTCTCGCATTTAGCCAAGACACCAACCTTATATGGAGCTAATGTAGTTCGATGAACCATTTTCTTAATAATTTCTAAACGCAAAGGTCGATCGTTACCAATAGTGATCAACTAGGACTTGCCCTCTGTCGAATGCAACTTGTTGCGAGAAAATCGGTTAAAGATTACTATATGAAAAGTTGTCTAATGTTTTTCTTAGCTTTTGTGCACACACATACACACACATACACACGGACAGACAGACATATGCTCAGCTCGTAGAGCTGAGTCGATTGGTATATAACACTATGGGTCTCCGAGACTTATATAAAAAGTTCGTATTCGGAATGAAATGATAGCCTTTCGGCACAACTTTGTTGTACGAGAAAGGCAAAAAGATGACAGTTATTTATTTGAAACTTCTTTGTTGAGAATGGTGTCTCTGAAAATGCGAGGTGACAATTTTTTGGATTCTGAACAGTTTCACCTTAACCCCATCGTGTAATAAATTGAATACCTTAATGGACATGGCATCAAAATTCTCCAAAGGCAAGTTTATCTGTCGCTTCACGGTTTGTCGAGCTACGCAATGTGGCACGGCACAACAAAGAATCTGATTGTTTCTTGTGGCAACATGATTTATTGGTAAGAATGATCATGTGAAATAAATCAAACTTTACCGTTTTGTTCAGATTTATAATATAATGGCTACTACAACTAGGCCCTAGTTTCACAAACTACTATGTATCCATAGGTATCCATAACGTGCTACGCTACGAGTGAATGCATCTTCTAACATGTGCATTTTTAAATGTGAATTGGAAAACAGTAAACCGTTGTCGTGACCACCTTTGTTACATTTTTAACTATGATTACTCTTCCATAAATTCATAACAAGTATCCATATCAATACCTGAGATATCAATACCAATCAAAAACAAGGAATACTTTCAACCGTCTAAGGCGAGTTAAGTACTTTCCATTAAATTCCACTACGTTGTGTTATCTTTGCAGATACGTATTTCGACCTCAACTGTGAGCTCGTCTTCAGTGTCTCGTACTTGACTAGTAAGTCGAGTCAAGTACGAGACACTGAAGACGACCTCACAATTGAGGTCGAAATACGCATCTGCAGAGATAACAAAACATAGTGGAATTAAATGGAAAGTACTAAACTCGTCTTAGACGGTTGAATACATTCCACTGCAATGAAAATGATATCATTTAAAAATGACTCAGATCAAACCAAATATTCTTTTTTGCGAACGTTATTCATATAAGAGCATGTTATCAATAACGGAACAAATACCATAAAACTGAACTGACCGATAAAATTGTAGTTTCAGAACGCTTGTTCCGAAGAGCAAAAGTTGGCGGGAATATATGCTTTTTCACTTCTCAGAGGGAAAAGTTTGCTGTGTATTGACGATCTAACGTAAAGCCAAAAAGAGTAGACTACACTCTGAGAAAAATCTATACTAAATAGATTAAAATTCATTCCCAAAACCCCAAATTCGTATTCGATCCAAAAATACCGGGATAGTATAACTTTACGAAAAATCGTTTAGGTTAGTTTTATACTTCTTTAGTTTGTTATGGATATCTTCATGGTTTTTAGGTTATGTTTGCTTGTTATTGTTTTATTATTTTTATTTGTAATTTAAAAGAAAATCAAAAATAAAAGTATTTTTTCTTTTTCTCAAATGCTAACATTCAGTACATCGGTTCAACCGTGTATAGTTCCACGAAAAGTGTATAGTATCATGGACTTTCGGAAGGAAATTGGTACCATCATGAGTCACAACGACGGTGTTGAATAGAGCCTTGAGGTTGTTATTGCTTGTGGCTGGAACACTGCAACGTCCTGAAAACGAGCAGGAAGTGGATAACGATCGACTTTCTGAAAAAAAATAATAGGGGAAGGGGGGGGGGCAATATGCCCTAGCTAAGCAAACACTGCTCTATTGTCTTATTTGTAACGCTATTCATGGGTATTTTTACATTATGCATCAGTTAAACAAGATAGCTAGTTGATGCCATTCAAAAATTGTCAAAAATCTCAATAATATTCACATTTCAAAAAAGTGGTGATATTCTGTTGCCGGAAAACTCATGAGGCAAAACGCCTTTTAGCTGGCAGCTCATAGGGAACAAAGTACCACGCGTCGGCGAATCAGCATTCTAGTATGGATAGTCCGTGGAGACCCAAGTACTTCGTAGGTTATTCCCACTAGGGCGTTTTGCCTCGCCAAAATGTTAGATGTTTCTTCAAAATGTGGAAATTTTCGGTTTTCCGAGCTTCCCATGCACTATTTTGAAACTTTTTTCGCCTATCCTACATAATTTTAGATCTAGTTTTGTTACGAACATCAATGACGGTAAATATGAGGGAAACCACAAAAGGCGTTTTGCATCGGGAGGGGGGCGTTTTGGGGCCTCTTCCCCTAATTTGGATATAAACATTTTCCAAAAATATATGCTGCCTTATCAATCTCGGCATGCCCGTGTGCGTAACAAAGTTGATTTGAATTTGCCCCGCGCGTGGCCAACCAGTGCTGAATGATTTCATTCAAACGGTGCACCGCAGTGTCTGGTGCTTCTTCAGGGTAATGATAAGATCCAGTGCACATAATTCCGGTGGTAAGAGTTTCTACAGCTCTATGTGGAACTCGAAAGCAATGCATTGACCAACGTGCCATTCGCGGCAGCATGGGTGTCGTGTCCATATTACTCTTCTGATTATGATTATCTTTGTCCATCAAGGTCATGATCTTGGCCGACTTGTCTCCTCTGAATACATAGCTGCCTGATGCTAGCTAGGTTTCAATTGAGCGTATGTTCATAGTGTATTTGCAAGACAAAATGTAGTGCACAAATAAATTATTCTGAATACCAGAAAAAAATATTTTAAGCTCTTTTTAGTGAAATGTATTCAACCGTCTAAGACGAGTTCAGCACTCTCCATTTAATTCCACCAATTATTTCGATATCTTTGCAGATACGTATTTCGACCACAACTGTGTGCTCGTCTGCAGTATCTCGTACTTGGCTCGACTTGAGTAAGTCGTCGAGTCAAGTACGAGACACTGAAGACGACCACACAGTTGTGGTCGAAATACGTATCTGCAAAGATATCGAAATAATTGGTGGAATTAAATGGAGAGTGCTGAACTCGTCTTATACAGTATTTTGAATAGCTATCTCAATGGCAAATCCGTTCAAACAAGCACGAATACGATTTCAAGATTTGTTCGCTAATTAATAGCAGATTCTGCATAATGATACTTACCATTCTGCTAGCCCCGTTAGCTCGTGATGAATCCAGTGTGTGAAATCGATCAGATTTCCAATAAAATGTTGACATTTTCTGCCCCTGTTCGCTGCTCCCTGTTTAAATCCTTTTCTGATGGCCGCTCTTTCCATGATTTGGCTGGAACCTATCTCATGATGTCACGATTTTTTTTCGATATATATTCCGAATCTTATTTCTCGCTGAATGATCTACAAAAAGAAATATTAATTTAGTAATCGCTTGTTTTCTATTAATCTTCATACGCTTTCATCGATCCCAGCAAACCATATGTCGTATATCAATGGACACAAAAAATCGTATATATGTGGAGAAATAATCGAAATCGTATATAATTCTGTATAAGATTGTTCCATGCAGATAAAAAATCCTTATTAATTACATGTTTCATCACAAATACGATTGGGTTTATTAAGTCGTATAAATGTTTATACTTTTCCGTATTCAATAGCATCGAATCGTAAAAGGTGATCATAATTACGATTATTTCCTGAAATGCGCCTCAATCGTATATCAGTTTTTGTCAAATCGTTAATTACATCTATATTTATCGTATAAGCAGATGTTAAATCATGTTATCGCCAATATCGTATAGTACGGACAATAGTCATATTTAAAAAAAGTAAATATTTTTGTGAGTTTTGTTTCAAAAAACAATACAACGAAAATGCGTCAATTTTTACTGAACCATAAATTGAAAAGCATGAGAAAATCCGGAACATACAGCCGATTGTTGCGGAAATACAGATCATCGTTTGAATCAGCTGCTCAAAAACGCAAAACTCAAATGACAGATATTCCGAAGGTTACGGAGGCTCGTCAACAGTCCGAAATGGTTGTTCTGGAAGCTGAATCGGCGTATCAAATGATTGCTAATTCCAATTTCTGTAGAGAATCGGATGGAGATTATTTGGAAACGGAAGGTAATAATAAGTATTTCATACTTAATAGGCAATAACTAATAATAAAATGTGTGATAATTCTCTTTTAGGCACCCGATCCGGACCAATCTCTCCGGGATTGGGCAACAGAATTTCACATATCACAGTCTGCTATACAATCTCCCACTCAATTGCTGAACTCAAATTTGAAGTTAGATCTCCCCAAAGATGCTCGAACAATAATGTCCACACCGCGGAATTTGGTGATAGCGCCCATGGAAGATGACGGTTTTAATTGGCATCAAGGACTAGAACGGTGCCTTCTCAAAGCGTTGAGTGGTATACAACAATCTATAACTATTTCATTAAACATAAATATCCCAGTCAACACAAAATCGTATATGATGCCATATAAGATGCTAAAGTGGAGGCGATATACGTACATTTTGTATGGGGAAGTACGTATATGGCCTCCAGTTTAGCATCTTATGTGACATCATATACGATCTTATGTTGACTGGGATATTGACGGCCTACCAATATACAAAAGTGCTATGAAGAACTTTTGGCCGATAATATTCAACATTCATGAGTTTCCTAAATTACAACCGTTCGTGATCGGTATATTTTATGGAGTTGGTAAACCTAAAAACGCCACTGAGATTTTAAATCCATTCATTGAAGAATTGGTAGCGCTATTGAACTCTGGTCTACAAATTGGGGACAATAAAGTTATTTTGAGAGTACGATGCTTCATTTGTGATACGCCAGCACGCGCTTTCATTAAAGGAGTTATGAATTTTAATGCGAAGTACGGATGTATCAAATGTACTACTAAAGGCACATTTTCGCAAATATCGAGAACAATGGCATTCCCTAACTGCAATGCCTCTTTGAGAACTAACCAAGCCAAGTAATACTCCGACCACCAACGCTGCGACTCACCACTAATCATGCTTCCAATAAGGGAATATCCATTAATTACGTAACGCAAAAATTTGACTTTTTCAACACCCCCTCCCCCCTATGTCACACTTTTTGTATGAAGCATCTGAACATTTTGTATGGATCGTCACACTTCACTAAACCCCCCCCTCCCCCCTCCAAGCGTTACGTAATTTGTGGACGTTCCCTAAACATGATTGAAGACATAATTGTGGCTGATTCGCTGCATTTATTGGAATTAGGAGTTATGAAGAAACTTTTGAATGGATGGCGAACAGGTTGCATGTCAATGCAGACAAAATGAAGTACTTTCGAAAAAAAAACGAGATTTCTAAAATTCTGGTTAGTGTACAGTTTTTTAGCTCCAGCTGTAGGTTTTTGGATGCTGCTCAGCGGATCTGCAATGGCTGATAATAGGATAGAGTAAAGATTTGATCGATATTTTAAACAGTTTTGTCTTACCTGCAAACATAGCGTTATAATCTTTTGAATCCACAGGTTTTGACTTGACGCTTTGTTTCAAAATCTTCTTTTTACCTTCAACGTCTGAAACTTCTGTCTTCGCCAAGTCGTCCGCTGCTCTTTCAGCCGCCTCAAAGCTCTGGATCTTTTTCCAAATAATCACGGGAATGCGTTTGACCGAACCGTGGAACTCAGCGCCAGACTCGCGCAGCTTCTCAATTTTTTCATTTGAGAGCTTTGGTCACAACAAAATACCGTTTTTTATCCAGGACATTGGCACCGTCAACTGGGGGGAAGATGATCATTTTTAAGACAAAACATGCAATAACAATGTGTGTTTACATTTTAAATCGAAACAAATATTTTCAAAACATGTACTGCTATACGTTGCAATAATCAACAACTTTACTTTTCTGAAATGCGTTCGCATTAATTAAAAGAAATTAAATTATCACACATTTTTTGAATAATCTGGTTTGGGGTGAAGTTGATCAAGACAGCTCTACTAAAACCATTATGACCTAGTAGTCAAAATACACTAGGTTATTTGTATGAATGTTGAATTTACTACGTAAAGAAGTCTAAGAAGTCAATATTTGAAACGAAAATAGTGTCATTTATGACTATCTCTCTCTTTCTTCCACAAAATACATTTTCATGATTATAATCGAAAAACTCGGATTTCTACCTAGCGGTAACATTACTTGAACGGAGAATATTGTTGACTGCCGTTTCATAAAAAAATTTGGCACTTTTGACTGACACATCAAATGATCATCTTCACCTCAATGATCATCTTCCACCCAGTTGAAGGAAACGTAAGTACCTGAAACTTTTTGTTCTCTATGAACTGTACAACAGCAAACATGTTGAATTTTTGAACCGAAATCTAATTTAAAGACTAAACCGGATGCGGGCGATGCGTGTTTCTTATTTATTCCCTGTGATGTCACTTACCAGTGCAGGCAGAAGTGCAGTTTTTTTTTCTAAATTGATTAGAATTGAACATAATGGGTAACATAATAACAAATTTATGCATACTTGAAAACAGTATTTTATGTTGTTAAGATACTGAGTGTATTATTGCGTTAAAGTTTTTAACTAATGAAAGTTTTTTAAATGAATACATGTCTTTGTACAAAATGATTAAACAGAGCGAAAATAGCAACATTGTACCTGCATCTCGCTTTCTGTTACTGAGATCGTATATCTTGGAAAAAGATCGGATATAGATACGTGATGTCTGTGTAATCGTATTAATAGTTATGATTAAGGTATATAGTCTTAGTAAATCGTAAATCTAGTCCAGTTTATCCCCGTGTTTGTTGTTATTTTCTCTAGTTTGTGATTTTTTGTATCGTAAATGATTTCATCGAATTGCAAAGGCTAAAAATGCTTCAGTAGAATAATTCGAAGAAAGTCAATGCCAAAGATCGCTATCAAATGCATGTTTCAGGTGATGTAATGCTATTACTGGTTCCTCTCAATGTGATCGTCGAAGGTTCGATACCCACGAAAAGTAAGTTATGTAATAAAATACCAAGTTGAAATAATCTTTGAAAGGACAAAATAAATAAATCGAAAGCATGATCCTAGAGCATAGAACAAAAAAAGCTTTATGAAAATAGGTATACCAAAGCACTTTTTTTTTATTTAATTACCGTTGCCTTTAACAGTCGTATATCGGTTCTTGAAATCGTAATTGACATGCAAAAATCGTATAATGTTCCTCAAAGTCGTTTTCTTTAATGTTTCCTCTACACTGAATTGCAAAAAAAAATCGTATTGATGTAGTTATTAAATCTGATATATAATACGATACAATCGTAAAGTGATCTTAGAAATGCCATAAAACCGCATATAATAATAAATTAAATTGGTACAATCAAATGTATGCTGCTATATGGCCTCCACTTTGGGATGTATATGCCGCTTTTGGGCAATCAATACGATTCCTTTGCTCTTATATAAGTCCGATTAATTCAATTGCAACTTTGATATATAAGACAAATTGCTAACTGGAATGTCTAAATTGGATATTTTTTTGACTTGGCTAAACTGATACCTTCAACCACTGATAAACATGGCGACCTGACAAAAAAAAAGTGGACAGTATGCAAGCAAAAATATATTCACATTCAAATTATTCTAAACCCGAATAAGGTTTAGAATAATTTTTAATGGTAGCTAGTATATCTTTTATACTACGTAAAGTATAAATGGTAAATAATGAAATAAAAGGTTCAATTACGGATGCAAGGTGAACCGGCCCAGGGCCGAAAACCTCACTAATAAAGATAATAATAATAATAAACCTTTACAGATTTATTTTATTTCTTAGTGTACGCTTGCTTAAATGACAATTGTCGCATATGGGGTGACACAACTGGTTTTGAAAAGGTGAAAAAATGTAGATAATGAATATGCTGATGAAATTATGTACTTTTAATTTTGAAATATTTAGGAAACTTATTATTAAGAAAATTATTTTGAGCTTTTTCATGTTTTCATGTTTAGGGGCGATCCAAATATGACGTCCACTACTATTTGAGATTTCTAGACCCCCTTCCTCTTCTGTCACGCTTTTTTGTATACCTTATATATGTAGTGCCACAAAATCTTAGACCCCCTTCCCCTCTGAAACCTGTGACATCATTGTTGAACGGCCCCTTATTGTCTTCCTTGTAATTAATAAGGCACGGAAGACAGCCTTTCTCTTGAGATCGAAATACGCATCATGCAAGCCATATTGTGTTGCATGTAAAACTACTAAACCGACTTTTTATAAAAAAAAAACCCTGATTGATCCACCTAACTGTGTTTATGCCTTTCTCGTGCATTAGATATACAGGTCGGACTCGATTATCCGGAGACTCGATTATCCGGGGACTCGATTATCCGGGGTTCGATTATTCGGAATTTTAGACTCGATTATCCGGAGTATTTTTTTTTCTTCGATTTTTTTTCTAATTGTAAATTTTTATTTTCAATAATATAATAAACAGTATGATTATGTTAACAATGGGACGTATCTAGGTTGTGGGAGGGGGTTGAGAAGGGGGTCGTTTTGTATATTGAAATTTGACTATAGGCTTGTATATCAACTTCCTGAATTCAAATGATTATATTACAGTTATATTCATTACAGTTATTATTCATTCATAGGGATGCTCTACATATTTAATGTTATTTCCATGAATCAATTATTTTCTTTAGAACATGTCCACAAACTTCTCGCTTCAAGAACTTTTCCGTGGAAGTTCGTTTCCTATTTTAATTTCATGCAATTACTTGATAGATTATTAAGCTATTGCATTTGAAACAAAACAGCCGCTCATTCGAAAGATGAAAACATAACCTCGCTACCATAGAACGATGTGTTTGGATGCATAACATGGGTTGCAGAATTCGCTCTCAATTTATAATTAACAACGATGGGCATAAAACACAAGGCTTTTTTATCATAACAAGACCTGAAAACAAATTGCTCATCACCTGATACAAATGCGAAAAAAGGGACAGAGAAATATTCCCCCCACCGACGATGTGATAAAACGCTTCTTTCTATTACAATTGCCATTGTAGAACAAGTCAAAATGCTCCATCAGCATCAATTTCCTTACAATTGGAGTTGTTCTAAAGGAATTTATCTTGCAGAATATCACCCTTTGAGGAATAATTCATCATTTTCATAATGCAAAAATCGCGAATTCTCACGGGAAAATCTTCAGCAACAAACGGAAACACGTTACCAAGAAGAGATTACAAGTACGGGCATGGGCGTAGCCAGGATTTCGAGAAGGGGGGAGCCAACTTTTTTGGTCTTCTAAATCGTAGTTTTATAGTAGTTTTATAAAAACACATGAATATTAACACATGAAACCAAATCCAAACCAAATCGAAACAATAATGATTAAAACAATAATATGTTTTTAAAAATGCGTGATTTATTGCTCATCAGATTTTTTAAATATAGTTAGAAAAATATTAATGAACTTAGTATTCAGAACGAATATTAAATCGGCTATAACAATTATTATAAAAATCCTGCATTCTTCCATAAGTTTAAGAAAACTAGAACCATACATCTGAATTTCTAAACAAATCCTCTCTGAAATAATATTTATTATAAAATAGGCAGAAAAATCAATATGCAAGCTTTCTCCAGGATTTCCTTCGACAATTGCTCCTGGCATTCTATCCGAAATTCTATCAGGGATTCTTTAGGAATGCCTCCAGCAACTTCTTCGGCAGTGTCTTCAGAAATTCCACCATAAATTTTGCCGGGAATTAATCCGAAAATTCCACCATTATTTACCATTCCTTTATAAGTTCTGCAGAATTCCCTGCAATAAGTCAAATAATTTCGTGCTGTTTCCCATAATTTTTAAGAATAAGAATATTCCGTGAAAGTTCCGCAGAATTGCCAGTATACATTCCTAAGAATTCCACGAAAAATCTTCGAATTTCTTGTGTAAATTCCATAAAATTTTCCGTGAATTGTTTCGAATAATTTCTTGTGAAAATTTCAAAGAATTTCTCCAGGAATGAAATCCACAATGGAATTTTCGGAGGAGTTCCTAGATTAATTCGCAATGAAATCCTGAAAGAATTCCGGTGGAAACTTCAAGATTTCCACTGGGAGATCCTCCAGGAGTTTCTCCGAAAATTCCTCCTGGAATTCTTCCAGGAGTTCCACCGGCATTTCTACCAAGAATTTCTCTAGGATTTCCTTCGAGAATTATTCCGGTAGTTCTATCGGCAGTTCCTCTGAAAATTCTTTCGGGAATTTCGGCAGAATTGGAATTTATTTAGGCTTCTTCAGGAATTTAAATAGATTTTCCACCAGAAGCTCCTCCGAGAATTCCCCAAAAAAAATTTTCAGCTAGACGAGATTTGTCTATAAGATGAATTCTCTTGTTTCCGAGAATGTTTCTGGTAGTTTCCCCTGGGTTCCTTTGAAAATTCTCCCGGAAGTTTCTTCAGAAATTCTTCCAGAAAATTCCTTCGAGAGTTCCTTCGAGAATTCCACCAGCAATTCATCCGGAAGTTTCTCCGGAAATTCCTCCGGGAGTTCCACCAGAAGCTATTCCAGGAAATTATTCAGGCTTTTTTCAGGAAACCATTTAGGTTTTCTTCAGAAATTAAGCTGGAAATTCCTCCCGAAGTTCTTCCGATAGTTTCTCTGGGAGCTCATCCGGGAGGTCCTCTAGGAATTCTTCTAGGAGTTCCTCCTGAAATTCCTCCGGGAGTTCTTACGGGAGCTCCTCCGGCAGTTCCTCCGGGAGATCCACCAGCAGATTCTACGAGAATCCCTCCGGGAGTTTCACCTGCAGTTTCTCCGGGTGTTTCTCTGAAAAGGAACTCCCGGAGGAACTCCCAGAGTAATTTCCGGAGGAACTCCCGGGGGATTTTCTATAGGAATTTCCGGAGAAATTATCAGAGGAACTCTCGGAGGAACTGCCGGTGGAACTTTTGGAGGAATTTATTGAAGAACTACAGGAAGAATTTCCGTAGGAAATCCTGGAGGAACTCTCGTAAGAATTCTAGGATGAACTCCCAGAGGAACTTCCGTAAGAATTCCAGGAGGAACTCCTGGAGGAATTTTTAAAAGAACCTCCCGGAGGAATTCCCGTAAGAACTCCCAGAGAAATTCTCCGAGGAACTTCTGGAGGAATTTGTAGATAAATGCCTAAAGAAATGCTAAATGAATTCCTGGAAGAAAGCCTGATTGAATTCCCGAAGGAACTACTGGTGGAACTTCAGAGGAACATCCGGTGGAATACCCTAGAGGAAGAGAAAAAATATGTCTGAAGGAACTTCCAAAATCCCATTTCCCGTGAAATTCTTGCCAAATATCGTCCAGGAATTCCCTGTAAAGTTCCTGGAGGTATTACCGGAGAATTTCTTGGAAAAATCCGGGAAAAATTCCCTGAGGAACTCCCACAAGCACTTCCGGAGGAATTCCCACATGGAAGTGCTGAAATAATTCTTAGAGAAGTTCCTAAAGGAATTTCCGAAAAAATATCTGAAGGAATTCCCAGAAAAATACCAGGAGGAATTAATGCAGAAATTCCCAGATGAAATCCTGAAAGTATTCCCAGATTAATTGCTGAAGAAAATCTCTGCGGATTGTTCCGAATAAATTTCTGGAAGAACTCTTGGCAGATATCCGAGTAAATTCCGAGTGAAGTCCGGAAGGAATTCTAGTACACTTCCGCGGAAAATCTCCCGGAGAAGTTCCTGGAGGAATTCCTGGAGAAGTACCTGAAGAAACTCCCGAAAAAATACCTGTAAGAATTTCTGGGGAAATACTTGGACGAATTCCAGGAGAAATTCATGAAGATATTTCTAGAGGATTTCTTGAAGGATATTCTGAAGTAATTGCCAAAAAAATTCCAGATTGGAATGCTAGATGATTTCGCTATTGAATGTTTGGAGGTATTCCCGGAAAATTTCCTGGAAGTAATCCCGTAGGAATTAAAGGAAGAGTTCCTAGAGGAATGCCCGGAGAAGTTCCTAGAAGAATTTCCGAAGGAATTTCTTATAGATTTTGTAACAACCTCCTATGACGGCGTCCGTACGCCTGTGGAGGGGACGTCCTTACGTCCTCCTAACTAGCTCTCTTTGATTTTGTGGTTCTCAGGGTCGGCTAGATACCTGCTCAGGAGAACACACGAGCCTTATCTCAAACGAAATGGACGTAACAAGGACGAGTCAACGGACATGCGTGAAATTGAGGGAAAAAAGTAAAGGAATATGGTACATTTAATAGCATTTTATATTTAATTTTTTCTGAATCCATTTAGGGTTAGTGATTAAGGTTAGTATTGGTGCGGCCGATCGGAAACGTTGGGGCCCTTAGATGACATGCGAGAAATGTTCACATACTTTGCCTGCATACTTTTGGTTTCTTAGCTCACGGTCTTGGCAGTAGGATCGGGTTCGGTTTGACGTGTCCGGAAGGCGGTGCTGGAATTCTACGCCAGATGACGACCAGGTATGGCATTGAGTCGGTAACGGATGACATCTGGACGATGGTAGTTGTTTTGCCGCCGGAGGGCAACTCGGCTCCAACCGATGCAAGATGAGTAGGCCGAGGGACGCTGGTACCACGACCGAAAGACGGCGGTACTGATGGAGGTAATTGTTGGCCTCGTTGGCGATTTAGTCCCCTTGCGAACGCTCTTCTCCGCTCTTCCGTGGGAAGATAACGGTGGTGTGTCTGGTAACGACCGGGCCCAGCCGAAGGCTGGCCGATTGCGACGAGCGGCCGCAGTTGAGGTTATTGTTGCGAAGTGGATCCAGGTCACGTTCGGGCGCTAGCTTGTTCCAGCCGAGAGGGTGGCAAAGGCCTTGCGAGATTTCCAGCTGCGAGGAAAACAGAAACGGCCGGTTGTCGGCCGCGGACGACGAGTAGCCTCTACAGAATGTTGGATTTCTGTCGCCCGCCCAGTCCGGCATAGGCCGCAGGAGAGGTTATGGTTACTCAATTTAGGGCACTGAGACCACCACGTGGAATGACGGCTGGCTGAGTTCCAGAAGGTCAAGGGTTGGACGCGCTGAATTCCGGTGATTGGCAATGGCCGACAAAATGTCTGCAGTTCTTTGTTTTGCACCCGCAAACTCCCGTTTCCGATTAGCGAAGTGTCCACCGTTGAGCGCTGATTCTCGAAACCTTCTTCTCTTTGGCACACGCGGGTTGGTTGTTGAAACGATTTTTTTGGGAGTCTTCTTTTCCGATCTGACTCCTAGGTCGGTACCAGCTCGACTGCCCCAATTTCGGATCCTGCTCGTTCTTCCTCGGTTTTGCCTTCTCTTCCTTCGCCCCAGATTTGGTATTGTCGCGAGAAATTCGTCGTGGTAGATTTGTGCCATCAAGCAGGGGTGTGGGAGGCGTTAGTGGTACATACACTCTCAAGTCAGAATACTCACATAAATTTAAGATTTATGTGGGTATTCTGGGTCTTAAAAATACTACGTGCGAAGTCTTACAATTTTTGTTTATTATTTATATATGGTACCACATTTCGTGTTTGTTCGTTGACTTATTGTTACCTTATACGGTAACAATTTACAAGTGAAATTATGGAGCTAAATCGGAGGATTTCCGTCATAAATTTTTGAAGAAACTTTTGGTAGAATTTTGGGAAGAAATTCCGTATGTATTGTTGCGGGAGCTATTGGCTGGTGGCTTCGAACCGATGCTTACAGCAAATAAAATACATATTTGTAATTCATTAGCTAAAAAGCTGAAATAATATATTTATTGATAGTTATTTACATAATTAGAAATATTGTATAACTCACAATTTCGGTGATTTGTCTGAAGCCGATTGCCTCCTTGCCAACAGAACCTCCACACTCGCTGAACAAGAGGTTTTGTTGTTATTCCTTACACATCTAAATTGGTTGATTTATAGCTAGGGGTGAGTATTATGCAATGAGGTGCGAAATGTAATATGTATTCTTGACGGAACTCTCGAATGCATGCCTGAAGGAAATGCCGGATTCTTCCTGAAGAGAGAATAGCCGAAGAAATATCTAGAAGTAAATCTTGGAGAGAAGAAAAGATATCTTCAAGGAATTTCCTCGTGAATTTCCTCGTGAATTTCCTCAAACAGTTTAGGGGGGGGTTTCTAGATATGGAGGAATTACAATTACATGAGAAGGATTTTCGAACGATTTTCAGAGGAATTTGTAAATAACTTTCCGGAGGAATTTAGAAGTTCCCAGGGGAGCTTCTAGAAGGATTTCAAGGAGAATTTTTGAGCTCGAAATGTTTCGAGTTGTTTTGAACTTTCATATGTTATGGATCCTGGATGCCTTAATAAGTTTTGGGAATTTTTTGAATTTCAAACACCTATTTCTGTATATAATTGGATCGTAAAGTGCACATGTTTGAGGGAATTCATTTCAGTACCCGTTCAATATTTCCACAATTTAGGGGGGGCGACGCCCCGCCCCCCCCCCCCCCCCCCCCCCGGCCCCATCTTGGCTACGCCCATGAGTAGGGCGACTTGCTGGCGACTGGTTGCATTTAATGGAAAATCCTATTAAGGTTCCCCCTAACACACATGACCGAAAAATCGCGACTCGATTCTAACGCTTGGCGAATGCGATTCTATCGCCGTTGGAGGGGGAGAGTAACTGGAACATTGTCTACAGCGACCCAACGATAAAATCGCGGCGACTTGTTTTCGCCGTTGCGGCGATGAAATCACTCAGGTCTGGGGGAGCCTTTACATTGTTTCCTATTGAAAAATGGATAGATCGGACAATTGACTCAAAAGTTTCATAGCTTTCTGTTGAAAATTGACTAGATCAAACATTGTGTTCAGAAATAATGGCCAAAATACTATTTGTTGTACAAAACGTGCGTAAATAGTCTAGATATTATTTTGATACCTATTCTCAACCAACAAGTTCGATTCGAATGGGAATCCTGTCTCATCGTTGCATATTGGAAATTGGCTGGATCGGACTATGGACTCAAAACACTATTGTCTATTATACACCAGAAAGTCACCGATACCGTTAGGCGGATTTATCAGGGTTTTTTTCAAAATAATTTCTGACTACACCACTGCAAATACGATAAAATATAACTTTTTCGTCATTTAATTGCAGATTTGATTTTTTGCCTTTCTCGTACAACAAAGTTGTACCACAAGGCTATAATTTCACTCCAAAAGTGTGTATGTGTGTAGCCCATAGGGTAAATCACTACTTGGGCCTATGGACCCCATTCCCGGCTCACTGCACAGAAAGCTAATGATTTATACTGTTTAGTAGCCGTAGGTTTATGATTGATCATTTTAAAAAAAGTCTCCTATTTATCTCGCACAATACTCACTATTTTTCAACCATTTATTTCACTCCTAATCGATCCAATTATAGAAAATAAAAATGTAGATTTCAAACTTTTGCTCTTCGTTGCAACACCACTGAGCCGAAGTGAGTCTTTCCACTTTTACAAAACGGTATCATCAAATAAACACCTACCTGAAAATCGGCACAGTGCCCGATACAACCATTGCTTCAGGCTGTTTACCACCACACAATAATGCTAAACTCACGCACTTTAATCTTTTGTAATTGTTCGTATCACTAGATTTTATACAAACATATTGGAATACATTTAAAAATGTATCTTCAAACCGAACAAAAAATCACCTCGGCCCAAGAACTTCTAGCTGTACAGTGCTGCCAAAAGGCCATAAGTCTTATTTTAGTATGAAGATAATCCTTCATCGTTAATAGGAAAACTGTCTAATACGTTGAAGCTATCATGCTATTTATAATTCTCTCGATTTCAAAAGGTGGAAAAGATATTGTTTTTAAGTGTTTGGAAGAAATTTGGATGAGTAAATATATCTTCTCAACCAAATAAAAATGATTATGAATAATACCATCTGGCATCTTGATGTCGTGGAACGTGCATATTTTTGTTTACGTCGCATTTTCTACCGTCCCGAGAGAGAGAATGAGAGTAAGATGTTGAGAGATTGAGTAAAACATTGCGTATGCCGAGGAGATTTGGGGTATGCCGGATAAGCAATCGCCTATGACTGAAATGAGTGCTGCACCATGTTAATTTAAATCAAATAAAAGCTTTTTCAATACAATACAAATTTCTGGCGGTTAACTCTTGCTGGCTATTTTGTACATATACTATAGCGCCTGGATGTGGCTGCGGCGAGTAGAAAATCAGCCGCTGCCAATAATTCATTTTGAAATATTTAGGAAACTTATTATTAAGAAAATTATTTTGAGCTTTTTCATGTTTTCATGTTTAGGGGCGATCCAAATATGACGTCCACTACTATTTGAGATTTCTAGACCCCCTTCCTCTTCTGTCACGCTTTTTTGTATACCTTATATATGTAGTGCCACAAAATCTTAGACCCCCTTCCCCTCTGAAACCTGTGACATCATTGTTGAACGGCCCCTTATTGTCTTCCTTGTAATTAATAAGGCACGGAAGACAGCCTTTCTCTTGAGATCGAAATACGCATCATGCAAGCCATATTGTGTTGCATGTAAAACTACTAAACCGACTTTTTATTAAAAAAAACCCTGATTGATCCTCCTAACTGTGTTTATGCCTTTCTCGTGCATTAGATATACAGGTCGGACTCGATTATCCAGAGACTCGATTATCCGAGGACTCGATTATCCGGGGTTCGATTATTCGGAATTTTAGACTCGATTATCCGGAGTATTTTTTTTTTCTTCGAATTTTTTTCTAATTGTAAATTTTTATTTTCAATAATATAATAAACAGTATGATTATGTTAACAATGGGACGTATCTAGGTTGTGGGAGGGGGTTGAGAAGGGGGTCGTTTTGTATATTGAAATTTGACTATAGGCTTGTATATCAACTTCCTGAATTCGAATGATTATATTACAGTTATATTCATCACAGTTATTATTCATTCATAGGGATGCTCTACATATTTAATGTTATTTCCATGAATCAATTATTTTCTTTAGAACATGTCCACAAACTTCTCGCTTCAAGAACTTTTCCGTGGAAGTTCGTTTCCTATTTTAATTTCATGCAATTACTTGATAGATTATTAAGCTATTGCATTTGAAACAAAACAGCCGCTCATTCGAAAGATGAAAACGTAACCTCACCACTAGGGTGGCTCAAAAAACACTTTTTCAAATTTCTTGATGGGCCGCCCTCTTATTCGGTTCTATTTGATGCCCTGATGCTCTGGACAAAATTTCAGCCAAATCGGTCAACGTTTGGGCAGTGCTTAACTCGTTGTAAGTTTATATGGAAAAATGTATGCAGAAACATCCAAAAACAGTGATTTGCAGTTGGACGGCACAATTTACGATCAAGAACCATGATACTCATTCAGTTCTTGTAAAATAAAATACAGAATGTTATGCTGAAAACCGCGAGAAGATTAGAGTTTATTACGCAAAGATATTAGCATTTTACTGGAGTGTTGTAGTGGTGAATTTATTTCTTTTCAAAGGTAAAAGAAACGAAATTTGCTCAAACCCCACAGCAGAGAAATGCTAATAACTTAGCAGGGCAAACTCGAATCTTCTCGCGGTTTTCTGCATAACATTCTGTATTAAATTCTCCAAGATCTGAATGAGTATCATAGTTCTTCATCGTAAGTTGTGTAGTCCAGCTGTAATTTACTGTTTTTGGATGTTTCTGCATACATTTTTCCATATAAACTTACAACGAGTTAAGCACTGCCCAAACGTTGACCGATTTGGCTGAAATTTTGTCCAGAGCATCAGGGCATCAAATAGTACCGAATAAGAGGGCGGCCCATCAAAAAAATTGAACAAAGTTTTTCCCATACTAATTTGAGCCACCCTACTCACCACCATAGAATGATGTGTTTGGATGCATAACATGGGTTGCAGAATTTGCTCTCAATTTATAAATAACGACGATGGACATAAAACATAAGGCTTTTTTTTATCATAACAAGACATGAAAACAAATTGCTCGTCACCTGATATAAATGTGAAAAAGGGACAGAGAAATATTTCCCCCACCGACGTTGTGATAAAACACTTCGTTCTAGTACCATTGCCATTGTAGAACAAGTCAAAATGCTCCATCAGCATCAATTTCCTTACAATTGGAGTTTTTCTAAAGGAATTTATCTTGCAGAATATCACTGAAGCGGGCTTGGTAGTCATATGGCTACTGCTTCTGCCTTATACGCAGGAGGTCGTGGGTTCAATCCCAGGTCCGTTCCATTCTCCTACTTTATATCTTTCTATTTATTTCTCATGTTCTAGCAATCGCTAGAACTGGAAATGGACTTCCATACCGTTTCCATTACTATTCCTATACCTTCAACTTGAGTATTCTAACAGTAATCTGCTAGAATTAGAAATGAACTATAGAGCTCGTTTCCTACATCCAATTAGAAATTCCATCAGTTACCTTCTCCTATCTATCACATTGGCAGCTCGTTAACCAAGACGGACCTCTGCCTCTCCAACCTAACCCAGAAATTCCAACAAATTCCGCATGAACTCGTGGCAAGTGCAGAGGTATATTCGGCTTGTAGTGGGCGAGTGATTGCATCATCATTTCCTCCCTCTTCCCTACATTGACTTGCATTCTGACGTGGCAGGCGCCAGTATAACCTAACAAATGAGATCACCAGTACTTGTACATTGAAGATGTGTGCTAGTCCCAAGCAAACATCTGTTGGTTCCCTGTGCAAGAACAGCTGATCTGGTCATAATGGAGTAGCAACTACGAGCAGTCAATCAAGCTCAAGCTCAAGCTCAAGCTCAAGGAATTTATCTTGCAGAATATCACCCTTTGAGGAATAATCCATCATTTTCATAACGCAAAAATCACGAATTTCCACGGGAAAATCTTCAGCAACAAACGGAAACACGTTACCAAGAAGAGATTACAAGTACGGCGACTTGCTGGCGACTGGTTGCATTTAATGGAAAATCCTATTAAGGTTCCCCTAATAACACACATGACCGAAAAATCGCGACTCGATTCTAACTAACGCTTGGCGAATGCGATTCTATCGCCGTTGGAGGGGGAGAGTAACTGGAACATTGTCTACAGCGACCCAACGATAAAATCGCGGCGACTTGTTTTCGCCGTTGCGGCGATGAAATCACTCAGGTCTGGGGGAGCCTTTACATTGTTTCCTATTGAAAAATGGATAGATCGGACAATTGACTCAAAAGTTTCATAGCTTTCTGTTGAAAATTGACTAGATCAAACATTGTGTTCAGAAATAATGGCCAAAATACTATTTTTTGTACAAAAACTGCGTAAATAGTCTAGTTATTATTTTGGTACCTATTCTCAACCAACAAGTTCGATTCGAATGGGAATCCTGTCTCATCGTTGCATATTGGAAATTGGCTGGATCGGACTATGGACTCAAAAATACTATTGTCTATTATACACCAGAAAGTCACCGATACCGTTAGGCGGATTTATCAGGGTTTTTCCAAAATAATTTCTGACTACACCACTGCAAATACGATAAAATATAACTTTTTCGTCATTTAATTGCAGATTTGATTTTTTGCCTTTCTCGTACAACAAAGTTGTACCACAAGGCTATAATTTCACTCCAAAAGTGTGTATGTGTGTAGCCCATAGGGTAAATCACTACTTGGGCCTATGGACCCCATTCCCGGCTTACTGCACAGAAAGCTAATGATTTATACTGTTTAGTAGCCGTAGGTTTATGATTGATCATTTTAAAAAAAAGTCTCCTATTTATCTCGCACAATACTCACTATTTTTCAACCATTTATTTCACTCCTAATCGATCCAATTATAGAAAATAGAAATGTAGATTTCAAACTTTTGCTCTTCGTTGCAACACCACTGAGCCGAAGTGATTCTTTCCACTTTTACAAAACGGTATCATCAAATAAACACCTACCTGAAAATCGGCACAGTGCTCGATACAACCATTGCTTCAGGCTGTTTACCACCACACAATAATGCTAAACTCACGCACTTTAATCTTTTGTAATTGTTCGTATCACTAGATTTTATACAAACATATTGGAATACATTTAAAAATGTATCTTCAAACCGAACAAAAAATCACCTCGGCCCAAGAACTTCTAGCTGTACAGTGCTGCCAAAAGGCCATAAGTCTTATTTTAGTATGAAGATAATCCTTCATCGTTAATAGGAAAACTGTCTAATACGTTGAAGCTATCATGTTATTTATAATTATCTCGATTTCAAAAGGTGGAAAAGATATTGTTTTTAAGTGTTTGGAAGAAATTTGGATGAGTAAATATATCTTCTCAACCAAATAAAAATGATTATGAATAATACCATCTGGCATCTTGATGTCGTGGAACGTGCATATTTTTGTTTACGTCGCATTTTCTACCGTCCCGAGAGAGAATGAGAGTAAGATGTTGAGAGATTGAGTAAAATATTGCGTATGCCGAGGAGATTTGGGGTATGCCGGATAAGCAATCGCCTATGACTGAAATGAGTGCTGCACCATGTTAATTTAAATCAAATAAAAGCTTTTTCAAGCGGTGTTTAGCAAGAATAACTATTTTTGAAGCAGAGGTGAACCCCATCGCAATATTACACGGCCCACAAAATTCAGAAAAGTTGCCCCTAGTCATAAATATCAATTAAATAATGCAGTCGTGCGCATGTTAGGCCGGGAATGGGGTGAGAAACCCTAAATATTTTTTTTGTTAAACGCGTTTCATATAGAAGGGCTTGACAGATTCGAGTGCAACTGGTTTCATTCGACGGAGCAAATTTCCTAGTTGGACACTATTGTTTTTGTTTTTTAATAAATCAAGCAATTTGGATTATATTTTTATTTTTTAACCAACAAAAACACAAATGCACATTGAATCATTAATCATTTTAGCCGTGGCGCAACCCACGGTAAGTAATTTTTAAGCAACGTACTAGAATTGCACCAAATCTTTTTACCGCCGAAATGTAGGCAATAAGCACTGCATTTACAACATTAATTCGAATTCAACATATTGAATCGAGAAAGGCATCATCACCATAAATTGGATAAATTTGGGTTTTTTCTAGTGATTCGATTATCCGGAGGATTCGATTATCCGGAGTGAAAAAAAATCGATACTCCGGATAATCGAGTCCGACCTGTACTAAAAAAATGAGTTAGATTTTCCTAGCGTGTTTATTGTATGAAACCCGTATTTTGATCCCATAGTCCGATCTGGCCAATTTTCAATAGGAAAAGATGGGCTACGATTCTCCGTCAAATGCAACCAGTCTCAAGGAAATCAGTTCAAGATAAGGTCTTAAAACATGAGTGAGTTTTATTTGCGCACATACATACACACACAGACAGACATCATTTCAATTCGTCGAGCTAAATCGATTGGTATATAACAATATGGGTCTCCGAGCCTTCTATCACAAAATCGCCTTTGGAGTGAACACATAGCCTTTTTGTTTTTAGAAAACACAGACAGACAGAACTAAAAAAATAAAAAATATTGTATTTAAAATATTGCTACTCTGACTGCCCTATTTTTCCCTGCTCGAATCACAGTGCCGCAACGAGTGAATCACAATTCCTTTATGAACAACAGCAAGGGCTAGACGGATGTCGCGGTAAATGGAACAGGAAATAAACACCACAGCCGGAGAAAAAGGAAACGGTACAATTGATTGCGATGTCTGGTTTCTTTCCCCATCCGACCGACCGACACCGAAACGATCGCATCGCATCAGAAATCGCAAGAAGGCAAAAAAGGACAAGCAACGTTTTCGAAATGGCAATTCGTATAGAAACAAAAGCAAAGCAATTCAATTAAGAGCAGAGATTTGACGACGAGTATCTCGTTCGGGACCTACTCGTCACCGCGATGGGTGATGGGCATCCATCATAGTCGCGTTTACTCTGTTGGATTCCTCAAAGGATCGTTCAGTAAATACCCATGAAGGTTAATTTCATTGTCGTAGTCGTAAGCAAATCTCGACGACCCGTAATCGTCCGGCTTTGTTGATTTTACGGAGTCCCTTTTTTGTGGCTCTATGGCGTTTATAGAACTTTTTACACATGTTATGGTTTTCAAATACAGTTTTCCGTAAAAACTAGCCATTTGTTAAATGAGACATGTGAACACAATTTCTAGAAAAATCTTGGTCTTGTTCATCCGTTGTGTACTATTCGCTTTAACGAAGCCGCACTGCTGTCTAAGCCTATGCGGTATTTCGAAAATTGCGTTTTAGGTGATTCGAAACGAAATTCATCGTAATTTCGCGGAATTTGAGCACGGCGAACTCTGATTTCTTGATTTCGTTTCGTTTCGTAAAATTACAAAAAATTAGCTTAAAAAACTAACTTCTAACGAAATTCAGCGGAATTACGAAACAAATTTAAACTTAAACCAAACTTTATATTATCAAACATTTTGGCTGCGCCGCTAAAAAAATCATAAAGCTGTTTTCAAAACATTATGTTATACATTTTTTGCCTTTCTCGTACACTAAGTGTACGTAAAGGCTATAATATTGCTCCAAAAACAATTTTTTTTTTCTATTTACGTTTACTACATAACCAAACTGACAATCTACAAAACGCTCATTAGACCGGTAGTTCTCTACGGACACGAGACCTGGGCGATGCACGTGGAGGACCAACGTTGAAGAATTCGTGTACTTGGGCTCACTGGTGACCGCCGATAACGATACCAGCAGAGAAATTCGGAGACGCATCATGGCAGGAAATTGTACGTACTTTGGACTCCGCAAAATCGATCCGATCGATCTCCGATCGAATAAATTTCACCGCCGTACCAAACTGACTATCTACAAAACGCTTATTAGACCGGTAGTTCTCTACGGACACGATACCTGGACGATGCTCGTGAAGGACCAACGCACACTGGGAGTTTTTGAAAGGAAAGTGCTGCGTACTATCTATGCAGATGGCGGACGGTACGTGGAGGAGGCGAATGAACCACGAGTTGCATCAGCTGTTGGGGGAACCATCCATCGTTCACACCGCGGAAATCGGAAGACTGCGGTGGGCTGGGCACGTAGCCAGAATGTCGCACAGTAATCCGGTGAAAATGGTTCTCGACAACGTTGCGACGGGAACAAGAAGGTGAGGTGCACAGCGGGCAAGGTGGATCGATCAGGTGGAGGACGATTTGCGGACCCTCCGCAGACTACGTGGTTGGCGAAGTGCAGCCATGGACCGAGCTGAATGGAGATGTATTGCACAGGCCACTCGGCCTTAGTCTGGTAATAAATAATAACTTGTTCCGGCGCAAAATGGCGCACACATCTTTTTAGTACACTAAAGCTCCTGTATGTTTACTCTTATCTCGTGGTTGAAGCTTGTGTTTACACGAAATTACACGTGAGTTATATAAATTTCAAATATCCCACTTTTTTCCTTACCTGTACACTAATTTTATGTGAATGCTATAGGATCCCAATAAAAATTAACCTTTGATAGGTGGCCAATAGGCCCATAGTATATTTCAACACGTTGAGCTGAGCTGATGTCTGGCTGCTGAGAACGAACATTTGGTATTGTACCGATTAGCACAAGTCGATTGAAAACTTCCAAGGTTGGTAACATTTCAATTTGTGTCCAATTTTTCCGCATACCGGCCTACCAAAGATATCGTTAATGTTGGATTTTTTTAAACTAATTTCACTATTTCACTCATTTGCACCACCGTAAACTGATGAACGGTGTATCAGTAAGTTGTTGAAGAATTGACTCCTACTCTATCAAAGCAGATTTATTTTGAAAATTTGAACTTTTCCTAAATAGCACAAATGAACTAAAATTAAACTTCACCCAAACCAAATACATACGAGCATACTTCGCCTGTAGCTAACAGATTGAATCGACTAGCAGAAATTGAGCCGAAGCGCACTCTGTATAATTTATCGGGTTCGAGTTAAATCAAGCAAGAATAGGGGAAACTTTACACTTTACAAACTGCTTTGCTGGCCGGCTCGCTCTATATTCAAGCTTCGGTACACATCGAATATATTTTGCTGTTTGACTAACATGCTTTCCACAAGTTGGGATCGTTTCTTTTTTTTTGGGATCTGCATGTAGGAACGTACGTTATACCTCCCAAGTCAAGAGTGGCATTACCCAGTAAAACGAGGAAGCAAAAATGCAAACTTTTCACTTGCACTTAACACCCTTTCAGGAGGGAGGATTGAAATCTCGAAAAATATAGATAAATATTGTAGAAGTGGAAAAGTTCGAAGTTGGTTGAAGCGTTTGTGCAAGATTTACGGTCTACTTCTGGGGTGGTCAACTCAGGTCTGATTTGACGTCCTTTAGGGCACAATAGCGTTTCTGTTCTGGTGCTGCAAAATTTGCTCAAAGGGTTAGGGATACGGCATGATCAATTGAAAAATGACGTTCACGATTTTTTAACATTTTTGACCCCTGCTGTCACAAAACCTTAGCCTCCCTTCCTCGCTAAAATCTCGGATGTCATATTTGAACGGCCCATTATTCTGCAAACGATAGGTGCTCACTCTATCAATGCATAATGGGTTTGAACGCTGAGCTAGAAACCGGCGCTACAATATCGGTGAGTGGGTTACCTAATCAAAAGTATAAGGTTATTTGGGGCAAGAAGGTTGAACGGATAAATCTCTTATCGTGGAAAACGATTTAGGTAATCAGCTCGGTGATCTAGTGACTAACGTACAGGCCCCCTGCGTTCGATCTGTCAACGTTCTTTACAAAGATAGACACGATATGCGCGACAGCAGGGCGCAATGGACTATCAATCATCAACATCCCAACAAACCGAACTGAGTGCCGCATCGTAAATGAATACACAAATATACACTCAACCCTCTTTTTACGTCACTTATTGGGGACGTAAACCGAATGTGACGTAAAAAGAATTTTTGCTAAAATTTCTAGTATTTCACTTAATTTATTGATAGTGAGGATACTTTAAAATACATTCACTTATGTCTTACATGAGGTATTGTAAGATCTCTCCGAATCCAGCAGAATTTATAAGATCTCCAAATTGTACTGGAGTTTGAATCAAATGGTCTACCGAATTAACCAAAACCTTCATGATATCCCAAGACGTGGTATCAACTCAATTATGTCCTCCGAGGATTTGTCTTTCACTTGCGTCTCAAAACAAGACATATGAGGTGTTGTACGATCTCCAAATTGTCCTGAAGTTTGAATCCAATGGTCCACCGAATCAACCAAGGCTTCCATGATGTCTCCAGTCTCGGTGTCAACCCAATTTTGTCTTCTCAGTATTGGTCTTTTACTAACGTCTCAAATACAGGCATATTCGATATTGTAAGATCTCCAAATTGTCCTGGAGTTTAAATCAAATGGTGAAATGAATCAACCAAGGCTTCCATGGTGCCCCAGCCGCGATATCATCCCAATCATGCCCTCCAAGTATTTGTCATTCACTTGCGTCTCAAGTCCAGGTATATGAGATGTTGTAAGATCTCCAAATTGTCCTGGAGCTTGAATCAAATGGTCTATATAATTAACCAAGGCTACCATGGCTCCCCCAACCGCGGTGTCAACCCAATTTTGTCTTCTGAGTATTAGTCTTTCACTTGAGTCACAAATTTTAGCATGTAAGATGTTGTAAGATTTTCAAATTGTCCTGGAGGTCTACCAAATCAAACAAGGCTTTCATGATTTCTTCTCTCTCGGTATCAACTCTGTTATATTCCCCGAGTGTTTGTCTTTCACTCGTCTTAATTCAAGGCATATGAGGTGTTGAAAGATCTCAAAGTTTTCCTGGAATTTTGATAGTTTGTGAGTTGCGTCTCAAATTCTGACATGTAACATGTTGTAAGATCTCCCAATTGTTCTAGAGATTTAATCAAATGGTCTACCGAATCAATCAAGGCTTCCATTATGTCCCCGGCCACGAAGTCTAGACTTCAGAGTGGAATAATTGTTAAATGCGTATCTAATACGGATCTATGGATCAAAATGGGATGAACCATTTAAAAATAATAATCCTGTAGACCTAAAGACCAGTACTCCATGACTTTTTTAAATTACCTGGAATGGAACAATAGTTGAAGAGGTATCCAATTTAGTCCTATGGATCAAAACGGGTATGAGCAAGTTTTTTTTAAAGAGAAAACAGCCTTTTGGTTACGCGTGTTAACCGTGAAGCTTATATTTCAGGGATGGATGATATTCATGGATGATCTGCAATGGAACAATAGCTGAAGCCGTTTTCACTTTAGTTCTATGGATCAAAAAGGGCATGGCCCATAAAATCATTTAGCCGAATTTAGTCACAATCAAATTGCTAAAACCATCCCTACAAGCATTTTAGTTTTATGTTGATTTTACCGAAGTCATGTAGAGCAATGTTTTTTCATGACCGGCTTGTGCTGCGCAAGTTGCTACTGGGGTTGCTGGGAACATCATGAAGGTCTTGGTTGATTCGGCAAACCATTTGATTCAAGATCCAGGACAATTTGGAGATCTTACAACAACTCATATGCCTGGAATTGAAACGCAAGTGAAAGAAAATTACTCGGAGGACATAATTGTGCTGATACCACGGCATGGGGCATCATGGAAGCCTTGGTTGATCCGGCAGACCATTTGATTCAAACTCCTGGACAATTTGGAGATCTTAAAACATCTCATATGTCTGGATTTGAGACGCAAATGTAAGGAAATTACTCGGAGGACATAATTGGGTTGATACCGCAGCTATGGACATCACGGAAGCCTTGGTGGATTCGGCAGACCATTTAATTCAAACTCCAGGACGATTTGGAGATCTTACTACATCTTATATGTCTGGATTTGAGACCCAAGTGAAAGACAAATACTCGGAGGACATACTGGGGACATCATGGAAGCCTCGGTTGATTCAGCAGACCATTTGGTTCAAACTCCAGGACGATTTGGAGATCTTACTACATCTCATATGTCTGGATTTGAGACCCAAGTGAAAGACAAATACTCGGAGGACATAATTGGGTTGATACCGCGGCTGAGGACATCGTGGAAGCCTCGGTTAATTCGGCACACCATTTGATTCAAACTCCAGGACGATTTGGAGATCTTACTACATCTCATATGTCTGGATTTGAGACGCAAGTGAAAGAAAATTACTCGGAGGACATAATTGGGTTGATACCGTAGCTATCGACATCATGGAAGCCTTGGTGGATTCGGCAGACCATTTGATTCAAACTCCAGGACGATTTGGAGATCTTACTACATCTCATATGTCTGGATTTGAGACCCAAGTGAAAGACAAATACTCGGAGGACATAATTGGGTTGATACCGCGGCTGGGGACATCATGAAAGCCTTGGTTAATTCGGCAGACCATTTGATTCAAACTCAAGGGCAATTTGGGGATCTTAGAACAACTCATATGCCTACATTTGAGATGCAAGTGAAAGACAAATACTCGGAGGACATATTTGAGATGAATCCGCGGCTGAGGAGTAGGGTGGCTCAAATTAGTATGGGAAAAACTTTTTTCAATTTTTCTGATGGGCCGCCCTCTTTTTCGGTTCTATTTGATGTCCTGATGCTCTGGACAAAATTTCAGCCAAATCGGTCAACGTTTGGGCGGTGCTAAACTCGTTGGAAGTTTATATGAAAAAATGTATGTAGAAACATCCAAAAACAGTTAAATGCAGTTGGATGGCACAACTTACGATGAAGAGCTATGATACTCATTCAGATCTTGAAGAATTTAATACAGAATGTTATGCAAAAAACCGCGAGAAGATTAGAGTTTGCCCGGCTAAGTTATTAGCATTTCTCTGAAGTGCGGTTTGAGCAAATTTCGTTTCTTTTACCTTTGAAAAGAAATAAATTCACCCCTACAACCCTTCAGTAAAATGCTAATATCTTTGCTTAATAAACTCTAATCTTCTCGTGGTTTTCAGCATAACATTCTGTATTTAATTCTACAAGAACTGAATGAATATTATGATTCTTGATCGTAAATTGTGCCGTCCAACTGCGAATCACTGTTTAAGGATGTTTCTGCATACATTTTTCCATATAAACTTCCAACGAGTTTAGCACCGCCCAAACGTTGACCGATTTGGCTGAAATTTTGTCCAAAGCATCAGGGGATCAAATAGAACCGAATAAGAGGGCGGCCCATCAAAAAATTTGAAAAAGTGTTTTTTGAGCCACCCTACTGAGGAGTCTAGGGAATTCTTGGATGACCAGGAAAGGAACGGTTGCTTAAGGCATATTGGGCTTGGTTTAATAGATCATATAGAGCATGAACCATTTAATAAAAGATATAACAGCCCTCCGGTATCGCGGGTAGACCTCAAGACCTATTATCCAGGAAATTCTTGTATGACCTGGAACGGAATTTGGTTCAATATATCAAATTGGGCATAAACCATTTTTTACAATAGATAGCAGCTCTTTCGCCACGCTTGTAGACCTTAGGTCCTCGGTTACGCGTGTAGACTCCAGGAAATTCTTGGATGACCTGGAACGGCAATTGTTGGCAATAGGCAAATGATGTGTATACAAAGCATCTACTTTGTTCTTTGAGTTTCTAAGAGTGCCTTCTTATAGGCTTACTTTTCTATGTCAATAATGTTTCAAATTCTTTTTACGTCACGTGCCGTAAAAATGAGGCCGTAAAACGAAGTGACGTAAAAAAAACTGCCGTAAAAAGAGGGTTGAGTGTATTACGCTGTTCGCTGTTACAACTTTTCGGTAACGAACACTTTCTCTACAAGACCTGGAAATATACTGGACCACACAATCTGTTCTGGCCCACTGAACAGCTGATCAATGAGACGATTCGTACTGATCTTAGTGATCACAGCTTGGTGATGTCAACATTTTCTCTCCAAAAACCTGTTCGTAAACAGCTTCTTGTGAAAACTATAGTTCGCAACAATAAACTGAATGCTGATTTTCAAAATGCGATGGCCCTTGTACCAGACGGAAGTGCGGAGTGCAAAATGCAGTTCGTCTTGAACACCTACAAATAATTAAAAGAGAAACATTCAAAAACGGTTAGTATGGAAGCCAAAGTAAAAGGATTTTGTCCATGAATGTCTTTTGATATTTGGAAATTTATCAAAATCAAAGATAACTTATTAAGGAGAGTTAGAAGAAATCCAAAAAACGTTCGTAATAAAGAGTTGTTGGATCATGTAAATAGGAAGGTGAAAAGGGCTAAGGATCATGCCAAGAAAGAATACTGCTGTAAACTTTTTTCCACCAACAACCAGAAGAAGAGCTGGACGAATATAAATAAAATCCTGGGAAGAGGGAAGGGAATGAATGACGCTGTGAAGCTGAGCTTGAATGGGCATTGTACTACTGATGGACCTACAGTTGCTAACAAAAGATATTTTAGTTACTAGATAAAGATTGTCGCTGTCGTCGCTGTCCGGAACATCTTTTGCTGGCGAGGATAGGGGAGCTAAATGTCAAAGAAGGAAAATCCATACGATTTGACAGGTATGTACCACACATGTTTCGGACAGCAGAACAAAGGGAACCGAAGCGACAATCTTTATCTAGTAACTAAAATATCTTTTTGCTAACGCCTTCAATGACTTTTTTTTGCTCGATCGGACCCCAGCTTGCTGCATCAATCCATAATAACCGAGAAATAAATAGATTTAATACTCTGACTCCTCGAAGAGACTCGATCTTTCTGTCACCAGCAATAGAACAAGAAGTTTTTTTTGTGTCTTTATTAAGGAAACTTTCAGCCCGAGGCTGGCTCGTCTCCGCCAGAACAAGAAGTTATATTACTGATAAAAGATTTAAAAAATGGCAAAAGTTGTGGTGTCGACGCAGTTTCAGCCAAGTTTATCAAGCATCATCATTATACTTTCTCTACACTCTTGCGGGATTTATTCAACGATTGTATTGCAGTTTGCGTTGATATCGCCAAATGCATGAAGCTGCAACAAACTTGCAAAAGATCTTGCATACAGTGTTGCTGGATATTTTATCATTCAAGAATATTATATTACAATCGAAGTTGTAATAGTATGCCATGCTATTTAAGCAAAATACAATGAGGCTTTACTCTACATTCAAGATATTGTGATAGAGAGTTCATTTTTCTAAGAAAAGCATGATGAAACTAATAAATAAAGCGGAAATAAGTGGAATTGTTGAATAAAACTTTCCAAAAAATATGAAAAATATTTTAGCACCACTGCCCCGATGTACACATCGAACCAAAACTAACGTAAATCCGATGAATAACACGCTTAAAATGGACACATCAGCATGTGTTTTGACAGCTCGTTCCTGTGCAAGTTGCTTGCAGGTTGTCTGCAATGCTAATTTTCGTTGCAAATTGCAATATCTCTTTGGGCACTTGTCCTGATTTTTTGAAAACCGCGAGGGTAATTCCCATTCATAAAGGTGGAAACAAATCGCACATCAATAATTACCGTCCAGTATCTATCTTATCGATGATAAGTAAAATATTGGAGAATATACTTGTCTCCAGGATAACCAATTTCCTGCGAGAACACGGAGTCCTGTACAATCGTCAGTATGGATTTAGAGAAGGAGCTAGTACGTGGAGAAGAAGGAGTTCTGTTTCTTGATTTGAAGAAGGCCTTTGATACAATTGATCACAATGTATTACTGCATAGGCTTGACTGTTACGGCATAAGAGGGACAGCGAATGACCTACTGAAGAGCTATTTAACAGCAAGGAGCTAGACTTTACTAAGGTGGCGCAAATCAGCGCTGCGTGCCACTAGTTCTCTCTTTTACTCTCCCACTGATCTTATGCAACGCAAATAGTGACGACATTATTTGCGTTGCATAAGAACAGCGGGAGAGTGAAAGAGATAACTAGTGAAAAGCAACGCTGATCTGCGCCACCTTAGTAAAGTCTAGCTCATTGATTTAACAGGGCGAAAACAATAAGTCTCAATAAATGGTGCACACAGTGAAGAAAAACTCGTTTCGGTAGGAGTTCCTCAAGGGAGCAATGTGGGACCTTTGCTATTCCTCTTATACATAAACGATATCGCAAACCTAAAATTAAATGGGAAACCTCGCTTGTTTGCTGATGATACTTCGCTTTCATATCAAAACGTCAATCCGGATGCGATAATTCATCAGATGAAGGAGGATCTGTATATTCTACGAAAGTATTTTAATGAGAACATGCTGTCATTGAACCTTGCAAAAACTAAATATATTCTCTTTCACTCAGCTCGTTTAAGAGTTCCCCCCACGACGATCTTATAATCGGTTCAATGAGCTTAGACAAGGCAGCATCTTTCAAGTACTTATTTTCGATCCAATATTGCAATCATATTTACGCGTTACAAGCGAAGTGAGTTTCTAAATGCTTGCCCAAAAAAAAACATGCTATCAGTTTATTATGCTTTTGTTCAATCCAAGCTTCAATACTTGGTATCCATTTGGAATGCTGCATCCAGAACCGGCCTGAAAAGATTGCAATCTTCATCTTCTCTACAAGCGACACCAGCCTTATTCTACCCTGAGACTATACAGTGAAGCTGATGAAGCATTCTTACCTATTTCTGCCCTACGAGAGAAGGAATGCCTAGTGCAAGTGCATAGCATGTTAACGAATCCGCTCACCCTGCACTGAAAATATTCCAAACGTTTGAAAGATGTTCAATTTCACGTGAATCGAACGTGTTTCACCAATCTTTATTTCCAATCACGAACCACGTTGAATCAACAAGAAATGAACTTGATTTGGCACCATTTGAATAAAATGATTATTATAACGTGTTTTTCACATCAATCTATAAAGCGCCGATTTGACAGCAGTAACATGGTGTTTGCAAAACATTGTTCTTGAAAGTGAGCGAGTGAGTTTTCATCGCATAGGTGTTTCTGCATTTCTTATATTGAATTCAGCATCGAAAGAAATTATAAAATAGCTAAATGTAAGTTTATACCAATAGTTTATATACAAATCTGATTGATGCATTATTCAATTTTCAGATGGTTTACAAAATGATACCATACCAGTATTTTTATGGTTTTATGGAGCGATTCTTCTACTATCGATTACTCGCAGGCGGAAAACCCCGGAGAGCATCGCACTTGAAGATAATTATATTGTTTTTTGTGTTGTTGTGTTGTTGTTTGACACTTGAGACTAGATTTTCACGTTATTTCGATAAGCTTATCAACTAGTGAAAAAATCACGTGTAAAACCAATAGCATGATCGTGTGAAATATTATCAGTGTTACGTAGGATGTCCGCTAAGCTCGATTGAAGGTTTTCGTTTTCTCGCGATGATTCATATTGAGGACAGTTAATGAGAAGGTGTTCGACGGTAAGAGGTACAACCATAACATATTGGTCTATCCACGTTTGTTATGCAATGTGGGTGTGTCATCCTGGTATGACCAATACGAAATCGGGATAAGATTAAGTGTTCCTTCCGCACTTTACGGTCTCGCCATTGTCCGGTATCAGCTTTTGTTTTTCTCAGAAAAAGTCTCCGATTATTCAGCCATTGTTGCTGCCACGATTGGTGAATGCTTCGTTGAATTGTTCGTCGAGCTTCGGGCCCTGGTACCAGTATGCTCCACATTCGGGAACCTCTTCCGATATTCGCTAATCGATCCGCTTCTTCATTGCCCTTTATGCCGCTATGTCCTGGAATCCAGCAAAGAGTAATATTGGGTAAAATTATGGCTTCGATCTTGGATATTTGCATGCTTCTGTCGTGGGTTTTCCAATGCTGTCAAAACGCTGGCTGAATCCGTTAGGATGATTGTTGGGATTCTGGCATTGCAGATGTTCTTGATAGCCAGGAAGATGGCTGCAGCTTCAGAGGAGAACACACCCAAGTAACAATTGCCAGTTGAATAAACATCAGTATGGTCAGATTTATTCAGCCAGCGTTGATGACAACATTTGTTCCAGCACTGTTCGCCCAAAAATGGAGTATTTATTCAACAACAACTAGCAACCTCTCTTCAACTTTACTTAAATAGTAGATAAAAATGTTCAAAAACCAGGCATAATGTTAATTCAACTAGTCAGCAACTCACTGATTAGGCTTTTTTAATTATGCGTTTCTAAATACATTTATTTCATTACATTGTTATACTTATTAAGGCATTGTTCAACATACGGGAAATAAAATGAAAAATAAATTATATACAAGATACCAGTATCGATCCAACGACCTTTGAATCACCAGCCCTCTTGTTTACCATCAGCTATATTTGTCACCTTGGAAAGTACCAAGCTGAATTAGAAATATAAACCATACGTTGTTGAACAATACTGGTTGAAAAGCTGTAATGGGGTTGTTGGTCATTACTCAACAAAATTGCCAACAATCGAACAAAAGCTTAATAGGAGTTCAATGACGTTATATATAACGTTAGTTAGTAGTTAGTAGTAATGTAATGTCATTCCAAAAAGTGAATTATCAGTCTTGATTTGATAGTTTGATTTAGTAAGTTGGGAAGCTGCTGCCTTCTATCTGCCATCATGGAGGTAGATTTTCCCTGCAGATTTCTTCTATCATTCCTGAAGTAAGTATGAAATAATCATTTATTCTCTAGTGCATGGCAAAGTGCAAAATGATTTAATAAGATTAAGTCCGCTAAAAATAAATTAATTGGTAGAGTGGAATAAACGTTCGTACAATGTTTAACTAAAGCCATTGTTGTTATTGCAATAAGCGAATTATCAAACGTTTATTCAACGTTTCAAAATTATATAAATAAATAAAATTGAAATCGGATACAGAAGCAATGATGTTTACTGATAACGTCAATTATTAGACTTCTTAATAAACTCATGCTAGTGCGTAGATCGTAATAGAGTTTTCAAGCGTTTGTTCGATGTTTCAAAAACAAATTATTTAAACATATGCATTACGATGAACAGCATAAACTTTGCAAGTTTAAGCTGTTTGTATTTAGCTACACTCAGGCAAATGATCTAACGATTATCATAATACTGCCTTTTGGAAATTTGCCACAAGTTATAAGATTGAAATTCAAAAGGATACATTATGAAAAAAAATTTCATAGTCAATACAAACCATAACATTTTCTTAAGGCACATTTATGAAATCACAATGATGCATTATGAATGTTGTATGCTGGACATTAATCAATCCATAACTCCACCTTATGATTTGCAACAGTAGTATTTGGCAGCCATAATCACGCCTTATGAAATTCTTAATTCCTATAAAGCATCTTAATTAATTCATAATGCAGGTTTATGATTTCAATATTGCAATTTTTCATATATTATTCAGTTCATAATGTGACATTATAAATTTTTAATTTGAGTTTAATGAAAATTTTCTTCAACTATGTGAACATGTGCTTCATTTGAAAAGATAATTTTGCAGCTTTTTGGTTCATACATATATGTACATATATGCATATATGCATAATTCATGTAGTTTCAAGTTCGCTTCTCGGTTGTATCGAGGACATCGAGGGGAAAACAAAAAATAAGTGGTGTCAAACGTGTTCCAAAATTCCATCGAATCGTTGATTGCATGTTTATAAGTTACTTCTTCGTCGAATTGAAACTGATTCCATGCACGTATTGGTACAAATATTATTTTTCCATTGAACACTTATTAATTCACTTGACACTTGAGAACACTTAAGTTTCGCTTCAGATCCCCTCGATGTTGAAGCCAACCGAACGACTCGAAAAGATATACAAAATGAGCGAACATGATTCTCTTAACTGCAGTCATGAAACGCGTCCCTTTCAATCAGAGTAACATTAAAATTATCATGGTCATTGAAATGTTTTTCATAAGATACATTATGATTTTCTTCAAATTGGCTTTGCACGAAATACCAATAGGTGTCTTATGAAATTCTTTATGTGCAACGAATGAACGACATACGTCCCAACAATGAAATCTGAAGAGCTCAAGATAAAAATCATGAGGGACTTATGTTTCAACCATTTTCACCAATCTCCTTGATTCATAATTTTTGCCTTATGTATTTCGTATGTTCAGTTGCCTGAGTGTAGTTGTTCAATATACATTTCGATTTAAAAAGAAATCTGTCGGTAACGTTTATAAAAGTATTATTCAGATACATAGCTGAAAGCAGAACAGAAGCTGGTTACAAATGTCAACAATGTTTCCCAATTTGTTATTCCATACTACATATTGTTCAGCTACGAATACTTTAATTAAACGTTAGTTCGACAATGATGTCTATTTGTGGTAACTGATTGTTACTTGGGCAGAAAACTGATCTGGCACCCTACGAGCTATGCTGAGGTTGTTGCTGTATATTCCTTTTCCTACTTTCCCACCAAATCGAGATCCATCCGTAAATATTTTGATGTGCTTATTGTATTTAGCATTGCGTAGTTCGTTGAGTATTGCGAAGGCTCTATTTGATGATTCTCCTGCTCGACCTACCCGCTTAAGGCTCTATAAACCGTAATCAATCCGATAATGACGATGATGTATTCGAATCCGCACCAATTCTAATGCACTTTTGAAATAAATTTAATATTTTGGGGCTATTTACCAACTTACCCTCCATCATAATATATTCATGGCATTTCCATATTAATTTTTCACTTATCAAAACTAGCAATTACTGAGAAATTGCTGAAAAACGCTGAAAACTGCTTTTTCTTCGGCCGACGTTCG